>NW_022631007.1:23689852-24223643 GCF_010015895.1 Lontra canadensis | reverse complement strand
GGGGGGGGGGGGTGGGGTTATGGATACTGGGGAGGGTATGTGCTATGGTGAGTGCTGTGAAGTATGTAAACCTGGTGATTCACAGACTTGTACCCCTGGGGATAAAAATATATTATGTGTTTATAAAAAATAAAATTAAAAAAAATTCAGTGAATTGAAAAGAAAGATATACTTTAACAGATCCCAAAATCTCTCTTTCATGGGCCCAGCCACAGTGTAAGTTTTATTATTTTATTATTGTTATTTATAATGCAACAGATTGAGTCTATTTCCAATAGATCGGAAAATCTTTGTTAGCCCGCATTTGAAAGACACTGAAAGATGAGTGAACTTTTGGTAAGATCTTGGAGGAAAGGATGGGTAATTCTTGGTAATTCTGGTTGATTATTACAAACAGACTCCTGATGGGAAGAGTCATGAGGGAAGCATTAGAAAGTTCAAAGTTCATGTGGTGAATACAAATTTGTTATAATAGATAAAAACAATTCAAAAAATTTAGCAAGCCTTAAAATGGTGTTTTACTCTTTCCATCTTTCTCATCAAGGAAGTGTTGTTTTGTTTTTGTTTTTGTTTTTAAGATTTTATTTATTTGACAGACAGAGATCACAAGTAGGCAGAGAGGCAGGCAGAGAGAGAGATTGGAGGAAGCAGGCTCCCCGCTAAGCAGAGAGCCCGAAGTGGGGCTCGATCCCAGGACCCTGGGATCATGACCTGAGCTGAAGGCAGAGACTTTAACCCACTAAGCCATCCAGGCGCCCCTCATCAAGGAAGTGTTTTTTGACAAAAGATTTGTAGATGGAGTTCAATAATAACTTCCATTTGTGCAAAAATTATACTTTACCGAACACTCTCACATCTATGATTCAATGTGCTTGCCAGTTCTCCTGAAATTTCTGCTTAGTGATCGGCTTATAGTTCAACTTAGATTTAAGTTCAACTTAGCTATTAAGTTAAGAATTGACAAACGTTGCTAGAGTCCTCATTCTTTCCAAACTGGCACTGGCCTAGCAGATACTTACTGGGACTATCTGCTTTGGCCATATTCTACTGCCTGTTCTTCACCATTTTTCTCTTTCTCCTCTTCCTACAGAAGTAAGTACAATGTCCTCCAGAGATCACTTGCATCTACCTCTGTACAAACCACGGACTGTCATCAAGTCATGCCAAGTGCCTTGGATGGGTAAAGAAGCAAGGCACGCAGCTCTGCTCTCGTTTGGACATTTGCAGCTCTAGGTCTGAGAGGGGACTGGTAAGATTGCATGCCAGTGCCCTGGAGAAAGTTTCACTAAATCTCAGTCTTCATAGTCCAACAGGTGCCTACTTTTCACTGGCACACCTCAAAATTCCAAAACAATGACTTTATACCATGAACTGTGACAAGAGTATAGAGCCTTACAACAAGTTCTGTGCAACTATTTCATTGAATGAAATAGCCTTCTTAGCACAAGTGGGGTCTAAGGGAGAAAAAGTCTTTTCTTGCTGGAATCCAAGGTATGCTTACAAGTACACAGTCTATAGCTGGTACTAAGGCACTAATCAAAAGTTCAGAAACAGCAAAATGAAAACCACAAAATTAGTGAATAGTGTTTAGTTAGAGTTGAATGTGCATATAAGAGCAATTTGGGAATGGGAAGCTTTCAAATTCAAAGACTGATATGAAACCCAGGGGCCTGACATTACAGGATGAGAAAGTTGTCTTAACCTTTTCAATAGCTAGCTATTAAAATGGGCTTTCCAGATGCAAAGGATTTATTAAAAGAGATTATCTTATATCATTTTTAGGAAGCTGACTTGAATCTCTTTCTGATTATCAGGGACATTTACAAAAAGCTGGCCAAGCTAAGTTTTACTTGTATTGCAGAATAAGCTAAGTGAAGCTTCATTTGTGAGGGTGAAGTAGTTTTGTCCATTCAGGGGAATTTTCTAGTCTGGTCTCCATTTTGTAATTAATTTTAACAATTCCCCTTGTGTGACCATTTCCTCAGTATGCTATGTCACCATCCAGTGCAACATCACTCTCAGTCCCCACTGTTGATGTGGTTAGGCTGAAGCATCATATATTGTTGCTTCTACTAGTTGAGTGTCAACACAGATGGTCATGTAGTCACCATGAGCAATACTGGCATTGTCATTATAGACATGAGTCAGATCATTGAGTTCTTCCAGTTGTCTATTCCTGTTGTAGACATGAGTCAGATCATTGAGTTCTTCCAGTTGTCTATTCCTGATGGATATCATTTGATGTGTGAGTGGTTGCTGAGCATCATGCAAACCCCTACAGAGGATATAGCATACTAGACAGGTTAATATAATGAATCTAAAGAAAATAATAACCACGGATTGAAAAATTCCCCAAAGCAGAGATCCCCAGGAGCCAAGAGTTAATCAATTTAATTAAACAAATGAGTTATAATCAGATTCAGGCTTTATCTTTATAAATCTGTCTACATTTTTGTGAGTAATGTGTAATTCTGTTTCAATTTTTTCTGAGTTATTTACATAGGCACTGCATGATTTATCCGCAATCACATATCTTTATGATTTCTTAAGATAGATGACTGTGTGGATGTTCGATTTCAAAAGATGGTGTTTCAGGTGAGTTATGACCTAAAATAGGCCTCTATATGATGTGAGCAAACAGTTTAACAAGAAACATTTCTGTAGAAACAAAAAAAAGCTGAGGTTAACAGTTCAAGCAAAGTATAAACTCAGTTTCTGAATTTGCACAGCCAGTTAAGAAAGTTTCTAGATTTGAGTTTGAAGCACTTGTAGGTGATGGAATGAGGATGTCAGCTTCCACTTGATGGATTTTTCCTAGTTTGTAGTTTGACTGTCTTTGATAATGTCATTGATCTCTGCTTAACTCTCTTGAGTGACCTGTACAGCAACAGACATGAAGGTTGCCTGTATGTGATCTGCTGTAGTGGTTTGTCTGAAGTTTACATGTGGAGAATAAGACCTCAGGCAATTGGACTAGAATCTGATAATAGGAACACTACGGTTTTCTAGGGAAACACGATTTTCTATGGTCATTTCATTTTTATCAAAGGTAATTACAGTCAAAGAAAATTGTTATAAAATAAGTATAGTCTTGCTAAGCTTCACCTGATTATTTACATAAAGATACAAGAATAATTCAGTGCATATTCTCAAATATGACATTCCAGCCAAAGTTTTAACATTTAGGATCTTTATTGGGTCCATAAACTCAATCTTATTTATTTAAAATTGTTTGGTAATAAGGAATCTCAGATTTGACTTTGTAAAGTCCCTTTAGACTAAGAAGCCAAGCTAAAGACTTAACCTAATTGTGTCTTACTAGGAAGAGAACAGATTATTTTTTTAAGACTTTGTTTACTTATTCATGAGAGATAGAGAGAGAGAGAAAGAGAGAGAGGCAGAAGCAGAGGGAGAAGCAGACTCCCCATAGAGCAGGGAGCCAGATGTGGGACTCCATCCCAGGTCCTTGGGATCACAACCTGAACCAAAGGCAGACACTTAACCACAGAGCCATGCAGGTGCCCCAAAAGAATAGATTCTTATTGACCATACACAAATACACCTTTTGCCATGAAAAATAAGAGTATTTAACATGAGTTTCTGAACTCTGGAGGGATCAGGTAGACAGAAAATATTTATGTTTTAAAACCATGCTTTTCCAAATTCCTGCAATTTATAGATAGCCTAAAAGAAAGAAGAAAAAGGGAAACTTTAAATCTGAAAAACAAAACATTAAAGGGCCAACAGTGTTTTAAATGAAGCCATTAAAAACTGAAATGATCTTTATCAGTTCACCCCGTCTCAAATAATCATTTCTTGTTTTGCTTCATCTTGGGTTAATAGCTTTATGAATCAATCAATTTTCCATTCGATTTTTAGAAATTCTTACCCAGAGGCGTCTGGTTGGCTCAGTGGGTTAAAGTCTCTGCCTTTGGCTCAGGTCATGATCCCAGGGTCCTGGGATCGAGTTCCACATCGGGTTCTCTGCTCAGTGGTGAGCCTGCTTCCCCCTCTCTCTCTGCCTGCCTCTCTACCTGCTTTTGATCTCTGTCTGTCAAATAAATAAATAAAATCTTAAAAAAATTAAAAAAAAAAAAAAGAAACTCTTACCCAGTCCAATGTTCAAGTCATAAAACTATCAGAAACCTATGTTCTAGAATACTTGCCTGGGTCTTTTTCATGAATTTCTTTGAACATAAAGCATTATTTGCCTGTAGTTGATTGTAAATATTTTCAAAGAAGAATTGAAAGTAAGGGAATAACTGACTAGAAATGATAAGACTTTAAATAGTGGTGGTTATAGATGTAGTAAGAGTTTAGACACAAAAAAAGATGTAATTTACAAATTAAAAAAAGATAAAGAGAAATGGCCATGAATATACATATAATAATTATTTTCATAATACATGCAGTTTAAATTAAAGCATTTCTATGTATTGAAACTGGGAGCTCAACATAGCATGAAAATATACTTATGGGGAACAGATATCTTCCACTAATGCTCAAACTTGTGAACCTGAATCTATCCTAGTGTCCAAATAACCACATAGACCCGGCACTCAAGATGAGAGATATCAGTCAGCTTAGGCTACCTTAGGTTAAAAAAAGAAAAAATCCACAAATACTAATTGTTCACAACAACAATGCTTAATTTATCTTCAAAAGGCAATTCTTTCATGGACCAGCTGCACATCTTCATTCTGAGACTCAGGGTACATGCAGTGGGAAATGAGAGAAGTAGCAGATCATAAGATGGCTCTTAATACTCATTAGTGGCACAAGTTACATATTTTTTATGCTCATATTCTATTTGGCAAAGCAATTCAGATGACCCTAGTCTCAATTCCATGGTTTAAAATGTGTAATTCTAGGAGGAGTCAAGATGGCAGAGGAGTAGCAGACTGAGATAACATCAGGTCGCAGGAGTTCAGCTAGATAATTATCAAACCATTCTGAACACCTACAAACTCAACAGGAGATCAAAGAGAAGAACCACTTTCTGAAGGTAGGATATGCAGAGAAGAGAATCCGAAGAGACGGGAAGATAGACTGTGGTGGGGAGGGGCCGGCTCCCAGCAAGTGGTGGAGCAACGGAGCACAAAATCCGAACTTTTAGAAGTCTGCTCCACTAAGAGACATCACTCCAGCGGCTTAGCGGGGGTGGAGCTCTTGCAGGGACAGTGTGGTCTCAGGTCCTGTGGGGTCACAGAAAGATGGGGGTGTCTGAATGTGGCAGAGCTCCCATGTATCAGAGCAGGGAAGCCAGATGCAGATAAAGAGCTGAGGAGAGAGTTCTTAGCTCAGGATTACCTTAAACTGTGATCCATGGCACAGTCGGGCCACTGCTCTTTGAGCAGGGACCCTACAAGTGGCAGATCTGGGGAGACTCACCTTCCTTCTCTGATGGCAGGAATCTGCTGAGTTTGGATACTCCAAATGGGACTATGTGCTAGAGAAAGAAATGCTTGGTCACAGGCCAGGTGAGCTTGGAGAGCAGCCAGAAACCAGGGAGATGGGAGGAATTGACTGCTTTTCTCTGAGGGCACACTGAGGAGTAGAGCCCTGAGCTCTCGGCTCCTTGGGGCTAGAGATTGGGAGGCTGCCATCTTCATTCCCATCCTCCAAATCTCTATGGAAAGTGTTCAGTGAACAAAAGCTCCCAAGCACAAACTCTAGCAGATTACTTAGCCCAGACCCTGGCAAGGGCAGCACAATTCCACCTTGGGTAAAGACATTTGAGAATCACTACAACAGGTCCCTCCCCCAGAAGATCAGCAAGAACATCCAGCAAAGACCAAGCTCACTGATCAAGTAGAACAGTGGAATTCCAGGGGAAGGGAAAGCAAAGCATGGAATTCATGGCTTTCTCCCCATGATTCTTTAGTCTTGCAAAGTTAATTTTTTTTATTTTACTTTTTTCTTATTCTAATTTTTTAACTTTTCCTCTTTTCTCTTTTAATATTTTTAACTAGTTTATCTTAACAATACCTTTCAGAAAAAAATCTTTTTAGACCTTCATTATTATAGTCATATTTTATCCTTCATTGTATCTAAGTTATTTTTTGTATAGATATAGGATTATTTCTCATAAAAAATTTTCAGATACAATTTCTTCTAATAGATCAAAATATATCCTAAATTTAGAACAGGGCTTTGTTCTAGCCTCCAGCCTGAGCAAATTCTCTCCACATTCTTTTTCAACCCAACTTATCAATTCCTTTTCTAGAATTTTTTTTTTTAATTTTCAGCTTTACAGTCATATTCCATCCCTTTATCATGTTTACTCTTATTTTTGTGTATATATATATATTTCTTTCTTTAAAATTTTGGGAGGTAGTTTCCTCTAAGAGACCAAAACACATCCAAAATCAAGCGGGTGGCTCTGTTATATTCAATAGTCTTTATAAATAAACAAATTATATATATATATATATATATATATATATATATATATATACACACACACATATATATACAATAAATAAACAAATTATATATATACATATATATATACATACATACATATATATGTATATATATATATAATTTTTTTTAAATTTCTGTTTATGCCCTTTCTTCTCCCTCTGATTTGGGGGGTCTCTTCTGATTTGGTTAGCATATATTTTTCTGGGGTCTTTGCCACCCATTTAGTATTTTATTGTCTTGTTCATATATTCTTATCTGGATAAAATGAGAAGATGGAAAAACTCACCACACACACAAAAAAGAACAAGAGGCAGTACCAAAGGCTAGGGACCTAATCAATATGGACATTGGTAATATGTCAGATCTAGAGTTCAGAACGATGATTCTCAAGGTGCTAGCTGGGCTCAAAAAAGGCATGGAAGATATTAGAGAAAAACTGTCTGGAGAAATAAAAGCCCTTTTGGAGAAGTAAAAAAACTATAATCAACAAGTTTAAATTTTAAAAAAGCTATTAATGAGGTGCAAAAAAAATGGAGACTCTTACTGCTAGGATATATAAGGCAGAACAGAGAATTAGTAATATAGAAGACCAAATGACAGAGAATAAAGAAGCTGAGCAAAAGAGAGGCAAACAATTACTGGACCACAAGGGGAGAATTTGAGAGGTAAGTGATACCATAAGATGAAACAACATTAGAATAATTGGGATTCCAGAAGAAGAAGAAAGAGAGAGGGGAGCAGAAGGTATATTGGAGAGAATTATTATAAAGAATTTCCATAATATGGCCAAAAGAACAAGCATCAAAATTCAGGATCCTTGGATTTTGATGGATCCAGGATCCCCCTCAAAATCAATAAGAATAGGTCCATACCCCGTTATCTAATAGTAAAATTTACAAATCTTAGCAACAAAGAGAAATTCCTGAAGGCAGCCCGGGACAAGAAGTCTGTAACATTCAATGGTAAAAATATTAGATTGGCAGTAGACTTATCCACAGAAACCTGGCAGGCCAGAAAGAACTGGCATGATATATTTGGAGCATTAAATGAGAAAAACATGCAGCCAATAATACTATATCCAGCTAAGCTATTGTTGAAAATAGAAGGAGAGATAAAAGGCTTCCAGGAGAAACAAAAGGTAAAAGAATTTGTAAACACCAAACCAGCTCTACAGAAAATATTGAAAGGAGTCCTCTAAGCAAAAAGAAAGCCTAAAAGTAGTAGACCGGAAAGGAACAGAGAAAATATACAGTAATAGTCACCTTACAGGCAATACAATGTCACTAAATTCACATCTCTCAATACTTACCCGGAATGTAAATGGGCTAAATGCCCTAATCAAAAGACACAGGGTATCAGAATGAATAAAAAAAAAAAAACTATCCATATGCTGTCTACAAGAAACTCATTTTATATCCAAAGACACCTCCAGATTTAAAGTGAGGGGGTGGCAAACAACTTACCATACTAATGGACATCAAAAGAAAGTTGGAGTGGCAATCAATTAGATTTTAAGCCAAAACTACAGTAAGAGATGAGGAAGGACACTATATCATACTCAAGGGGTCTGTCCAACAAGAAGATCTAACAATTTTAAATATCTATGGTCCTAACATGGGATCAGCCAACTATATAAACCAATTAATAATAAAATCAAGATACACATTGACAATAACAGAACAATAGCAGGGGACTTTAACACCCCTCTCACTGAAATGGACAGATAATCTAAGCAAAAGATCAACAAGGAAATAAAGACTTTAAATGACACACTGGACCACATGGACTTGACACTTATATTCAGAACATTCCATCCCAAAGCAACAGAATACACATTCTTCTCTACTGCACATGGAACATTCTCCAGAATAGATCACATCCTGAGTCACAAAGGAGGTCTCAACTGGTCCCAAAAGATTGGGATCATTCCCTGCATATTTTCAGACCACAATGCTCTGAAGCTGGAACTCAACCACAAAAGGAAAGTTGGAAAGAACTCAAATACATGGAAGCTAAGGAGCATCCTACTAAAGAATGAATGGGTCAACCATAAAATTAAAGAAGAATTGAAAAAATTCATGGAAACAAATGATAATGAAAACACAACTATTCCAATTCTGTGGGACACACCAAAGGCAATCCTGAGAGGAAAGTATATAGAGATACAAGCTTTTCTCAAGAAACAAGAACGTTCTCAAGTACATGACCTAACCCTACACCAAAAGGAGCTGGAGAAAGAACTGCAAAGAAAGCCTAAACCCAGCAGGAGAAGAGACATAATAAAGATCAGAGCAGAAATCAATGAAATAGAAACAAACAAACAAAAAAATAGAACAAATCAACAAAACTAGGAGCTGGTTCTTTGAAAGAATTAATAAGATTGATAAACACCTGGCCAGAATTATCAAGAAGAAAAGAGTAAGGACCCAGATTAATAAAACCAAGAATGAAAGAGGAGAGATCACAGCCAACACCAAAGAAATACAAAGAATTATAAGAATACTAGCCAATAGGATCCAACAGTACATTAAAAGGATTATTCACCACAACCAAGTGGGATTTATTCCAGGGCTGCCAGGTTGGTTCAACATCTGCAAATCAATCCATGTGATACAACACATTAATAAAAGAAACACGAGAACTATATGATGCCTTCAATAGATGCTGAAAAAGCACTTGACAAAGTACAGCATCATTTCTTGATCAAAACTCTTCAGAGTGTAGGCATAGAGGGTACATACCTCAATATCATCAAAGCCATCTATGAAAACCCACCATGAATATCATTCTCAATGGAGAAAAACTGGAAGCTTTTCTTCTAAGGTCAGGAAGATGGCAGTGATGTCCATTATCACCACTGCTTTTCAACATAGTAATAGAAGTCCTAGCCTCAGCAATCAGACAACAAAAAGAAATTAAAGGCATCCAAATTGGCAAAGAAGAAGTCAAACTATTACTCTCTGCAGATGATATGATACTATATGTAGAAAGCCCAAAAGGCTCCACTCCAAAACTGCTAGAACTTGTACAGGAATTCAGTAAAGTGTCAGGATATAAAATCAATGCACAGGAATCAGTTGAATTTCTATATACAAACAACAAGAGAGAAGAAAGAGAAATTAAGGAGTCAATCCCATTTACAATTGCACCCAAAACCATAAGATACCTAGGAATAAACCCAACTAAAGAGGCAAAGAATCTATACTCAGAAAACTATAAAGTACTCATGAAAGAGATTGAGGAAGACACAAAGAAATGGAAAAATGTTCCATGCTTATGGATTGGAAGAACAAATATTGTGAAAATGTCTATGCTACCTAAAGCAATCTACACATTTAATGCAATCCCTATCAAAATATCATCAGTTCTGTTCAAAGAAATGGGACAAATAATCCTAAAATTTATATAGAGCCAGAAAAGACCTCGAATAGCCAGAGGAATGTTGAAAAAGAAAGCCAAAGTTGGTGGCATCACAATTCCAGACTTTAAACTCTATTACAAAGCTGTCATCATCTAGACAGTATGGTACTGGTACAAAAATAGACACATAGATCAATGGAACAGAATAGAGAGCCCAGAAATGGATCCTCAACTGTATGGTCAACTAATCTTGACAAAGCAGGAAAGAATGTCCAATGGAAAAAACAGAGTCTCTTCAACAAAAGGTGTTGGGAAAATTGGACAGTCACATGCAGAAAAATGAAAATGGACCAGTTCCTTACACTACACACAAAAATAGACTCAAAATGGATGAAAGACCTCCATATGAGACAGGAATCTATAAAAATCCTTGAGGAGAACACAGGCAGCAACCTCTTCGACCTCAGTCACAGCAACTTCTAGAAACATTGCCAAAGGCAAGAGAAGCAAGGGCAAAAATGAACTATTGGGACTTCATCAAGATCAAAAGCTTTTGCACAGCAAAGGAAACAGTCAACAAAACCAAAAGACAACTGACAGAATGGGAGAAGATATTTGCAAAGGGCATATCAGATAAAGGGCTAGAATCCTAAGTCTATAAAGAACTTATCAAACTCAATACCTAAAGGACAAAGAATCCAATCAAGAAATGGGCAGAGGACCTGAACAGACATTTCTGCAAAGAAGACATCCAGATGGCCAACAGACACATGAAAAAGTGCTCCGCATCACTCGGCATCAGGGAAATACAAATCAAAACCACAATGAGATACCACCTCACACCAGACACCAGCCAGAATGGCTAAAATTAACAAGTCAGTAAACAACAGATGCTGGTGAAGATGCGGAGAAAAGGGAACCCTCATACAGTGTTGGTGGGAATGACAGCTGGGTGCAGCCACTCTGGAAAACAGTGTGGAGGTTCCTCAAAAAGTTGAAAATAGAGCTACCTTATGACCCAGCAATTGCACTATGGGTATTTACCCTAAAGTTACAAATGTAGTGATCCGAAGGGGCAAAGGCACCCGAATGTTTATAACAGCAATGTCCACAATAGCCAAACTATGGAAAGAACCTAGATGTCCATCAATAGATGAATGGATAAAGAAGATGTGGTATATATACACAATGGAATACTATGCAGCCATCAAAAGAAATGAAATCTTGCCATTTGTGACGACCTGGATGGAACCAAAGGGTATTATGCTGAGTGAAATAAGTCAATCAGAGAAAGACAATTATCATATGATCTCCCTGATATGAGGATTTGAGAGGCAAAGAGAAGGGCTTTGGGGGTAGGGAAGGAAAAATATGAAACAAGATGGGATCGGGAGGGAAACAAATCATAAGAGAGTCTAATCTCACAAAACAAACTGAAGGCTGTTGAGGGGAGGGGAGTATGGAGAGGGTGGTTGGGTTATGGACATTGGGGAGCTGATGTGCTATGGTGAGTGCTGTGAAGTAAGCCTGCATGTGTAAGCCTGACAAATCACAAACCTGTACCCCTGGGGAAAATAATACATTATATGTTAATTTAAAAAAATAAAAATTAAAAAAAAAAAAGAGGTCCCAGAAGGCTCCCTCAACCCCTCCTTCTGGAAGGACATGGTGAGAAGACATCAATGAACCAGAAAGTAGGTTCTAACCAGGCACAGAATGTATTGGCACTTAGAGCTTGGATGTCCCAGACCTTACAAATATAATAAATATATTTCAGTTGTTTATAAAATAAAATATGTAATTCCTATGCAGCAAGGAGCTTGATAAAGGGAAGTTGAACATTTTCAGAAGAATATGATCTACCAAAAGAAAGTTCAGATTTCATTTATCTCTCTTTTCTACAGTTCACTGTCAATAATATGTCATTTATATCTGGCTGCTTTTAAGATATTTTTCTTTATCTTTAGTCTTCAGAAGCTTAATTATAATGCATCTTAGCATGGATTTCTTAACGTTGATTAAATTTGGACTTCTCACAGCTTCTTTAATCACTAAGTTTGTGTCTTTCTCCAATTTTGGGAAGGATTCAGCAGTTATATATTTGGTTACTCTTTCAACCTATTGTTTCTCTCTTAGGATTTTAGAACTCTAGTGATAAGAATTTTGGAATTTTGTTGTTGTTGTTGTTGTTCCACAGGTCCCTGATAGTTTGTTTTCTCTTGATGATCAGACTTAGGAAACACTATTATAGGCATCCCTGGGAGATATTGCAGATTTTGCTCCTGATGACCACAATAAAGGAAATGTCTCAATAAAGTGAGTCAAGTGGATATTTTGCCTTCCCAGTGCATGCAAAAGTTATGTGTACACTATATTGTAATTTATTAAGTGTGCAATAGCATTGTGTCTAAAAAACAATGTATATGCCATAATTTAAAACACTTTATTGCTGGGTTATGGAGAGGGTGGTTGGGTATGGACATTGGGAAGGGTATGTGAAATGGTGAGTGCTGTGAAGTGTGTAAGCCTGATGATTCACAGACCTGTACCCCTGAGGCAAATAATACATTATATGTTATTAAAAATAATTAATAAAAAAACACTTTATTGCTAAAAAATGTTAATGATGGTCAGCGCTTTCAAGGAGTTATAATCTTTTGCAACTGGAGGGTCTTGCCTCAATATTGATGGTTGCTGACAGAATTGCTGAAGGTTGGGATGGCTGTGGCAATTTAAAGAAATAATACAACAGTAAAGTTTACCACCTAAATTCCTTTTGGAAAGTATTTCTGTGTGCTATGAGATGTGGTTTGATAGCATTTTATTTATAGTAGAACTTATTACAAAATTGGAATCAATCCTCTCAAATTCTGCCTCTACTTTATCAACTAAGTGTATATAATATTCTAAATCCTTTGTTGTCATTACAACAATCTACACAGAATCTTCACTAGGAGTAAATTCCATCTCAAGAAACCCTTTTCTTTCCTCATCCATAAGAGGAAACTTCTCATTTGTTAAAGATTTATCATAAGATTGTAGCAATTCAGTCACATCTTCAGGCTCCACTTTCAATTCTAGTTCCCTTGCAATTTTCACTATAACTGCTATTACCTGTTCCACTGAAGTTTTGAGCCCTTCAAAGTCATCCATGAGCATTGAAACCAACTTATTTCCAACTCTTGTTAACACTAACATTTGGACCTCTTTCTATGAATCACAAATGTTTTTGATGATATCAAGAATGGTGAATCTTTCCAGGTGTTCGATTTACTTCATCAAGATTCATTAGAGGAATCAGTATCTATGGCAGCTATTATAACCTTTGGAAAATATTTCTTAAATAATAAAACTTGAAAGTTTAAATTGATCCTTGATCTGTGGGGTACGGAATGGACATTTTGTTAGCAGGTATGGAAACATTAATCTTATTGTACAATTTCATCAAAACACTTTGGTGACCAAGAAAGAGTATTGTCAATTAGCAGTAGTGTTCTCAAAGGAATCTTTTTCTGAGCAATAACTCCCAACAATAAGCTTAAAATATTCAACAAACCATGTTGTAAACAGGTGTACTGTCATCCAGGTTTTGTTTTTCAGTTCATAGAGCATTTGCAGAGTAGATTTAAGAAGTAACAAATATGTAGCAAAATATAGGAAAGAACATTTAAGATATATAGACATAAATATATAAAACACATAAACTTAGACTCCAAGGAGGTAAGCAAAAGGAAAATGAGGCACAAAAATATATTGAGAAATAATAGTCTAACATTTTCTAAAATGAATGAGACTTCAAGCCCCAGTTTCAAGATTGTAATGAACTTTAAGCAAGGTTAGCACAAAGAAAGTAAAACCTGCAGCCAAGAGAAAAGAAAAGAAATAAAAAGAAAAGAAAAGAAAGGAGAAAAAATCCAACCAAAAGAAATGAAAAAAAATTGCTAGATTAAAAGAAGATAGTGAATGACATCTTCAAAATGGTGAATAAAATAACTGACAAATTAGAGCTCTATATTCATCAAAAATATCCTTCAAAAAGGAAAGCAAAGTACAGATAAATAAAGACTGGGAGAAATTTTCACCAGAAGACTGACATGAATGTAAATATTGAAGGAAGTTATTAATTCAGAGAGGAACCGACCCACAGAAGGAAACACGATTAACATTGTAGTTAATGGTGAACAATTAAAAACATCTTCCCCTCCCTTGAAATTAAGAACAAGACAAGGCTGCCTGCTATCATCAGTTCTATTTAACATCATACCAGAGATCTTATTTGGAACAAAAACAGGAAAGAAGAAGGAGGAGGAGGAGGAGGAGGAGAGGAGGAGAGGAAGGAGAAAGAGGAGGAGAAAAAGGAGAAGAAGAAGTGGTATAATGAGTGGCCCATAAGACATAAAATAGTCATTATTAACAGATAATACATCCATAAGAAATTAAAAGCAAAAAAGATGTCTATTGTATTAGCAGTCACATTAAGTATATCTTGGTGAAAAAGCTAGATGGTTGTGAAAGAGGAATTGGAAAGGACATAAGAAAGACTCCTGGGTCTTGTTCTGTACTATGTTTTAATCTAAATGATGATTACATGGGCATGTTCACTTGGTAGAAATTCTTTTGACTCCCTAAGTTATACTTTGTTGAAAATTTGTATACATGCATACACACATATATACGTTGAAGAAAGCAAGTCTACAAGATTGTCAGGAGCAAGAATTTTTTTCTACAACATTCCCTTTTAAAATATTAACTAATAAAAGAGGCAGGACTTAAATAAAATCATTTTTAGGGTCTCAGAATTGTAATTAAAAAAAAAAAAGAATTGCAATTCAGGGAGCATAGATTTGGGTAACAACCCAGATTGTGTCCCCCTAGGGAACAAAATTCAAGGGTTTTTAAAGACAAAAAGGAGTGCTTATATGTGTTGTTTACAAAGAATTTTGTTTGGTGTTGGTGGCAGAAAACTGATCTGGTTTGAATATAACTGGGTGCTAAGGCCATCACTAAGCAGTCCTACTACAGCAAATTGCAAGTGCTTGGGTGGCGTCCCTGGTATACTTGAAGTTTATCCCTTTTCAAAGTTCATGGTTTGAATCTGTGAGGACATTCATGAAGCTCACTTCCTTAATGGCTTCCCAGATACATAAGGGACTTTGTTACATAAGTAACATAATGAACATAAGTTACATGACTAATATCATGAAGCTCACGTCCTTAATGGCTTCCCAGTTACATAAGTCCCTTAACATAAGGGACTCCGTTGACATTCACCTTTCACAAAAACAAGGTTAAAACTTTCATAATTGGGGAATTACTAATTTTTGAGTCACCTATGCAAACCAAAATATTTGTAATTCTCTGCCTGGTGGATGAGAGATGGTTTTCATTATTCATTATTTATATTTTCTAGATATTTAACAATCAAAATGTACTGCATATAAAGTAGGAAAATGAAAAATTATTTTTATTTTTAAATAAAAATAATTACCAATGAACAGAAAGTGAGTAACACCCTGTGATAGAAACCAAAGTGAGAGAATTGCTTATTGTTGGTCCAACTAACAAATGCCAACTTGTGAAGGCAGGTGGCAGGACCCTTTGTAGTTGCTCTCACATCATGGTGTTAAGAAAATGAAGGCTTTTTCTTAATGAGAAAGATAAAATTAGCATCTGATATCTGGAACTGACCTGATGTTCACAACTAAATATCAATGTTATTATTACCTAGCCATTTTGTTCTCCATTTGGTCATAAACAATCTTGCCATGTACCAAACTCAGTTAAGGACCAAATAAAGTCATCTCACAATGATAGGGAAAAACTGTATTCTAAGATGGCTGACCAAACCAGCAAGGGAATTCTAGTCCCTGTCTCAAAGCCTTTCCGGGTTCTTCTTTCCTACCCTATTTCCCGCACGTGCCAAAAGTACCAAGTATGTGGAAACAGAAGGGTATAAATTTCCCTCCTTGCTTGTGCTGGGGCTCAGACCTTTGGAGAACAACCTCCTCTGATCCCACCAGTGTTAAATAAACCTCTGATCCTCCAAAGTCTCCGAGTGCCGCTTGGTTCTTCCACAGGATCCAGGCTAGGTTCTGTAACATTTGGTCCCTGACCAGGAAATCCAACTGTGCTGGCCCATTGTTGCCACTGGTTTGGGGCAATGGAGGGGCAGCGATGGAACTAGGGATTGTAAGGGAGTCTAATTTTCATCAGTCTCCCACCCAGTTGCCTCAGGCCGGCCTGCCCCTTGGTTCCCACCTGGACTCAAAAAAGACTTGGCAGGTGAGGGCCTGGACCTGATGTTGGATTCCGGTAAGGCCTGGGGCCCCAGGACCCAGTCAGGCCCACCCCTGAGGGTGGAAAGGGAGACTGATCACCTCCCAGAGACCTCTTAGAGGTAGGGCCTCCCAAGGGGGGAGGTCCTTCAGGTCAGGAACCCCCCCATAAGGGGGGACAGGAAGGAATTTCCAAAAGGAATTACACAGGTCAGGGCCTCCTAGAAGGGAGGAACTGTAATAACTCCAGTGTGAATGTGTGAGTGAATGTGTAATTTGACCTGGCTTGTTGGGTGGACTGATTCTGTGGCTCATGGGTGGGCACCCTTAGGGTCCCCAGAAGCCTATGGAGTCTGAGTGGCCCTAACTTGTTTCTGTGATGGGTCTAAGATGAGTCCCTTCAGGGTGCCAGTCTAGGGTTTATATGGACTCACTAAGGTGAAGAGGCACCCAGGTGTCCTCTGGGATGGCAGACAGTTAGGCATCCGACTGGTCTCTCCTTTGGAGGGACACCCACCCTTTGTTTGTCTGTATGTCAACAACACAGGAATAGAGCACACAGTGTGCCCAAGAGAGCCCCCCTGCTCATCATAGGTGGATGAGGACCATAGCTCTTCAAAGCCTATGGTCTTAAACTGTATGCTCAAAATTTTAAGAAAGTATTCTCAGGAGACTATGGGATCAAAACATCTGGAAAATTAGTCACATTATATGAATTGGAATGGGCCACCTTTGGGATTGACTGGCCCTCCAAGGGGCCCTAAGAACTACCCATTATCCAGGTCATTTACAAAATTATGGTTGGGACTCCCAGACAACCTGACCAATTCCCATATATTGATTCTTGGCTTCAGATAGCCCAAACTTTGCCCCCATGGGTCTGATTCTGTGCTAATAGGAAGAACCAAAGTAGGACATTTGTAACCCAAGTAAAAGAGCCCAAAGGCTGTAAGGAAACAAAGCCTATCAGGGAGACACTGTCCAGGGGGCATCAGGGCAGCAACGTGGATGAGCTCTGCACAAGGATGAACCAATCAGAAAGTGTGGGGACCACAGTCATCTGACCCAGGGCCTAAAGCTGAGCTGTAGGAAGACTGTCCTTCTGTTTCTTGTAAGTGGCATTCGTGGGGAGATACCCAACTTAGCAGCTCTGACAATCCACAGGAAACTTGATCCAGACAGAAACAGGATGTAAAATAAAAGGAGCTCTCATATTTACCTTTAAGAGAAAGTGGGGGAGGCACCTGGGTGGCTCAGTCAGTTAAGCCTCTGCCTTCCATTCAGGTCACAATCCCAGGTGTCCTTCAGGATGGGGACTTTAAGGAATATTCCCAAGCGGCTGCCAAAATTCTTTTGTTTCCGGGAAATTCCCTGTCTTCTCTGGCCCAATATGGATTATGTATCCCCCCTCCACTTGTTGGCGTCTGCTCATCTGTAACTACTCATCTTCTGAACTGGGAATCCTTTCTCTGCCCTCTGCAGCACTTAGTCTCTTCTGCCTCCCGATCCCCCTTTTCCTGTTTCTGAGCCACCTGGGGTGCAGCTGGCATTATTGGCTTCTAGACCATCTTCAGTGCCTCAGGCACCATGGCTCCTCCCTTCACTGTCAAGGAGCAAGAAGAGCACTCCCAGGCCCTAACACCACCCACTCCAGATTTCCCCATGTGTCTGAAATGAAAACTGACCACAGGGAAGGTCCTGGTGGAACATAATTCAGCATTTAAACTAAGTTTGTTCATTTAGTTCAGACAGATGTGTCTTTTAAGTTTTCAATGGTAAACGTGAGACTTTTATTCTATCAAGGTTTACTGACAGTCAAATAACCTCGTGTTACCTCTTTTGGGTTGTTAGTAAAAAGATGACTAAAATGGTTAATTGTCTCATCAAAGTTTTCATGGGTAATTGTTAAAGTAGCTTTCAAAGTCTTTGGTAACCTGAAACTTAAAGTTTTGGTTGGATGACAAATGGAATTAAATTTTTGGACATGTAGGTCTTTTTCAAACAGAGTAAAGTGCTAAAGCATTGATTACTGGACATAGTTTTGTGCTTTTGACTTATTGCAAAGAACTAAAGATATTTAAATCTGTTGGTAAACATGTTTTGTGCTTAACTGATTCACAGATTTGCCATTTAAGAATTCTAGTGTAACAGTTCACAATTGGTTGCTCCCTAGTCTTCACTGGATATGAAAGTTTCTAAAGAGTGCAAAATTCTGCTAACTATAACTAAGACTGATGGAAATAAGGGAAACAACTCTGTATATGGAAAAGCAGGAGATATATAAGAAAGATAATACATTTTGTTGAAGGTAAGAGAAGGTAATTTTGTTCTAAATGAGATGGTTGTTTGGAAAGAAAGGGCTTGGGACAAAACCTGAATGCAAAGGAAAGTTGTAGAAGGTTTGTGATGGGAAATCTTGGGAAATGAATTTTAGGTGTGGTTAATTTGGACTAAGATTGAAATGAATTTTAAAAAGACACTGGTATAGAAAGTTGGTTTTCTCTCTGTTTAAAAAGACTAGGTGTTCTCAATTGTTGGTCTCCTCTTGATAAGAAAATGCAAATAGTTGTTTTCCCTCTGTCTGCTTAGAAAAACCAGTTTCTATGTCTTGAGTTTATCAGGTCTTTTACATCCCTAATTCTATGTAGGCATGTGCTTTAAAACTTTCTAAGGTCTTAATAAACTTCATCAAGATTTAAATCATGAACAAAGTATTGTTGACTAATTAGACTTGCTTGTTTGGTATGTAACATTCTGGTTCTGGCTGTTGAAGTTTTATGGATCACAGAATAACTGAGTTTTCTTGTCAATCATATCATAATGAACTTTCCTATCAGATCATTAACCATGTCTATTCTGAGGTTTTCATTTATAATTGTTCCAATTCTCTTGTAAAGTGAGTTATATCCTCAAAGAGATTCATATAAAGGGCTTTTAGGACAGATAGAGATATTCAGTATATTAAAAAATCCTAATACTGAAATGAGTAAGAACTTCCAGAATGAAGAAGCTGCATTCAGACTGAACAAGAATCAGTAACATGGGAATAAATGAACTAAAAAGATTATAGTTTTGTGATCCTTGTTTGGAAAAACATTGCTGGTTTCTTAATATTCCCTCTTCCTGATTAAGGAAACATAAGATTTCTATGACCTACAGAAACATGATAAAATAAACATTTGTAAGCAAATTAAAGCATTCAACTTTCTCTTTATCTGAACCCTCTGAAACTCAAAAGGTCTCAGCAAGTATACCTTCTTCCATGGCAATCCTAGTCATTTGCCTAAGTTCAGTAAGAATCTGTTCTCTTTGTAACAGGACACCATTGGAAACATTGGTTATTTTACCAAGGCTTTGACTGGAATGTCATATTTGAGAAAGACATGCAAAGACTCAGATATGAACAGACAGTTTTAAGAAGCTAAGGTTGACTTTATGAAACCTGGAGCCATAAAGCCCCTTAGAACTGTTGGCCTGATACCTTGCTTACAGAGATCCCAGGAACCTCACCAGATGAATAAAGAATGTCACTTCCTGGAAGGTGCAGGAACCTCAGCATATTTGGGGGACCTCATGAAGAGGAATCTGTCCAAATCTTAGAGGTATTTGCAGGCATGTCTGATGACAAGTACATGGCTTAGGACATGGCTTGACTTCTGGCCTGGAGAGGCTACTAAAAGTTCAACACAGAGATTCCATATAAAGTTCCAGCAAAGCAGATTCTAAAAGATCTATATGATCACTCACTGTTCTTGCTGAGTTTATGTAAATAATTAGGACATGTTGGTTAGAATTGGACTTGTTTCTCAAGTAAATTAGTCCTGATTTGGGCATCTCTGGAAATAATGGATATTTTAGAAAAATTGTTTAAATAATACCCACCTTTGTGGATATTAAATTCTAGATTTGATTGTCTTTAAATGTTTGTTGTTTACCTCAGCTAGACAACTTGAGATAAACTTAAGAGAAATTAATACAGTAACTCATACATAGACAATCTTCTTGCTTATTATTCTGTGGGGATAATAATAACAAGACCCATGGCACATGACTAAACAACTGGAAAATGGAACTGATTTCCCAACAATTGTGTAACTTATCACCTTGACCAGCTCTGTGTGGCTGAAATAATGAAATCATTCCCTAAAAGCCAGAACATACCCCGCTATGGACTTGTGGAGATAATGGATAATATAACTTTCTTTATGATTGGTTGGGTAATGCATGTAGGGATAGCCTTATCTCCTGAGACAAGTTTTCTCCCACTTGCCAGTGATCCTTTGTAATTAGAATGTTAATACCTCAAACAAAGAGCTTAATAGTATTTTTCAGCTATATTTATCCTAGAAGACACCTCTATTGAGGTACAATTGTAAACAAAGGCTTTAGCTAAGCACACAACAGTGCTCCTGGTAAAAGGAGCCTCAAATCTGGCTATGGGACAACTCCAACTATAATGACTTCACATCAGGTCCAGAGTGTCTTAGAAACCAAAGGCTGCTGATGGATGATGGAGGCCAACTTATCAAATACCAGGTTACACTGATAGATATGCCTGAAATAATACCTAAAACCTGTCAGACTTTAAATCTAGCTACCCTTATACGTGGACCTGAACGTCGTACTTCTATAGAGCATAACTCTTGGGGGTCATTGATATTGTCTATTCTAGTCAACTGGATTTAAAAGATTGCCACAACTATAATTCACCTCAAAGGCTTTATGGCAGACCACCCCCTGTAGTAAGTATGCTTAGAGAAGACCTCAAGCAGATTGGAAACTTAGAAGTGTCCCAACACCTCCAAGCCCTGGGAAAAACTTGAAGGCAAATCTCCCGAGAAGCTTTAGAAAGGACTCCCTCAAACCATGGTGGACAGGGCCCCACACAGTTGTTCCAACCATCCCTACTGCCCTCAGGGCCTTAGGTGTCACCAAATGGGTCCATCGCTCTAGAGTAAAAAAGGATCTCACCAGTTGGATGAATCACAGCAGTGGAAAGCCCACAGACCCTAAGGACCTGCTCCAGTTCCACCTTTGATGAGACCCCACTGACTGATGGACATCTGTTCACCATGGTCCCTGGCTTTTGCTGGTATGACCCTGACACCCTCACCTCAGGAGTTGGACTTTACATTGCTGCCCCTTCTGATTGGACTTTCTCCCAGAAACTCATTATTGTTATTGCTTATTAGGCAGCCTTAGGAACCTTGAGATGGATTGCTAAGTTCATAGAAAACACTGTTACCAGACAAGCCACTGCCCAAATACTAGCCTTGCAGAGCCTTCATAATAGATGATAATGATGCTCTCTAAATTAGGTGTTTTAAGGGGCATCAAAGGGGGAAATGATATGGAAAATCTGTACTCTAAGATGGCTAACTAAACGAGCAAGGGAATTCCAGTCTCTGTCTCAAAGCCCTTCTGGGTTCTTCTTTCCTACCCCATTTCCTGCACATGCCAAAAAGTACCAAGTATGCGGAAGCAGAAGGGTATAAATTACCCTCCCTGCTTGTGCTGGGGCTCAGACCTTTGGAGAACAAACTCCTCTGAGCCCACCAGTGTTAAATAAACCTCTGATTCTCCAAAGTCTCCGAGTGCTGCTTGGTTCTTCCACCAGGATCCAGTCTAGTTTCCATAACAATTTTGTCTAAGCACAGACAAGATCAAAGTTATCCCCTCTCTTGGTTAAAAGGAGTGACTGCTACTTCAGTACCAATTACAAATTTATCTTCATTCTAGTCTTCCTTTCCTGTATATGAGATGTGTTGGTTGATGTGTTTTTTGGTATATAGGTGAGGTTCAGTGGGGTGAGGTCCAGAGCTGATAGTCAAGAAAGAATTCTTGAGATGTCTTTGGTTCAAAAAGGTGGTTTTAGTAAAGTACGGGGACAGGACCCATGGGCAAAACGATCTGTCCTGGGGTTGTGAGGGGAAATTGATTATATACTCCAGGGTTAGGGGAAATAATGAAAACTGGAGGTTTTCAAAAAAGCACTTTCATATGCTAAAAAGGACCTTTCACATGCTAAAGAAACTTGAGGTCTTGCCATTGTCAAGTTAAGGTTGTTTTTCCCTCTAGTAAAATAATAACATTAAGACAGTAGGGAGCTTCCTGGAAGAATAACACACATAACTCACCCAGGAGTGGGGTTTGAGGGGGGTTGCAGGGTGTCAGTTTGTACTTTGTCCTCAACTAGCCTTCTGCTCCCTCATCAGTGAGACACTGAATTACAGAATTCCCTCTGATTTATGACAGCATTCAATCTAGAACAAATCCCTGTTTCCTTAGACCCTCTCCCAAATCATATATTAAATCTTAAACTGAAATTTTCCCCATGGTGTGTATTTTCCTTTGATGCAATAAATAATAAACTTAACTTGTCTAGTTATTTATTTTTTTTTTTTAAGATTTTATTTATTTGACAGAGAGAGATAACGAGAGAGGGAACACATACAGGGGGAGTGGGAGAGGGAGAAGCAGGCTCCCAGCCAAGCAGGGAGCCCAATGTGGGGCTCAATCCCAGGACGCTGGGATCATGACCTGAGCTGAAGGCAGATGCTGAATGACTGAGCCACCCAGGTGCCCATAACTTGTATAGTTTTAAATGTCTTCCTTGTGAACATTTGCTAAGGACACTGACATACATAGAAGTTTCTAATTTCTAGATAATATGGACACTGACATACATAGAAATTTCTAATTCCTTGATAATTTATTGACTAATTTTATTGAGCAATACTCAAATTTGCTGAGATTTATGGTCAAATTCCTTTCTATGCCTGGCATCCTTGGTAAAGCAGATGAAGTATAACATTAATTCTTGCAATTTCTATATTAGTCACAGGCAGAGAATTATTTGTATTGGTAAACTCTATTTGTCTACATAATTAAACACAAACATGGAGGTCATTTCTTAAAATTGGTCTAGAATTAATAAAATTTAAACCTAGCAATATTGTAGAATTCACTTGATTTGAAACTTACAGTGGTTCTCAAGTTACTCTTGATTCAGAGCCCAGAGTGCTCACCATTACACCATGGAACCGCCCTCAAGTTACTCTTAATCTAGTGATTAAAAATAAATCATCTGCAGGTACATAGGTAATCTAAGAATATAAATGCCTTATCCTATATGTAGATGGATACTTAAGTTTAGAAAAGTTGTTTTTTTTTTTTTTAATGACTAAGTTATAAATTTTAACCATTTCTGTCAGGTTATTATAGCATATTTCCTTATCATTCTTTTTTCCCCTGTTTTCTTGATATATGATTAACATAACATTGTATAAGTTTTCAGTGTACAATGTGATAAGTTAATACATACACATGGGTAAGTGATGACCAACTTAACACCTCTATCACCTCACATCATTACAACTTTTTCTTTTGTCTTTGTTTGTTTGTTTTGGTCTGAGAACTTTTAAGACTCTTTTAACAATTTTCAAGTATATAATTTAGTATCCTTAAATGTAGTTACATACTGTAAGTTAGATCTCCTGAACTTGCAAATGATAGGATATCCTTCTTTTTTATGGCTTAATTATATTCCATTGTGTAAGTTTACATGTATGAATTATATATGTAATTTATATATAATTATAAATAAATTCTACACTATAACACACACACACACACACACACACACACACATATTTTTTCTATCTCCACTCATCAGCTGATGGATACTGAAGTTATTTCCTTGTCTTGGCTATTGTGAATAATGATGCAATGGACATGACAATGCAGATATCTCTTCAATATAGTAATTTAATTTCCTTCAGATATATACCCAGAAATGAAATTGCTAGGCCATATAGTAGTTTAATTTTTTAGGAACCGCTATACTTTTTTTCACAGTGGCTGTACCAGTTTACATTCCCATCAACACTGCACAAGCGTTCCCTTTTCTCCACATTTGCCAACACTTGTTGTATTTTATATTTTAATGATAACCATCCTAACATGTGAGAGGTGATATTTCATTGTGGTTTTGATTTGCATTTCCCTGATGATTAGTGATGGTAAACATCTTTTCATGCACCTACTGGCCATTTGGATGTCATCTTTGGAAAAATGTTTATTCAAATCTTCTGACTTTTTTTTTCCAGACAGAGAGAGAGATCACAAGTAGGCAGAGAGGCAGGCAGAGACAAATGGGGAAGAGGCTCCCAGCTGAGTAGAGAGCTCAATGTGGGGCTCGATCCCAGGACCCTGAGATCATGACCTGAGCTGAAGGCAGAGGCTTAACCAACGAGCCACCCAGGTGTCCCTCTTCTGATCATTTTTAAAATCAGATTATTTGTTTTTTTGTTTCTGTGTTGTATGAGCTCCTTATATATTTTAGATATTATTTCCTATCAGATGGATGGTTTCCAAATATTTTCTCTCATTCTATAGATTGACTTTCATTTTGTTGATTGTTTCTTTTGCCATGTGTATGCTTTTTAGTTTGATGTAGTTCCACTTGGTTATTTTTGGTTTTGTTGTGTGTACTTTTGGTGTCATATCCCAAAAATTGCTACCAAGGCCAACTTTAAGGAGTTTTTTCTCCATATTTTTTTCTAGGAATTTTGCCATTTCAGTGTTTATTTAGGTGTTTTTTCATTTAGGTGTTTATTTCATTCCAAGTTAATTTTTGTGAATGGTATACAGTGGGAGCCCAATTTCATTCTTTTGCATATGGTTACCCAGTCTTCCCAGCACCGTATACCAAAAAGAACATTTTTTTCCCACCGAATATCTTTCATTCCTTTGTCAAATATTAATTGACTGAATATGTGTGGGTTTGTTTTGTGGATCTTAATTTTATTCCAATAATCTATGTTTCTGTTTTTATGTTGTATACATAGTGTTTTGATTAGTATAGCTTTGTAATAAAGGTGGAAATCAGGAATTGTGATGTCTTCAACATTGTTCTTTTTCTCAGGATTTTTTTGCTGTTCAAGGTCTTTTGTGGTTCCTTACAAATTTGAGGAATCTTGTTTTCTTTTTCTGTGAAAAATGTCATTGGAACTTTTATAGGGATTTCATTAAATCTATGGATAGCATTAGGTATAATGAACATCTTAATATTAATTCTTCCAATTCAGGAACATAAAATAAATCTTCATTTATTGATGTCTTCTCCAATTTCAACTTCCAGTTTTCCTTCCTGTTACTGATTTCTAATTTCATACTATCTTCTCAAATTTGGTAAGACTTATTTTATGACCTAATAAATGCACTATCCTGGGCTTAAGAAAAATGTCTATTTTGTTGCCATTGGATGGAATGTCCTAAATATGTCTGTTAGGTTCATGTAGTTTAAAGTGTAGTTCATATCCAATATTTCTTTATTGATTTTCTGTCTGAATGATCTATCCATTGTTGAAAACAGGGTTTTGAAGTCCTCTACCATTATTATAGTGTTGTCTATTTCTTCCTTCATATTTGTTAGTATTAGCTTAATATATTCGAATGCTACACTGCTGGGTGGATATATATTTATAATTGTTATATCCTCTTGACAAATTAACCCCTTTATCATTATATAATGATCTTCTTTGTCTCTTGCTATAGTTTTTTTTTTTTTTTACTTATAGTCCATTTTGTCTGATATAAGCATGACAACCTCTGCTCTCTTTTTGTTTTCATTTGTGTAGAATATCTTTTTCTACTCCTTCATTTTAAGTCTATGCTTGTTCTTAAAGCTAAAGTGAGTCCCTTTTAGGTAGCATAGGGTTAGGTATTGTTTTTCTATTCATTCAGTCCATTTATTTGATAATGTAATTAATTTATACTTAAGGTAATTATTAGGGATGCCTAGTTGGCTAGTCCTTAAGTGTCTGCCTTCTGCTCATGTCATGATCCCACGGTCCTGGGATAGAGCCCCACATCGGACTCCCTGCTCAGCTGGAAGCCTGCTTCTCCCTCTCCCACTCCCCCTGCTTCTGTTCCCTCTCTTGCTGTGTCTCTTTCTGTCAAATAAATAAATAAAATCTTTAAAAATAAAATAAATAAGAAAAGGTAATTATTAATAAGTAAGGACTTACCAATGTCATGTTATTAATTGATTTCTGGTTGTTTTGTAGTTCCTTCATTTCTTTCTTCTTCGCTTGCTGTCTTCCTTTGCAAATTTATAATTTTCCATACTGATACCCTTTGATTCTCTTCTCTTTATATTTTGTGTATCTACTATAAGTTTTTGCTTCATGGATACCCTAGGACTAGCTTAAAATGTCTTACAGATATAACAGTCTATTTTACACTAATAACTTAATTTCAATTACATGCAAAAATTCACCCTTTTATTCCCCTCTCAATATTTTGGTTTTAATGTTACAATTTGCATTTGTATTTTGTATCCATCAACAAATTATTATAAGTATACTTATTATAAGTATAGTTATTATTATAAGTATAGTTATTATAACCTCTATAATAGGGTTCTGTGTTTAACACACCATCATATTATAGTATTAGAGTATCCTGAATTTGATTATATACTTACTTTTGCTTGTGTGTTGTATATTTTCATCTGTTTTCATGTTATTACTTAGTATCCTTTAATTTCAGCTCAAAGATTTTCAGCATTTCTTGTAAGACAAGTCTACTGGTGATAGTCTCCTCAGCTTTTATTTGTTTGGGAAAGTCTTTATCCTTCATTTCTGAAGGACAGCTTTGACAAGTAAATTATTATTTTTTTTTAATTTTATTTATTTGACAGATATCACAAGTAGGCAGAGAGGCAGGAAGAGAGAGAGAGGAGGAAGCAGCCTCCCCACTGAGCAGAGAGAATCTTATGTGTGGCTCGATCTCAGAACCCTGGGATTGTGACCTGAGCCAAAGGCAGAGGCTTTAACCCACTGAGCCACCCAGATGCCCTGACAGGTAAATTATTTAACAGTTTCTTTTTTTTTTTTTTTTCTTTCAGAATTTGAATATATCATCCCATTCTCTCCTGACCTTTAGGTTTTGCTGAGAATTACACTGACAGTCGTATGGGACTCTTTTATATGTGAGTAATTGTTTTCTCTTGCTGCTTTTAAAGTCCTTTCTTTGTCATTTAGACAATTATATTATTATGTGTCTTAGATGATATTTCTTTGAGTTGTATCTGATTGTAGGTCTATGAGCTCACATGAACCTGGATGTTCTAATCTCCCCCCAGATTTAGGAAGTTGTCAACCATGATTTTTTTAAATAAGTTTTCTGGCCCTTTCTTCTCTTCTGCGACTCAAATGATACATAGATTTTTTTTTTTTTCCTTTTAAAGATAGCTCATATTTCATATAGGTTTTCTTACCTTTTTTTCATTCTTTTTTCTTGGTTCTCTTGTAAATGGAAATTTCAAAGGATGTACCTTCTATTTCACAAATGCCTTTTACAACTTGATTGAGTCTGTTGTTAATGCTTTCTATAGCATTTTTCATTTCATTTCTTGTATTCTTCAACTTCAGAATTTATGCTTATGTGTTTGTTTGTTTGATTCCCATCTCTCTGTTAAACTTCTCATTTTGTGTATGTGTTGTCTACCTAATTTCATTGAATGTCTGTGTGCTTTGCAGCTCACTGACCTTCCTTAAAAAACCTATTTTCAATCCTTTGCTGGGAAACTCTCTGATCTCCGTTACTTTGTGATCAGTTTTTTGGAAAATGATTGTGTACGTAGTGGTGCCATATTTCTGTGATTTGTCATACTCTGACCCCTTTTGCTATTGTTTTTACTCATTAAGAAGTTATTATCTCTTTTAGTCTTTAATGACTGACATTGTGAGAGAGATTCCTTCCACCAGCCCTGTTAGAAATACTGAGGATTTCTCAAACCATTTCTATAGGCATCCCCACTCCATGCTTCTCATTCCCTGTTGTAGGGGAATTCTTAAGACTGAATGCCTCCTCTCAATCCTACAAATCCATTCTCGGTGCAGACGACCTCCCTTGAGTGGTGCTGAATGTTCAGACTTGTGTTGTTTCTCCTAATCCTGTAAAGTCAGGCCAGCATTCTACACATGCTTACCAGCCATCTGCAAAGGCTCACTTTCTCTGATCAAGGGAATGTACACAGGGAGCTGGCCACAGGGGGGTGAGGGTGTGAGAGAGGCAAGTGGTGTTTTGGGAGTGTCCATGGCCAGTTGAGGGGATGAGTAGGTGAGGGGACACTGGTGCCTTGTATGTTACCTAATGCAGTTCTTGACATAGTTAGTAGGATCTATGTCCCTTTGATACCAGTCAAAAGCTCTGTCTGCTTTTCTTGCTGTTATCCACCCTGCAGATACACAGCATATCTTGATGTATTCTGAATAGGGTGAGAAAAAAGTAGGCCACTCTCACTCTCCCTTACAAGAGTAATCACAGGCCAAGAAGGTCTCTCTTGTCTTTGAGATGTGGCACTATGGGCGAGGAGTAATATGGGTAAAGTGAAATGATCCCACTTACCCTCTTCATTGAATTCAATCCAGGAATATTTTGATCCAGTTATGTCTTGTCGGACTTCTGGACTTCCACAAAGGTTCTAATTGTCAATGGGTATTTGTCTAAATGGGTGTTCTTTGAGAGAAGACTATAGAAAGCTCTTATTCTGCCATAACGAATGACCTCTTCCCTCACATCAATTATTTAAAGTCAATTTCTCATAGAATATTTAGTTCATGCCTCCAAAGTGTCATTATTTTCATAAAGAAAATAATTGATTTATTTGATTGTTTTCTATGGCAAAAATGCTTTCCCCCCAGTTTTTGATTTTCAAGATTCATGAAAATAAAGAATACAAATAAAGCAATTATAGTAAACAGCAATTAACATATCAGAAACTCAAGGAGTGATATGCTGATAATGTGTGATAGTTGGGTAATAGATAGTATCCAATAATTATATTATTTTTACAAAATCTATTCAGTTGATCAGAAGTACTAAGAGATGTTGGGTATCATACATGGAAATAGTTACAAATACTGAATTTTTGGACATGTTGTATTTTAGACTAACAGGTTTTAAATCATTGAGTTATAAATTCTATTTCTTAATGCATCTTAGGATATTACTAATAGTAGGCTATATAGAAATTATACAGTACATCACAAAGTTGCAGTTCAATTCTATTTAGGAATTCTTTAAATGCACAAATGAGAATAAAAATTGTCTATTATGTGAAATCCAAATATATGTTATTTTCATTGAAGGAAATTTTATAAGCTGATAAGAATTTAAGATTTCTGTGTTTTTATCACATAGCTCCATTGATTTTAGATCTGATATGGTCATTTTTTTTTTCCAAAATCCCATTATGTTTATTTTTCCTAATTCATTGGTGCATTTTCACTTACAGAATGTCATTTCCCTGCAGAGAGAAAATGAGATTGTTCTCCATACATGGTTATTTTAATTCTCTGTTTATAAGTACATATGCATGTTCAACAATAGATCACTCATTTATCCATTAAAGTCAATGTTTTGAAAATAACAAATCACATAATAATATATTTGCATTATGCCACATACATATTATACATTTATGAAAACAAAAAGCCACAAAAAAGTTAATTCCCCTATGTGCATTTATAATTTAAACAGTTAAAATTTTTGTCTTTACATCAAAATGGAATGAAATGTCTGTCACTTAAGTAGTTTTAAAGTGTCAAAATTCCATACGTCATTTTGAAAGTCATACCTGGATGGATTAGTAACACAATATGGAACATTTTTCCCTTCAGGGGACTCTATTAACCCAATAAATTATAACAGATGACAACTGCATCATGTTGCAATTTGCTGTTGCACAACACAATAAGAAACCAAAACATTTTTAAAAAATGAAATTATCAGTTGCCTACATTATCAACTTATGTAAGATTTGGGACAACATTTTTCAGACTCAAATTTAAAAGTAATTGTTCTCAATTCTAGCTGATATATTGAATCATCTAGACAACTTTTAGAATTCTGATGGCTGAAGTGTTTTTTTTGTTTTATTTTGTTTTGTTTTGTTAGTAATTTTGATATAAATACTCTGGATATTCTGAAGTATACTCTGGGTACAAGTATTTTTTATTTAGTTATTTTTTTATTTATTTATTGCCGTAAGTATAAAACGTAGCCAGAATTGAGCAACATTGCCTTAAAGGTCAGCTGTTTACTTTTAACATATTTCTGATTAAAATAAATGGTTGTTACACCCACTCTTCCTAGACCCTGCAGAATATTACCAACTATGTCTTGTCATGACATCAGTTGAGTACTTCGCATTTGGGAGAAAGTCAGGGTGAAGAAAAATAATTTCAAAATGTTGGAACATCATAACATTTTAGAAGTGCTTCTTTTTAAGGGCACAAATGCCTATTTCTATAGGCAATGAAATACTCTACAAAATGATACCTGAAACACATTATCTTTAAATCAGGCAATTATGGAAACACAGGCTTTATTGTTTAATATTAGATCAGCTACTTACTGTCCTTAAACCTTGATTTCTTTTTCTCTGGATTAAAAAAAATTCAATATAGTCATTTTGAAAATTAATTTAAGGTAACAAAGAATTTAATAAGTACATTGTGAATGCCAGTTTTCCCCCAAAGTGTTCTTGCTTTTTTAGTATTAGAAAATTAATCACACAACTGAAAGTCAGATAGTTTAATTCTTAAATAAAATATGTATGATTCTTCTTTGAAGTCCACCTAGTAATTATATACTAATTAATTCAAACTAATTAAATCAATGAAGTAAGAATTGACGACTGAAATTTCAAAAGTTGTTTTTTAAGTGCTCCCACACATAAATACTGCAGTACCAACCCAAGTCTCATAATATGATTTAATCAAATTTTAATTAGCTCTCAAGTTTTCATAAATATATCAGTTATGTAAAGTAAATTACATCTCTACTTTTTCAAGACTATTAAATGATAGAAATTGTTCCTGTTGGCTTATTACAGACCCTTTTTGACCTTGATCACATAATTCTTCTCCATTATACACACATTCACATTCTTCTTGCTGTGCTATTGATTTTCAGACTCAGAGTTTTTCTCCATGGCCAATGCATTCAAAATTCTGTTGCAAATCTATATTGTCATAATTTATAAGTATTTTTATAAAAGGAGAAAAGTTATATTCATTTCCCAGAGATCCAGAAGGCTATATTGAAAAACCCAAAAAAAGTCATCAATTCTATAAATTGGATGTCTTTGCTCAAATGCCCAGCCTAAGAAGCTCAGGGTCAGGGCCATGGGATATGGAAAGTGACCACCTATAAAACAGGGTCTTTGGGCAATGCTTTTCACACAGAACGATGCTGAACTATAGCTTTTGAGTATAAGGAACAGAATGACTTTGTTCATTATAATCCCTTGCTATTGCCAATTCTGCTGTCCAACTTAAGTCTACAAGTTTAACAGTTTTTGAATATCATAATCTCTCTTACTCCTGTGGTTTGCAGAATTTCAGTTTTGTATACCAGAAATGACCTTTCATTTTCTTTCCCCCTAGTTACCTATACTTCCTCCCTTAGATTCAACTCAGCATTGCCTCTTTGGGGAAGCCACCTCTCCATTCTGCCTGCTGACTGCTTAGAAATTCTGACCTTTGCTTCTGATAACACAGTATGCTCATTCCATGTAAGATATATTCCACTTCTCACAGTCTGCAGATCTCTAAGTAGACACCTAGTCCACAGGCTAGTTAATTTGCCTGGCATACATCTTAACTTTATCTGAATCGATAAATAATAATCAAGACATTTCACAGAAAAGTCCGGATAACTAGCTTCTCGGGAAAAACACATATAGCCACTAACATTGACATGGGATTATAATTGTTAGGACCAAGTAGATGCTGTCTCCCTAAAGGGGGGATGACTACAGCTTTTATAAAAACATTTTAAAACTAAACCTGTGCTTTCTAGCTAAATGTTAAAATGTGTCCATGTAATCGTCAAGATAGCAATCCAAGACCAATATTGTCAATGTAAAAATTACATTTAAAATTCAGTGTTATTGAAGAAACAGAATAACTACAAAATAATAAAAATAATAAGTCAGCAGAATATACATACATTTAAGACACATCAATCATTACATGCAAGGAATATTAGTTGAAGTATTGAACAAAAGCAATTCTTCACTTAGTAATGGTCTAAGTGGATACAGTTTATGTGAAATAATGAAAAAAATCTTATAAGGGTAACATTATTGTAGCTTCATAACCTAAAATTTAATGATTTAATGGAAAGAAAAGTGAATTCTGCCCATGGTGTACTTAATAAAGGCTGAGAATCAAACCTAAGCATAATCAAAATAAAGATGTATTACTCCTATCAAACTAAATTTAACATGGAGGAAAATGCAACAAAATGTATTTTGTATATTAAATCAAGAATACATTAGTCATAAAGAAAATCTATACTTGGAATTTATACAAAAGAAATAATAATTGCTTTCATGAAAATCAAAACCTACAAAAAAACTAAATATTGAAAAATCTCTTGCTTACTTTATAAAATCATTATTCCGAGATGATTCTTTTTAAAGAAAGTATCTTTTTCATGCAGAACATTCTAATAGATGCTTATTACATATACCGATATGCAGAGTATACCTATTAATATTAAACATTTCATGGAGTGAAACAGACATTAGAAAATTGAAAACAGTTATTTTTTTTAACTCTATGCATACCTTGAGCTGTAAGAAAAGGCAATATATACAACTAAAAACAACTTCTTAAAATGCATGTCAATTTTAACATTTTAAACATTTTTGTATGTAATTAGATTCAAGTGTCTTCAAATAAATTCAGAAAAATGAAACTTTTTCTTATAAAGTTGTTGTTTCTGACACACATTTACTGTACTATACCCTGAAAGTGCAAAGATGAAGATTCATGTGTCTCCTACACAAGACCAGGTGAATTAGTCTATTTTCTTTTCAGCATGGATTACCGTGTTGAGTAGCTTCTGGTTTAGAAGAGTCTAGAATAGGAAGAGGGAGAAGGACAAAGAGAAAGGGAGAAAATGCATTCCAGTTGGAACATATTACCTTTACAAAAATGGAGCACATATGAGAAATGGTCAGAAAGCAGTTGAAAATATGTATCTAAAATCAAGACAGAGTCCAGATCTAGAGATAAATATATGAGAGTTATCTTTATGAAGGTATTGAGGATTTTTGTCCTCAAAGCTTTCTGCCATCTGGCCCTTGTTTGTTTCTCCCTCTGCTCCTTTTCTACAACTTATACTTTGAACATAGTGAACAATTTATAATAACCCCAAATGTATCATATTTCTTTGAGATACTCCCTGGAATGCCCTCCGTATTTTCTTCCCCCACCGTAATCCTAGAAAACTTCTACACCTCATGTAGGACCCTGCTGAAAAGTTTATGTTTGTAAGAATTTCCATGCCCTCTGAAATGAGAATGACTCGCTCTGTTTATTTTTACTCCCCTTTAGTATTTACTACATTAACTATAGTTACGTATTTCGTTGTATCGGCACTTAGGTTCCTTTAGGGAAGGTTGTATCTTATTTACCAAGAACATAAACAAACGTTTGACATATTTGTTGAATAAATGGATTAATTACGTAATTAAGCATATAACATTGCTTTCCTGCTAATTCACTACAGCATATTTGCTTTTGAAAAAATTCTACAAGTATGTTTGCAAGAATTCTCCACCTGAACTAGATACAAGTGATTCTAACTGTCCTTATCTGGAAATAGACTTGAATTTATCAAAGTCGATTTTTAAATCAGTGGTAGAAAAATTGAAGAGCAGGTTATGTAGCTACTCAGTTGTAGCCAATGCAACTTCAGATTTGTCTCAGTCTCCATTTTGACTGAGGTAACACAGCAAAACGCAGGAGAAAATACTTTCATATATATATGTATATATATATATACCTGTATGTATATATATAGAGAGAGAGAGAGCATATGAGCTGTTACTGTTAAACTTCTTTTTAGTAGGGGCACGTGGGTGGCTCAGTGGGTTAAAGCCTCTGTCTTCAGCTCAGGTCATGATCCCAGATTCCTGGGATCGAGCCCTGCATGGGGTGCTCTGCTCAGTGGGGAGCCTGCTTCCTCCTCTCTCTCTCTCTCTGCCTGCCTCTCTGCCTACTTGTGATCTCTCTTTCTCTCTCAAATAAATAAGTAAAATCTTTTTAAAAAATAAATTTAAAAAAATCAACTTCTCTCTGATAATACCATGTGACCCCCCCTTTAACCGGTCCAAATTCATGTTTGTTTGACATTTACTTAGGGCCCACTATATACCAGGCACTGCACTACTTGCTTTAATTCCTGCCTGGTGATTCTTGGGAAACCTGTGAAGAAATTAAAATCTTGTTACGTATCAATAATAGCAAACAATGAAAAGGTTTAGAATGAATTGAAAATAAATATTATCCTATAGCCAGAAATGTGAATATCATTACACTTGATAGATTATATTTAACCAAAATTATTGATTTTGAAATTTCTATTCATATTGTAAAATATGTTCACATTGACATTGGGCTTCTATCCAGTTCTCATATAGAATATGATAAACAAAAAAAGTGCATAAAAGGAGCTCACTGCCTTCAAGAAAATCTCCATCTTTGCTCTTAAATGTAATCAAATTAGAATAAAATGTTTAACAACTGAGAAAATTAATAAAAGTAAACATGACCAAAAGTGAATTTCATATGTAGTCTATACTTGGAAAACATCGGACATGTTTAAAGTTACATTTGTTTGAATAAACTGTGATCCTACAATACAGATGTGTTACCCTAAAGGATGTTAATTGAATTACTATAGTGTAATTTAATAGAAGCTTCTTTTTATAAATCATTTTGTGAAATGGAGGATTTTTCTGAAGTTTTTATCTTTTCACTTGGATTTGATTCTGTAAGCTGAAATATGGATGGGTTCATGTGACCTCCAAACCTAGAAAAAGGCATAAGAAAGAAAGCCTATGGATTTAGCTCAAGGCAACAGAACTCCTAATACTTACAGTGTCTGGCACCTTCATGCAGCACGTTTATGGCTCTAATCAAGCATTTGTATATTCTTGTTTATCCCTCACCCTCTCAAAAAACTGAATTATTTTTAAGGCAATTTGTGACAGATTAAAGGAATATCAGTGGTGACAGGATGGTTTCCTAGGGCTTATTATGGACTCAACTTGTTCTAAGAGAGGAACTGGGATGTATACTTAGCAGGGATTTTTTTAGATTCCAATTTTAGAGGCAATCCAACATCTTTACAGTAAACAAGATGGGTTATTATCCACCTCCCACGGCTCAAAACCACCTATTTGGATCACAAACTCAAGATCCACTTGGGTCTTAAGAAAACACTCCATACAAAGTAAAGCTTGTTTCTGGTAACAAATAGAATTACAAATTAATATTTTTAAAGTAAACAAGATTTCTTAGCTATTTGGTATTAGACAACACACATATAGATAACCTTTTAATCAGAAAAGAAATCAAAGTAAAATAAGATATGGAACATAATAAAATGGAGCTTGTGAACATCAAAATATGTATATTTAAATGGAAACAATTTTAATTAAAATAATGAAAACAAAGACGTTTATATTCACCTAAGAACTTTGTAAAAAAATGAGATTAATCAAAATAAATTAATCATAACATGTAAAAGACATTAAGAAAAGAAATTAAGTAGAGTATAAGCTGAAATGAATAAAAACCAGTAAAATAGTTCCTTGTAAAACTTACAAAAGATGAAATATAGATAAAAATATATATTAGGACTGAGAAAAAGTACAGACACATAAAGAGTACATTCTACTCTGTCTCTCTCATTGAATACAACTAAATGTGGAGAGAATGAACAGAGCAGCAATTTGAGGATTTGGGGGGTAAAAATGGTAAGATAGATCAGGGAAGATGACCAGAATCTGGAGTATCACTGAATGGGTTTAAGATTTATCTTTTTCTTCCCTATTCCTTCACCCCTTACCTCCCCCACCCCCACCTGATCTTAACAGACACTAAAATCTAGAAGTAGCCAACAGTGTAAAGACATAGACATTTCCAAGAGCACAATTCTAGTTGTGGTTCAAGAAAAGGGCAGTAGAACTCCTAACACTCAGAGTGTGAAATTCCTCATTTATTTTTCTCTCTCTCCAGCCACTCTCTCCAGTCCTGGTTCCCAAGAAACTCTATGGACGCTGTGGCCTCAGTGGCTAAGGAAGTGCAGAGCAATTTCCAGGGAAGGGTAATCTTCCTCTCCAGCTGGTGGAGCTGTAGTTCAAGAGTTTGGGGTAACACCCCTCACCCATTTGCCTTTTTCTCTTTCTGTCCCCCTGCTACTTAGCCTAAAGATATGGATGCATTTTTGGAATCACACAGCAGAGCAAGATAACAAAAGCATACACCTTCTGACCAGAAGACTACAAGGAACCAGTAAATATCAGGGAGATTGCAGAGATTGAGAAGAAAAAATAACCTCATAAAGTCTGGTGTGAAAATTCTATCTCACTTCCTAATTGTACATACGTGGATCTGACCCTGAACAACTGAAAACTGATGTAAAAAATAAACAAATGCCAAATCTCGGTATACACACTGTATTAATTTTCCCTTTCACTTTAACAAATCATAGCAAAATAAATGGGCTTTTTTTTAAGCTCTTACTGTTTCTGATGGTCAGAAGTCTAAAATAAGTCCCATGGGTCTAAACTAAATGTATTGGTAGAGCTGGTAGATCTCTATGTAATCTATGAATCTGCTGAATTGCATCCTTAAAAAAATGAAACCATTGGTTCTGACTTGAGCAAAATTTTAACAATAATTTGTCATCAAAAGCATCTTAATATGCTATCTGAATCTGACATGACAAAAATATTTTTAAATCTCTTAATATGATTAATAGATATTTATTGAGTGCCTATTATGCCTAGAGTAGTAGAATAACATTACTTTAATTACATATATTATGCAGTACATGTTTATATTTTTGTGACCAGTATATAGTCTATAGTACATTAGAGTTTCCCGGAAGCTCTTCTTCATCTTCATTTAAGAGCCTGTGTATATTATTTCTAAGTCAGTATGAACGTTTATTTATTGAGTAAAAAACCCCTTAGAAATGTAACATCAGTCTTCAGAGAAAGCAGCATGTTTCTCATGGCAATTCCCAAAATGACCTAGTTTCCAGGTAGCTGTTTTGCTGAGAAGTGATGTGGACTCTACAGAGATGTCCCTAGTAGAAATGTTTCCCCCTCAGCTTAGTTGAATCAAAACACTGCTAGAAATATTTCACAATTATTACTGAAAAGTATACTGAGGAAAATCAAAACAAAAATAAGGTTTCTGCCTCGCAAGACTTCATTATTTGCTAGTGGATTCGTGCTGGCACTCACAGGGGGACAGAAGGAAACATCTGGAATAGCAACAACAGGCTTTCCAGGTTCTTATGCCTCCATTTTCTCCCAAATACCAACAACTGCACTCACGTGTGTGTGCGTATGCGGGTGTGTGCGCACGCGTGTGCGTGTTTCATATTGGGACATAAGATAATTTTATGGGAGCTGAATATTTTTGTGTGGGCCTGTTTAAGAACTTTGCATAATGAAACCGGTGAACAAAAATTTTAATTTAGGTGAAGTATTTAAGGAAGATACTTATCTAAGGATGTTTTCCCAAGGTATTCAGGGGATTTACTCTCTCTCTCTCTCTTTTTTTTTTTTTTGTTACTATTTATAGAGCAATAAGTCTAACAAAAATAGAAGATTATTGAAAACGAGTAAACACAGTGAGGTCTTGGCTGTCTTTATTTGGCATAAGATCCTGGAAATTCTTACAAAAGATATGTCCCCCAACCTCCTTCCCCTACTCGCTTCACCCTCGTGCTCTCCTAATCATACTCAAGCATCCATGAAAACCTGTGGGGTGTTATTCCTGAATTGTGAAGAATATAAATGTGATGGTAAAATATTTCAATGGTTGTCAATAATCTAAATGTGATCTCCTTGTTTTCCAGGTGTTCTTGATGCTGCTGGGAGAGGAGTCAATTGTGGGGAGTGAATGAAATATAAGGGGAAATTGGTCCTTTTAGTGAATTTGTATATAAAGAAACTGTGAAAAAATTATGTCAACCTTGACTGTTAAACACGGAGAAGTAAGTTGTGGTTGCCAGAGAAGAAGTGGGTGGGGGTATGACCAAAATAGATAAGGGGGATTAAGAGGGGCAAACTTCCAGTTATAAAGTAAATAAGTCACAGAGATGAAAAATACAGGACAGAGAATATAATCAACAATATTGTAATACCATTGTTTGGTGACAGATGGTGACTACACTTACCATGTTGAGCACAGAGTAATAGTTTGTCAAATCAATACGTTTGTACACCTAAAACTAAGATAATATTTTATGTCAGTTATACATCAAAAATACAAGAAAACATATGATAGAAAAAACAGTAAAATGGCAAAAATACATAAGTCAATAATAAGCAGTGCCTTGCATTTTGTGATCAATATATACAAATACACAGATTTAATGCTTTAAGGAAGAGGGTTTTAGTTTTGTCTTTCCATATTACTTAAATCCCTGTCCAAGCGTGTAGAAGTCATTTCTAGATTAACAGAGGATTTTGTTGTAGTTCTGATCTGATGTAGATGTGTATAAGAAACAAAGACATTTAGAACATTTTCTATACTGTTAACTGGACTGAAACTTTCTCAAAATAAATTCAATTTCCAGGAGGCCTATTTCTGGACTAGTTTAACCTTTAAATAATAAATAGGATCCCCAAGAAAGAGTCTCCTAGATGATTAACCTCTGTCATTTCAAGTAGGGCAATTCTAAAGAGAAATAAGGTCTGAGATAGTCCTGCGTGCAGACCCCGCAGTAAAGCAGGGACCCCCTTTTTAACTTAAGAAGCTTGTGATTGTTGTGCTCACACCAAATAAAAACAACAACAACAACAAAAAAAAATCAATGGATATTATGCAATTCCACTTTATGGAAAACTTGGCAGTAAAAAGGAAACTCAAGAGTAATAGAAAATAATAGGGAAAATACTTCAGACTGGCAGCTATAAATGAATTTCACTTTTGCCAGGTGAAGAGAAATAGAAGGCTATCAAGTGTCATGGAAAGTATCAACAAAGTAATAGTATTCCAAGTATGTACTCTATAAATGAAGACCAAATTGATACCACTCCCTGGCTTATATTTTAATGTGTGTGTGTGTGTGTGTGTGTGTGTGTTTATGTCAATACACCCCTGAGTTCATTTCTGAGTTGTTTTCTTAGTTGTATCTTATTAGAGTTTTTCTTTCTCCTCTCTTCTGTGTAGAAGGATATATGTGTATTTCCTTTATTAACATGAGATAATTTTATGTTCTGCCATGACAACTGTTAAAAACCTACGATTATGCACATGCAAAATACACAATACTAAACATTTATGTACCTAGTCCAAATTTGAAATTAATTTTTTAATTCTTGAGTTCTGGGTTTCTTTTGACCTTCATTTCAAGCCTATTCAACATCTTTTGCACTGCTCATCTGTTCCCAATAATGTTAAAGTTGAAACAAAGGTATTAAATACCTGCGAGGCATAGCAGGTTCCATGGGAAATATTCTGTTATTATTGAGGTAAATGCAAATTTAGTATAATCTTAATTCTTCCCTTGCATTACTCTCTAGCTTGAGGAATTTTGCAGTATCTAGACCGTTTACTAGAAATGTATGTGATTGGATGCCCTGTTGTGAGCAGATGTGTCCTGAAAAAGAAATTAAGATTTTTGACAAGCTTCCCAGAAATTCTGAAACTACAAACACATGGGGTTTTTACTTTCTAATCACAGTGGTAAAATCTCCTCTTGGAATTTAAGAAGCATGGCCAGGGCAGGAGGAAGAAATGTGCCACTGTGTGGTTCACACAAACTTGAGTCGCTCCTGAAGTAGGCAAATTCTTTGAGCCCTGTTGTAGCTGGTGCTGGAATATCCAATAGGAACATAACCGTGAAATATCAAATGGCGAGCTTCCCTTGAACTAATAACATTATTTTATCTGTTAACCTAAACCTTTGAGAATTCTGAACCAATCTAGCATCATCTGTAGTTCTTAAAAAATATGTGCTAATGATATAACTGTTTGGGCCTCTACCTCAGGAATTTATGCCACCAAAGCTGCCACTATGAACATTTATGGAGAACTAGATTGGAAAAACAAAAGCAACCAATGGAATAGAACATATCTGTATATGTAGTAACATATGTTATGTACAATATGTAATAATGTATATTATAATTATATGGAATATATATTATACCTATATGTAACTATACTATTTACATGGAATTGATATTACTATTTGATTAATAAAATTTATTATCATTACTTTAAGTAAGTGTACTCTTTGGTCCCCCACCACCTATTTCAGCCACCTCCCACTCACCTCTCCTCTGGTAACCATCTGTTCTCTATATTTCAGAGTCTGTTTCTTGGTTTGTTTCCCTTTTTTATTTCCTTCATTTGTTTTGTTTCTTAGATTCCACATATGAGCAAAATTGTATGATATTTGCTTTACTCTGATTGGTTTATTTTACTTAGCATTATGCTTTCCAGTTCTACACATGTTGTTGTAAGTGACAAGATTTCATTCTTTGTTATGGCTGATTAATATTCCACTGTTATATATACCACATCTTCTTTATCTAATCATCTATCACTGGACACATGGGCTTTTTCCATATTTTGTCTACTGTGAATAATACAGCAATAAACATAGAGGTGCATGTATACTTTTAAATTAGTGTTTTTGTATTCTTTGGGTAAATATCCAGTAGTGTGACTACTGGATAGTTAAATTTTTAAATTTTCGAGAAAACTCCATACTGTTTTCTACAGTGTTGGCATTAGTTTGCATTCCCACCAACAGTTCATGAGCATTCCATTTTCTCCACATACTCACCCGCACTTGTTGTTTCTTGTGTTTTTGATTTTAACCATTCTGACAGGTGTGAGGTGATACCTCATCATTTTGATTTGCAGTTCCCTGATGCTAAGTGATGATGAGCATCTTTTCATGTGTCTGTTGGCTATCTGTATGTCTTCTTTGGAGAATTGTCTGTTCATGTGTTCTGCTCATTTTTAATTCTATAATATGTAATATATATTAGCAGGTGGAAAATTTACCCACTTTAGAATATGAAAATATATGTCTGTTGACATATTGACTAACTGACTAAAAAAAATGTAAAAGATGAATTATATATTATTTTTAGCTCTTGGACTGGAGGATGGGGCTTTAGGTTTTATGAAGGTACCAAAAGTGGCATCCCATTTACCAATCTGAATTGTGTACCCACTGACTAAGACAAAGGAGTATGAAAAATAGAGGTCAAAAGATCATCCTTGTTATCCTAAAGGCTCAATATTACAGATTAATTATTTTGGAGACAAATTTACCCACCCACTCAACCCTAAGTAATACTGGATGGGGGTATGGCTTTCAAGATGTGATCTTGCTGCAAGAGTCAGAGAAAAGAATGTTTATGGCTTGCAACTAGCTCGATCCCCATTAAGACTAACTACCCCATCATGTATTTCCTATAGCTGGTGCTCTTTATTCCTTGTATAGATCCAAATTTCCATATAGTAGTTTTCTTTCTGCAAGAATAAACATTGTGAAGGTATCTGTTCTCTTTAAAATTCTCTATAGATATATAGATTCAGTACAGTACTTTCCCCATTCAATCAAAAAAAAAAAAAATCCCAGACACTTCACCATATTCTGTTGACAAATCACATGCTGTTAGGAAAATGAAAACTAAAAGTGCAATGAGATTCCACTACGTATGTATAACTAGAGCTAATATATAGACAAACTGACAATGCCTAATCCTGGCAGGTATAAGGACCCAACAACTAGACCTCTCACATGCTGATGTTGGTAATAGAAAATGCTGTGGCCATTTCTGAAAAAAATGGCAATTTCTTATAAAGTAAATTGTACACTTACCATAAGGCTCAGAAATCCTATGCCTAGGTATGATTTATCAAAGCTAAGGAAAACTCAATTTCAGATAAAAAAACAAATGTACATGTTCATAGAGAGTTTATTCATAATTGCTAAAACCTAGAAATAATCTAGAAGTCCTCCAACATGTGAATGGATACATATACTAGATACATCTTTGCAATGGAGTATTACACAGCAATAAGAAGCAATGAACTTTTGATTCATGGAAGAACATATAAATGAACTATGATAACTGACAGAAGGTCAACACAAATGGTTACATACTCTGATTCTGGAGAGGCATTTCTACACACAAGGAGATAGTCTGTGTTGAAGTAACTCTTTTAATCTTGATTAGGGCAGTAATTGTATGGCTGTAATTATTTATCAAAACTCAGGACTATATAACAGGATGTGTGGATTTTACTGTATAATTACATCACAATTAAAAAAAAACATGAATTGGTATGTAGGAGAATTTTGGTTTTGATAGTGGGATAAAAGAAAGTTTTTCCAACATTTACCTTATTATGATAATATTTGCTGTATTATCAATACCCACACAGTTTGCTTGTTTAAGAAACAAATTGAGTTCAACTGCATATAGTCACTAAAATATTTACTTTAATTAAAAAAGCATGCTTGCAAAAAAATTAATAAGACTATTAAATACTTGTATGAGAATTGAAGCAGCATACTGGAAAGAGCTAATTTTATTATTATTATTATTATTATTATTGATAGAATAAGTACACAAAGGAAATGTCATTTGTGAAAGGAACTCTTGAATTTCTGGTAATCATTCCCTTATAAAAATGGTATAAATAAAATTATTGATTAGATTCATTATTAATCTACCTACATGTCAGGTGGTAAAAATATTCAGATCTTTTATAGGTCAGACAATACTCTTAACATTTCTGGTTCTCTTTTCATTATTCATTTCAAATTCTATTTAGGTTATTGTCATATATAGCAGCATATTGTAGAAGGAAAACTAGAAGTTATCTAGTCCAATCACTTGTGTGCTGTTCTTCCTTTTCACTAAATGCAGAACAAACGTGGCGAAGTGAAGTAACATGTAACATAGATCTGTCTTGAAAGGGTCTTTCAACTATTACGCCATTTATTATGAATTATCAATTTTTAGGACCTTCAAAAACTTCATGTAAATATAAAGAAAAATTCTTGAGCCATAGAAACTTGGTATTCATTGCATCCATATAAATGATATTCCTAATGATTTGAAGGCAAAGACATAGGGACTTTCATATGGAGTTTGGAAAGACTGAGAAAAGTAAGCAAAGTTATGTATTATCAGACTGCAGAGTGTCCTCCACAGGCACACTGAAGTGTACCTATAGAGTGCTTGCAAAATAACCCAAAAAGAAAAAGTCAACACGTCTACCTCCACAGGACTGGGTTTGTGTGCTTTTGTTTACTTATTTTTGAAGGAATCGTATCATATTCATCTTTAAATCAGAAGAGCTAACTCATAGTACTTACCAGGTTCTCGAGAGAGAACTAACTACTGCTAACTACTAAATTTAACTCAGTCAGCATACACACTTTTTATGACTAAAATCAAGACTGACTTATAAATATGAGGGATGCCTGGCTGGCTCAGTCTAGTAGAGCATGCAACTCTTGATCTTGGGTCATGACGTCAAGCCCCACTTTGGGCATAGAGTTTATTAATTAAAAAGAAAATCTGGAGGCGCCTGAGTGGTTCAGTGGGTTAAAGCCTCCGCTTTGGACTCAGGTCATGATCCCAGGGTCCTGGGATCAAGACCTGCATGGGGCTATCTGCTCAGCCAGGAGCCTGCTTCCCTTCCTCTCTCTCTGCCTACTTGTGATCTCTTTCTGTCAAATAAAAAAATAAAATCTTAAAAAAAAAAATCTGATTTACAAATATAATATTCCCTGAAAATAGTAAAATTCTGGACTTGCTTTCTCTCCAGATTTTACATATGATTAGAATAAGGTAGAAAAATTAATCATAAAGTGACTGAAATTAATTGCTTACATAATACAGAATCTCTTGTAAATCAATTTTACATCCCTGGCCCTAAGGAGCACTTGATTAAAACACTGAATAACTTAGATCCAAGATAATGTAACATAATGTAACACAGTAAGCACTGGACAAATTAGCTTGTAATAAAAGAAATATGTATAAATAATTGTTAAATTAAAAGGCAAACATACAAATAAATACAGAGGAAACAAATATACCAACTATTTAGGTTAATATGATTGTTATGAGTCAAAGTCAAAAGAAAAAAACAGCTTTTATAACTCTCATTCTATAGGAAAAAGAAGTACCTCAGTTTTGATTATATCTATAAGTATATTATTAATATAATAGAAATATAATCTATATCTATATTAATACATAGTTATAAATATAAATATAATATATAAATATAAACCAATATAAACCAAATAAGTATGAAATAAATATATAATAAAATATAATAAATAATAAATTAAAATATGTATTTGTCTTACCTTGAGCAAAATTGTGAATACTGCTTGAGCAATAATTTGATGCTGCTAACACATTATGTCCTTCACTATTGTAGCTCAAGCAGTTTTACTGACCCTGAGGCCTAATAAGAACTGCATATTAGTATCATGAGCATTTATAACTGAAGACCCATCAATTTTTTCACATGTTCTTTTTCCAGCAATATATTTGTTTAATAGTTATTTGTTCTATTCTTGTTCTAAGATTGACACATGCTAAATACCTAAAATTACTTTAGTTTTATAGAATAAAGTAAAAGTCTTCTTGATTTTGACAAAGGGAGATGAATTCTCACCTAAGATTTTTATATGATGCTGGTTTGAACTATTTTCAGCCGTTTTTAAGCTCAATCTATTGAAATAACATGTACCTTCTAATTTATCCAAAATAGCATTCAGAAACAGTTGGAAAACCCCAGAATCTTGGACGGTTTTTCATTTTTCCTCACACCATTTCAAATAATTGGCATTAATACAAATGTTTACTGCTGAGTATGGTGTGTTGCTGGGCAAATTAGTGGGCCCTTACTACAGATTACAACTTCTCAAAAAGAAATCATACAATTATTTTCTTGAGAAATCAACAGTATTTATGATGATTACACTTATTTTTAGCAATAATGCCATGTAAATGTACTCTAACAGCTATACACATATATGTAAAATGCATAATACTTGTATAGAAGTTGAAGTTTTCATTGTGTCAAAAGCAACTGATAGCAGACAAAACAAGGCTAGGCTGAATGAGGATATATGCCCATCAGAAATAAACCAATGTCAATACGTACTAGCAGTCCCTTCCCTGAGCCATTTTAAGAGCTCTGAAGGAAAGGTAAAGCTCTTACGTTATTGCAACTGGAAAGCAACAACCATTAAAAAAAAAAAAAAAAAAAAAAAAAAAAAATATATATATATATATATATATGTATATCTTCTCTATGAAAAGCTTTGTTTCTCAAACACAGATTATTTTTGGTCTTGCTTTAAAACAAATAATTTAGATGACCTCTGAGTAGCAATAATGGAGTCACAGAAGGCAACTCTGTTAAAATTATCAGTTGGGCTAATAGCTTGCTCTGTATCATGTAAAGTAGTGCTTTGTGAATTGAATTTCCTTGCTGATATTTTTAGCTCTGAATCCATCACTTAACAGGGATCATCCATCTCTTAACTAATGCAGTTTCCATGTCCTATCTTAGTCTAGGAATCAATTGAAAGTGATTGAAAGAACAGGGAATTCTATTTGCGCCTATAAGACTCTCAGCGGTTTTGACAAACAATAGAGTCTACAATAGTCTGATCTTATCCTACGCAGCCAATATTTCCCAACAAGTCCAACCTGCAATCATTTATTACAGTCAGAGTGATCTCTTTGCTGCCCTCCAAATGTGGTGGGTAAATGCCAGCTCTGTGTTTTAAAGCCTTCATCCCAAAGCCAGACAGCCTGAATTCAAGTCCTGAGGCTGCCCCTTAGTATACTTTGGCAGTCACCTATTTTGAACCTGTTTCCACATCCTCAAGTGAAATAATAATATTACCTTCTCACAAGGTAAGTGTGGAAATTAATATATAATACAGGTAAAATTGTAAAAATAAGATCTGACACACAGTAAGTACTCTATCAGTATTTATTCAACTCTTTGCTCTAATTCTTTTCCATCTTTCAAGTGTCAGTTTTATGCTTTTCAATTGCCAACTTGAGCAACAATTTTATCTAACTACCATAGTTTATTCAGACTTTGATTTCTTTTGAATTTCTAAAGCATTTTGATAATATCACTTTCATGTACTTAGTGATTTGCTAATTGTTTCATACATTTCATCACTATACAAAGAAACTGCTAATACTTTAAATAGGTAAGTTTTCCTTTATTTCTATGCATTCTAAATTTAGCTCGGTGCTAAGAAAAATGGACCCAAATTATTTTTAAATGAATGACTTATAAAACCCAATTTGTAAAATTGAAGAATGTATTCCATCGCAATTGACTAGAAAATGTCAGGTTCATAGATTACTTTTTTTTTTGAAGCCCCAGTATGCAGTTAAGCCCATTCAAGGAAACTTCTATTCCAAAAACTGTATTCTGAATTTAAGAATTCCATTTTTTTATGTTTTTGGGCTTATATTCTAAATGTACTCATTCATTATGTATATATTTTCCTTTCAATAATGTTAGTAATAACTGTTTTAATGTTTTATGCTAATTTCCACATTGTGTCACTTCTGAATCTATTTTTATTGATTCCTAATATACCTACTTATGGGTTATATCATTATGTTTCTTGAAATATTCATAAGATGTTGTGAATATTATATTGTTAATTAATATTTATTCCCTTAATTTAAAGAGTGCTATTATTTCTGATTCCTTTCTAAAATATAGGAAGCTGGTAGAAACATCACTTTCATTCTTAAGCCAACTAACCAATAGATTGAAACAAACTGCATTGTCACGAATTTTCTAAAACTGATCATAGATGGAAGGTCACAGGCAAAATAACCAAACTGAAATCTAAGGAAAGGCAACAGCCTGCAGAAATGAAAGACAAAACATGAGCATTTACGTACGTCAGGCAGATGCAGCTTGACAGAAGTAAGAATTTAGGCAAAAAAGGCCATGAGTTAGTAAATGTAGTGTGTGGGCCAGTAAGAGGGCATAGAAACCGTAGAGGCCACAGATACAAGGAGAATACACATCTATTCAAAGGTTCCACCCCACAAACCTCACAGGGGCTCGCACAAAAAGAATACTGGTAACTGTAGTCCTTCCAAGTCTCGTGTGGTTTATGCCTTCGGAGAGGAACAGCTGCTGCTATGGGAAAACAAAACAAAACAAAACAAAAGCAATACCTCTCCCCACATGCTTTTCTTCCCTTTTCTCCCCCAGAGACCAATATCTAAAATGAGGCTAAGGGGGAGGGAAACACTTGTTTCCTTCACGGCACTAGCAAAATCCTTCATACCTAGAAAAGGAACAACAGAGTAACACCCTCTGTATCTGAGGAGAAGTAAAGAAATGGTCGCTGAGCACACAACTACAGCTGGGCAGTTGGCAAAACCACTGCCATGAGCACATTTAGGAGGTCTGGAAACATGGGCTTGCCTCAGACTGAAACTTGACCATGATAGTGAGTACTCCCCATCCTCACCACTAGAGTAAACCCATCAACAAGTAACAGTGAAATACTGAGAAGGTGAGAGAGCTTGTACAGACTTCCGAGCATGGAGCTCAGGTGGGGTTCCATGCAGATCCCACAACCCACAACCATGAGATCACAACTTGAGCTGAAACCAAAAGTCGGATATCAAACTGCCTGAGCCACACAGATACCCCTTCTTGGACAATTCTTAATTGGGGTATCTATTTGCTTCCTCTCTTCATAACATTTTTATGTTCATGAACATTTAAAAGTTTAGAAACTTGTCTTGCTGTGAAAATCAATATATATTGAATATGGGAGGAAACCAGTTCTTCAGAGATATCTATAGTAACATGGGACTCTTTAAGAAGTTGTATGACTTTTCTTTAACAAAACATTTCTTGGGGTTAAAATAGTTTTCACTCTATATAATATTCTTTAACAAAACATTTCTTGGGATTGCAATAGTTTTCGTTCCATATAAATATTTTCTAGTTCAATACAGATGGCATTTATTATAATAATGATATCCTTGTTGTTGCATAGACAAAGGTTATAAATAATACCTTCATTTGTCTATCAAAAGCTTTTTTTATTTTTTGAAGTTATTATATTTAAATAATTGTGCATTTATGGAAAAGTTGCCAAGATAGAGCAGAGTTCCTGTATACCGTCCCCACAGCTTCTTTTGTTAGCTTCTTACATAACCATGGTACATTCATTAAGATGAAAAATTTTATGTTAACATTTTACGTCTAACTATGTAATCAGACTTCATGCAGGTATCACCAGCTTTTTTTTTTTTTAAGTCTTAACTTTTTAGAGAAGTTTTGTGTTCATAGCAAAATTGAGAGGAAGGTAGAGAGATTTCCCATATACTCCCTGCTCCCACACATGCATAGCCTCCCCCAATATTAACATGCCCTCCCCACCCAGAGCAGCACATTTGTCACAATCAATGAAGCTACACTTGTCCCTCACAATCACACAAGGACCATAGTTTGCATTACCGTTTGCTCTTGGTTTTTAACAGATATTTGTCACATTCACCATTGTAGTGTCGTACAGACTGGTTTTACTGCTCTCAAAGTCCTCTGTGACTTTTGATAGACAAATGAAGGTATTATTTATAACCTTTGTCTACCCAACAACAAGGATATCATTATTATAATAAATGCCTAGTCATCCCTTCCTCCACATTGGCCCTTGGCAGTCCCTAATAATTGTACTATCTTCACAGTTCTTTGCCTTTTCCAGAATGTCATATAATTGGAATATATGGTATGTAGTCTTTTACATTAGGCTTCTTTCACTTAGTACTACGCATTTAAATTTCTGGGGCGCCTGGGTGGCTCAGTGGTTTAGCCTCTGCCTTCGGCTCAGGTCATGATTCCAGCATCCTGGGATCGAGCCACACATCGGGGTCTCTGCTCAGCAGGGAACCTGCTTCCTCCTTTCTCTGCCTGCCTCTCTGCCTACTTGTGATCTCTATCTGTCAAATAAATAAATAAAATCTTTAAAAAAATAGGCATTTGAATTTCCTCCGTGTCTTTTCGTGACTTGACAGCTCATTTCTTTTTAGCACTGAATGATACTCCATTGTCTGGATGTACCGCAGTTTATTCATACATTCATTTACTGAAGGACATTTTGGTGGCCTCCAAGTTTCAGCAATTATGAATAAAATTGCTATCAAGGCCCATGTGCAGGTTTTGATGTAGACATTAGTTTCTAACTAACTCCTGCAGGATGTTACATTACTTTTTGCCCTTTTCTCAGTTGTTACTTGTCTTTCATGAACTTAATACTTTTAAAGAGTATTAGGCAGGTATTTCATAAAGTACCCCTTAATTCCAGTTTGTCTGTTTTTCATGATTGGACTGGGGAAAATATGACAGAGAAGGACTCCATTCATCTCATCATATCAGGGGGTACATGGTATCAATATGACTTATTATGATAATTTTAACCCTAATCACGTTGTTGAGGTGGTATCTGTCAGGTTTCTCCATTATGGTTAGTGTAAGTAACTTTTATTTTAAACATATAATGTATTTTTATCCCCAGGGGTACAGGTCTGTGAATTGCCAGGTCTTTTTTTTTTTTAAAGATTTTATTTATTTATTTGACAGAGATCACAAGTAGGCAGAGAGGTAGGCAGAGAGAGAGGAGGAAGCAGGCTCCCCACTGAGCAGAGAGCCTGATGCGGGGCTCGATTCCATGACCCTGAGACCATGACCTGAGCTGAAGGCAGAGGCTTAACCCACTGAGCCACCCAGGTGTTCCTGAATTGCCAGGTTTACACACTTTGTAAGTAACATTTTTAATCATAGTGGGTGCCACTTTTTGATTAGCAACATGAATTATGTAACAAATAAAATGAGTTTTCATTCTTGGGCCAATAATGTTGATACTGTTGTATTTTTTAGTATAACCATGAGTTAGTTATCAATTTCATTGTAATTCCTCGTGAATCTCTCTTGAGTAGTTTTATAAGTTGATCCACTAAAATGCAAGAAAATAGATGTAGAGGAACCCTCAAAGTCCTCCTGCTTTTATTCTATTACTACTATGGGGAGATTGATGAAAAGGGAGGAGCTAGAGCAAGTTTTCTATTTAGTTTTTAATAAAGTAGAAGCCAATAAAGTCGTTAGGCTAATTTTAGTATCATATCTAATCAATATTATTAACATTACTGTATTTTGTTTCCTTTGTGTTACTTAAGAAAAATTGAACTAAGAAAATGTTTTCTTTGATGCTTTTTATCCTCACTCAATCTCTCTTTCAAAGAACCTGAAGTTTCTGAGCCTCTTGGTTCAGCCAAAAGCATTCAGTCTTTGTGGCTGACATGTCCCCAACACCATCACCTTCCTTCAGTTTTTCCAAAAACATTCATCTACATGAGGATACATAGCTAGGCTAAGCTCATAGGTGTACATGAAAATTGTTTGTGATTAGTATTTCCTAACCACTCACAGTCTAACTGGGAAAGCAATAGTTATTCCAGGAAAGAGTAGTGTGAAACCATAATAAAGGAGGTAGAAATTGAAAATGTGTTTTTTATATAAGTGGAGAAAAGGGTATTTAGGAAACATGATAAAATAACTGGGATATGGCACAGGGGAGGAAGCAAGCATTAGTGAGCCCAAAGAAATAAAAGGAACTTGTCACATTAAGTAACAGGATACAAAGCAAGAGATTTTTCTGAATCATCCATCAACCAGTATTATATGGAACAAAAATTAAGTGTTTAGCAATTTTATTTCCAAATAATCTTCATTTTTTTGTAGCTAGCTAATGTAATTAATAAGTTTTGGTAATGGGTGCTAATGGCTAATCTGTGATGCGTCTGTAGTTTTAGGAGGTGATCTAAATAAATGGATATGATCAACAAAACTGGATATTGGGGAAAATACTCTGGGTTTGATTATGTCCAATAACACAGAAGTTCAGACATATCTATTCATGCCTGTAAACTGACTAGCCTCATCCATTAAATGTAAATCAGTACCCACTTACTGTTAGGCACTACAAATGCCAAAAAATATCACACTGCTCTTATATCTAAAATTTTATCTCATTTCATCTTAAAAACTTTTAATCCAATATAGAATCCAGAATTGTCCATACAAGAAACTTTTCAAAGATTATTAAAAATTATAAAAATGCAGTGTGAAGTACATGATGCAATCTTTGATCAAATTTGGATATTATTCTTTCTCCTAACATTCAGTTAATTAAATTATTTTAATGACTCGTTTTCCAGTCAGGAGCTGAATCACCGTATTGTCTGATAATAAATGTGCCAGGCATGCTCAAAGTATAAAATGAACATGCTAACAAGTTACTAATTAATATACAATCTTCCAAACGACAAGATTTCCTTCTATGATATCTACTAATATGTGCATTAGTATTTGCATTAGCATTGGTCCCTAAAACTCTAGTTAAGATATTTTTAAATGATACACTTAAGTTATCTCTACAAAACTAACTTAAATTGTGAAATCCAAAGATCTAGCAATTTTTGATATAACAATCTTCCATGGTCCATAGTAAAACTTACATATAAAGCATCTGCACAATGTTATCAAAATACTTTTACTAAGAAATTGTTAGCCAGGGGTGCCTGGGTGGCTCAGGGGGTTAAGCCTCTGCCTTCAGCTCAGTTCATGATCTCAGGGTCCTGGGATCAAGCCCCGCATCGGGCTCTCTGCTCAACAGGGAGCCTGCTTCCGACTTTCTCCCTGCTTGCCTCTACTTGTGATTTCTCTCTCTCTGTCAAATAAATAAATAAAGTCTTTAAAAAAAAAAGAAATTATCAGCCATTAGATTACTGCACTAACCTTTCACATAGGGTGGGCATTTAAATATCTTCAATTTCTTTATAATTATTCTCAACGCCTGGATTTAGTGGAGTTTACTTTTGCACCATTTCTTCATTCATTATTTATGTTTGATGTCGAGTATAGAGAAGTTGACACGACTAACTAGTTTGGGATTTATGTTGTCCATGTGTTTTGTTTTTTTTATTTTAGTTGCTCTGTATTTTTTATTGTCGGGTTTATTTAATTTTTTAAGAAAGAAAGAAAATGATGCTGGCTTAGCTGTCATTTCTCAAAATCCATCATAATATTAAAAAAATGAATGGGATTATATACTACTATCATTTTCATAATGTTTCAATATCTTTTGCAGTTGAACAAACTGGTAATGATCGTGCCCTACTATGAACTTCGTGATGCCATCCTTCGGTCACGATCCAGTTTCATTTTGCACCTCTTCATTGCTTTGTCCTTTTTCACTCTCCTTTTTCAGTTCCTCACACACGGCAGTGCCTACTTTCAAGCCTTCACATTGTGTTTTCTCAGCAAATCGCAGTTTTTCTTTTCTCAATTCTCTGTTCTAAACCTTACCTACACACACATGTACATAAACACATATTTCCTACACAAGAGTGATTCCTTTTGCCTTGTTTTCTGACAAACCTATATAAGTAATCTCCCACTGCTTTATTTCTATCATCATGTCCTGTTTTCTTACTCCGTTTGGCCTTCATTACATTTATCACATTTTTAAATCATGCGATCATGGGTTTTTAAAAAAATCTGTTTATCTGCCCCCATTCTAAAATGAAACATTGTAAGAGGAGAGACGTGCATTTTCTAGCACTGTACTTGGTACGTGTGAGTTGCTCAGTAAATATTTCTTAACTAAAATAAATCTTGATTTCTCGCACAATATAATGCCTGTTAAAGTTAGTTGAACCCTTTTCTAACAGACTACAGGTGCAATAAGAGTAATCAAACTTGCTGCAAATCATAGCAATCTATTGTTCAAATTCCCCTCTCATCTCCCCATTCCCATATTCCATAGTTATGAGGACCTTGAGTTATATTCCTAGGACTCCCATTATACAAGTTTGTGAAACAGAAGCATCTTTTCTTTTATGTAGTACAGGCAGGAGACAGAAATACTCCAGCATATGCTACCGCTATTCTCTAATAGGCTTCTGGAAGGATCACCTTTATAGCATGCCAGATAGCTATGAACACCACGGCAAGCTCTGCTCTGCAGATATCCTGGTCCTCTGTTCAGTGACCGGTACCCACGTCAGCTGCCATTGTTCTTACCCCGCCCTTACTCAACTCAGGCATTTTCTACTGGGTTCATAAGATTTGTACATAGATGATTCTTAATTGTACTCTCTCTTTCAACCAAACTTATATAATATTTCTCTTGTTTGGGAATTTAAAGAATGTCACTGGAACTGGTCCAAAAATCTGTTTCAGTGGTACCATTGTGTTTTGATGGCTTAGTAATCTTCAATGGCCTTAAAATGTGTGTTCCGACTTCCATAACTGGGTACTTTTTCTACAATCCTGACGTGAGTTCTCAGGAATTGGAATAGCTTTTATCTATATTTTTGTAATTGTTAACTGTTTTGCTTTTATTCTTCTTTTTCATCTTAACATTGGTATACTACAAGATTGCCAAAACCCTTCATTTTCCCCAGGGGAATGTAGGGTCTCCAAATAAGTCTCTATTTTTATCATTCACACTGGCCTTACCTTAAATGTCTTATTTTTGAGGGGGCAGATCTGTACTTTGGTGACAAATAGCTTTTAAAAATAAGACCTTATCACAGACTTGTTGAATGGATATTGTTTTCCCTTAGATTTTGATCTAGAGATATTTTGTCTTTGTAGATGTATACATATGCTTCCAGATGAAAGGTTACAATACAATATGTTTTCTCTTTTCCTTTGTTCCAAGAAAACTAAGAATAAATTTCAGTGCCATGTTGTAGCTGTCAGTTTATCTTCAAGTGTTTAGAAATATTTCCTCCTTCTGTTTTCTATAAATGTATTTCATTTTGGTTAACCCCTTAATTTATTTATTCTTCCAACAATGTGGGGTTTTTTTAAGAATTTTTAAAAAGATCTTACTTATTTATTTGTCAGAGAGAAAGAGATAGCACAAGTAGGGAGAGCATTAGGCAGAGGGAGAAGCAGCCCTCACCCCAAGCAAGGAGCTCAATGCAGGACTCCATCCCAAGACTCTGGGATCACAACCTGAGCTGAAGGCAAATGCTTAACTGATTGAGCTACCCGAATGTCCCACAAACAATGTGTTTTAAGCATGGGTTACTTAGATTCTCCTTAGAAACAGATCACTTGTAAGCCATACCCACATGTGCATACACACATATTTGTACACACACAAGTCCTTAAGAAACTAAGGCACTGGCTAAAAGAAAATAGTGACATTAGTAGGAATTGATACATTTTTTGAATTAGAAAAATGGAAGTTATATCCCCTTTACATATTAAGGAGTAGCGTTAACTAAATATTAAATTCCATGTAGATAATTGCAAATACAAAGAAGATATGAACAAGTCAGTGGTTGGAAAATAAGACAATTAAGTGCACATTAATCAGGACAAAAATCAAACAAAAGAAAAAGTAAGAAAAATATGGGTAAATTTGTAAGATAAAAAGAATGATAACTGAGAATCTTTAAAGCTTTAAACTACACAAATTTTATCAGAAGAAAATAATTTAAAAGATTTTTAAGCCACAACTTTCACACTGTAATTTTAATTACAGCTTTTTCCTCTCTGATGGGTAGTACCAATGTAGCTGCATGATAAATTTGAAAACTTCATGTTTAAAGGAAGAAATTGGACAGAAACATTTTGTGAACCCAGACATGAAAGTCATCAAAGAAAACTCTAGTGGAAGAGTACAAGATAACCAGTTTCTCAAGGCTCTGTGAAACCCAAAGAATTTTCATAGGTTTTTATGACCTGTAAAGATCAAAGAGAATACATTTTTAAAATTCTAAAAGAAGAAACTTTGGGTCTTGTGATAGTCTTCCTAACATGACTTATTTAAATCAATATGTTATTAGACATAACGAAAGTATACCAAAATTCTGCATGAATTAAATTTTCAGATGCATCCATTTTTATGTGTGTGCACACATTTTGTTAGTGAAAGGGAAATCCATAATTATGTGTTATTTGAATTAAGATGAGCAGAATATGATTATTCAGAAACACAGATCCATGGTTGTTTTCCTCTTTCCTCTTATTAATTCCCTGCCAAGAACTTAGAGTTTCAACCTTTTTATGAGCCCACAATTAACTGACTTTTTTTCTATTCCTCTGCTGCTTCATTTCCCCTTCCCACCAGAATGATGCATTGATGAGTAGTGTTCTAAGTCCCCAGGAGATTCAGATGGTAAGTAAGCATCCTGTGCTCACATCATGGATCAAAATGTCAGGAACCAGAAATTGATCAATCAACTTACTAACTGCTGTTAGTTTCTCTGAAGCAAAATCATGCCAGCTTTATTTAAATACTCCCACATGAACCATCACTAAAGATAGAAGCTTGCTATCATTATTAAATGCACCTTTAACATAGCTTTATTATTTGGGATACACATGCAAACTAGAAGAGTATACAATTTAGAATACTCACAGTTGCAAATTGAAATAAAAAATGGATATGTGCATAATTATATTGTCCATATGGCACAGCAGCAGTATGATTTTATAAGATTAAATCTTGTACAGGGATGAGAAATGATAAGCCAGTGTTATTATTATGAACCACACAATAACATATGGGATGTGGGCCAATAACATCACTCTAAATCAACCTTAGAATTTCATAAGCCACTGAATGTCACAGATGGAAGCTATTATTCATTCCACCTGCTTGACATGATGAGAGATAATGATAAAAGTTTAGAAGTAAAATTAAAATGAAGACAGCTAAGCCACCCTGCACTCTATTGGCTACGGTTATTAGTGATGTGGTGGTTGCAGAGGCCAGAGGTTCATATTAATCACCAGGCTATGACAAGATGACAGTCCATTAATTCTAACAAAAATTTGATAGGTTTCTAATTTCATATTTACATGGTAAAAATAATGGTCACACAATCTTCCTTGTAAGGAAGATCCTAAAAAGAAGAAAGCATGACAGGTTATCTAAATATATAGATGACATAGGCACCAAATATATATTTTGGACTAAACCAAGTAGAGCTAAGGACTAACTAATTTCTTCCTGGTTCCTTCACTTAGCATATTGTCATTCTTCTTAAATTTTTATGCTTTGGATCCAGGTTGCAGGATACAACTTGAAATTGATCAGATGACTCAGCATGCTAATGGGTCAGTTCTCCCTAAACTGATCTAGGGATTTATCACAATTGTAATCAACTCCCTTTCAGCAAGATTTTGGTAGATTTCGACAAGGTGACTTGAAAATCTATATGGAAAGACCAATGAGCTACTACAAGGAGTTGATTGGCCAAAACAATTTTCATAAAGGAAGACCAAAGATGAAAGAATCAGGCTACCTAGATTTAGGTCTCACTGTACATCTATGGTGAATATGAAAGTACAGAATTGGTAAAGGGATAAACACATGGATAGATAGAACAGAAAAGAGTCCAGAAATAGACCCAAATGAATATGGCCAATGGTTTTTATTTAAGTATAAAGGCAAATAAATGGGAAAAAATTGTCTTTTTCAACAAATGGTGTTAAAACAGTTAAATGTATGCAAAAAAAAGAACCTCAATTTCAACTGGGTACTTTATATAAAAATTAACTCAAAATCAATTATTAATCTTAATTTAAAATATAAAACTAAAGAAAAATACATTGAAGAAAACTTTATGTCCCAAGGTTAGACAAGAACTTCTTAGACAAGGTCCAAGAATTTGCTCCGCTAAAGATACTGTTAATAGAATAAAAAGAATGTCAGGAACTGGTAGCAGATATTTGCCAACTACATATTTAATGAAGAATGTGTATCTAGTATATCTAAAAAGTACTTAAAACTCCATATTAAGAAAATAAACAGCTCTTGGGCCACCTGGGTGGCTCAGTCAGTTAATCATTTCGGCTCAGGTCATGATTCAGGGTCCTGGGATTGGGCCCCAAATCCATTGGTCTCTGTGCTCACTCAAGAGTCTGCTTGTCCCTCACCCCCTTCTCTTCCTCCTGCTCTCTCTCTCTCCCTAAAATAAATAAATAAAATATTTTAAAAAAGAAAAGAAAAGAAACAGCTCAGTTAAAAATGGACAGAAGCCTTGGGATGCCTGGGTGGCTCAGTCATTAAAAAATGAACAGAAGCCTTGAATAGATTGATTGATGAGAATAAGTGAATGTAAAATAATACATAAAGCTATATCTGTTATATTTGTACTCATTAGATATTCAAGATATTCAAGAATTACACATTCAGATATGATGAGATTGTACTATTTACCTAATAGACTCATTAAAATAATATATTTATGTCACTTATGTATATAATATACATATTGTTGAGAACAGGAAGGGCTGGTGAAGATTCACAATGAGAACTCTCTTACATTGCCATTGGGAATGCAAAAATGAGACAGCCTCCTGGAAAGGAGATAGCCCATGTCTTAGGAATTTAAATCTATGCTTATGCCATGACCGTGCAATCTCAGTGCTAGAAATTTACTCAGAAGGATTAAAAATTAAGGTTTACACAAAAACCTGCATATTAATGTTCATAGCAGCTCTATTCACAATTGTAAAAAAACAGAAACAGTACAGAGGTGTTTCACAAGTGACTGGACAAACTGTGCTACATTGATATGATGGACTTATCCTCTGCAGTAAAAAGTAGTGAGTTATGCATCCACACAACGAATTGGATAGATCTCAAGGGAATTATGCTGAGTAAAAAAGTTAGTCTCAAAAGGTGGTATACTATATACTTCCATGTATTTGATACCCTGAAAAAGACAAAACTATAGTAATGGAAAGGAAATTAGGGATTAATGGGGTGCCTGGATTGCTCAGTTGGTTAAGCAACTGCCTTCTGCTCAGATCATGATCCTGGGGTCTTGGAATTGAACCCTGGGTCAGGCTCCTTATTCCCTAGGGAGTCTGTTTCTCCCTCTCCCTCTGCCCCTCTACCCCTCTTGTGCTCTCTCTCTCTCTCTCTCTCTAATAATAAATAAATAAAATCTGGGGGGAAAAAAGGAATTAAGGATTGCTAAAATTGAGGAGTTGAAGGAGGGTGTAACTGCAAAGGGATAGCAGAAGATGATTTTGTGGTGGAGGCCATGAAATTGTTCTGAATTCTGATTGTGGTAGTCACAACCACACAAATCTATGTATATGTTAGAATTCATAACATTCTGCACCAAAAAAATGCATGTTAATTTTCAAGAAAATAAACTCTGAGGATAAAGGAAAATAAATTTCTCTTCTCTTCAATTCCAAAAGATTTCCTCCTGCATAATGTTTCATGGGATACTTTTTTCAAATATTGTGAACAATTTGACTTCTACCCTTTGAGACATTCATAAGGTTTGTCACTAAGAGGATAACCAAATCATCTTAGCATCATGGAAGATAATATAGTATAATGTGGATGCTGTGGACCAATAGTTAACATCCTCCAAATGCCTATGTATCAGGAACTTACACTGAAAAGTTTCTGTTCGAAGTAATGCTTCAAGAATATGAGCAGCAAGTACTCTACGGCAGACTATATTTTCCAAATGTGGCTACGATATCTCCCATGGAATTTGCTCTTCAACCTACCACTTCTGCATGCAAAGATGACATTCATCTCTCTACCCCCTTCATCAAGTCTGAACAGGCCTTATTATTGCTATAACCAATAAAATATCACAGAGTTCCAGATACGGTCCCTAACAGCCCTGGCTGCTTCTGCTTCCTGTCTGGTGGGACCTTCTGATAATGCTAGTTTGAGCTGTTAACCTGACACAAACCCATGAGAGATCTCAAACAAGAATTCTCCAGCTGAGCCAAAAAATCACAGAATGCTAAGAAATAATTATAAATTGTCATTGCCACTAAGTTTTGTTAGACTATAACAGGTAAGTAGAACATACTCACCACCTCCAAAGAGTGGATTATTTATTCAAATATATATAACTAAATGTGTTACCTGCCGCCAACTCCCAGCTCCAGCTTATAGAAGAATCTGGAAAGACCGAGAGAGAAGTAGAGTATAAGAGAGGGAATTTTTGTGGAGAGAGTTGTCAGTGTGTTTCCTCCTTACAGAAAAGTAATGAGGAGGTCTCCAAAGAGACCATGGGGAGAACTTTATAAATATTCTCAGGAGTTTGCAGGAAACAATAGGAAGGGGATAGCTATTGATCTCAATATGAGCAAAAATCCTAAGGACAAAGCAATTTGAGGAAGTAACTTATAGCAGCCAGAGTAAGGGACTGTAAAGGGAAACAACTGTCCTCTGACCAACAAGAAGTAGAATATTTGTGTTTCATGTGGGCTCAATGTCTGACTGCCTGAGGAAGAGCAGGATGGAGAGATAGAGTGAGACATTCGCTAAAAATGAAGCTGGTCCTATAAATGCCTGCCAAGACCAGAATATGTCTCCGCTACCCTAGCCAATAAAAACCCCTTTATGTTTCAGTATCCTGGCCATGTTCCTCACATTTGCTGTGACACAGTGAGGAGTAATAGCCTAACGAAAGTGAATGAAGGAGGAGTGAGGCCATCTCAAGAGAGAACACCCCTACTGCCCTCTTCGTCAAACCCCACCCTGTTTCCATGTTTCCATCTCAAGTTCCTGCCATAACGAAGTCTGAGCTAGGGAAGGAAGACGATTTTAACTCTAAGTGAACTCTGAAACTTTGGCAACTGTGTGGAACACACATTTTAATTGTGGAAATGACAGTAGTTTTGCATCTTGAAATTCTGAAGGGGATTTTTTTTTTTTTTCATTAACTGAGAATGACAAGAAAGTCTTAGATTTCACCCCTGGGTCAGGACAGATTGTTTTGATATGGATGGAGAATAAAGTCTTTTTCTGTTCATCTGATGAGTCTCACTTGTTTATGAGTTAGGTTACAGCTTGTATGTTCTAGGTAAGTGTTAAATAGTCTATTTGTTTCTCAGAAACACCCAGTGGTGTAGCCATTAATATCTTCATGAGAAAAATTGAAGGTTGGGAAATTTAATGACCAAAATTTTATAATTGGAGAATGGGAAAGCACAGTCCAAGAGTTCCCTTCTAAGTCATGTAGTAGGACTGCTCATTAGCTGTGGCTTCAGGCATGTCCTCTCTGAGCATTATGAGGGAAGAGGACAGGCAGTGAGAACAGCCTCTCACGAAATCATGCCTATTCATGTTTAAGATCCTTATTAGAATGAATGCCATTGCTCTCCACTGGGAAAATTCTTTGCTTTCAGCCTTGCATCTATAAGAATAGTGACTCATTCTTGAAATCTAGACATTGAACATTTTTTAAAATAAATTTTTAAAAGAAAATTAAGTAAAAATTTTTAAAAACGTCTTTTGTATTTCTTTAACCATAGTTTTAGGTTTGGGATATTACATTTCTTGCCTATTTAGACCTCATTAATGTCTTTTTGAATGAATCTTATTCAATTTTTAGAAATATCTTTCCCGTATTTAGTATACACAATAACTTTATATTTTAAAGAGGCCTCTCCTCGTTTATAACTTGCCATGGAATGTGGTTTTTTTTGTTTGTTTGTTTTGTTTTGTTTTGTTTTTTAACGATCATGTGTATATCTAAGAGATATGTGATTCCCATATGGTATTTAGCCTAATAAAACCTCACATGCTTTGTAGCCAAAATGATGTAATTTAGTGACACAATTTCTGGTCACCATGCAATGCCTTTAAACTTCTTTACTTTTCCAAGTTACACAGGTTATCTCAGTAGATTTTTATTCAAAAATTAGTGTCAAAAGACAAAATGCATATATTCCTTAAGCATTCACATTTGCCCTTATTCACACAAGGTTAACTTGACTTCTGTAAAGTGCTTTCTTGAAAGCAGAGATATGGATGTGGGTACCCAAGAGAAAGACAGTGCTCTGGGTGCTGAAGAAGAAGGTGCTTACCAGGGACCACCAAGACCAGGTCAGGCTAGATTTTGAAAAAGTCATCATTAATTCAAAATAGTGCTGATAGTTTTGAAATTTTTGGTGGCTAACATTAAATTTCATTTAAAAAATCTTCTCCTTCTTTTATTTCCTTCCTCTTTTACCTTCATTTCTCTTACCTTTCCTTTTTGGGGCATTTTTTTCTGTTTCTTACCTTTACCTCAAGCCCGTTATTAATAATAATGAGCCCCCAACAGTCACTGAATTCCAGGAACTCTGCATCAAGCTCATTAAATTTGTGAAGTTGCTTTACAAGTTTTAATTTAATTTTTTTAAAGATTTTATTTATTTATTTATTAATAAATAAAATATATTTATTTATTTGACAGACAGAGATCACAAGTAGGCAGAGAGGCAGGCAGAGAGTGGTGGGGGAGGAAGCAGGCTCCCCGCTGAGCAGAGAGATCGACATGGGGCTGGATTCCAGGAACCTGGGATCATGACCTGAGCTGAAGGCAGAGGCTTTAACCCACTGAGCCACCCAGGTGCCCCTAATTTAATTTCTTTTTATTGTCATAAAAAGTAGGCACTTGAAATTGATTTTGAAACATTTCTAAAGTAACAATAGGGTTATCATCTTGGTTTCTCAATTATAAAATATGTTTGATTTCCCTTACCTGCTTAATTTACCACCCAGTAATTGTAGGTGGCGTATTTGTAATAACAGAAGGAAAAAAAATGATAAATCTCCTTTGTGACATCTTTTATTCTGTCAGCTAATCCTGACATTTGCTTTGAAAGCCTTGATATGCTTCTCTGTGGGATAAGTTTTGCAAAATCATCATCTTCATCTACTTTATTGAGTTTTCTCTTAAAATGTCATATAGATTTTCCTTCTAACACAATATAAATACACCTTGCCTCCTAGGAGGATAAATCTAAATAAATTCTTAGTTTCTTTTACATAAACTAATATGTGTGAATAATTTAATTTTGTTAAACACAAAAGACAAAAATAAAGAGCATTTTTACAATTAAAAGTTTTAAGAGCAAATGTCAAGAAGATCTTAATCACTATTGTCTAAAAATAAATTAAGTTTCCTTTATATATTTACCACATTCCTAAACTACAGCTGATAGGATATTTAACATTAAGACTTGAGATTTAAACAAAAAAACAAAAAACAAAAAACAAAACAACTTTGACCAGGTACTCAATGCCATTTTTCAAATAGCTACCTAAAGATATTATAAGAATGTATGCTCTATTTAACTTCTATTGGTAAGTACTAGGAAAGAAACAATAGGAAAAAAGGAAATAGGTTCTTCTTTTACATGAGAAATTGAAGTCTAAAAGCCACGCTAACGCTGTAGAGCTAAAAATGAATAAATAAAAGTCATGACTTTGGCTCAGCTGTCAGTTACTGGGCAACAGGAAAACAGATTTAGTCAACAGGAAAACTGAAAATCCTTTTTACACCATAGCAAAACATTTGGAAAAACAGCAGAAAGATAATAGATAAGTTTTAGATAAATGGAAGGCTTACAAACTCCCTATTGAGTATATAATCCTAGATGTTGAAAAAAGAGTCAACATTTGGCACATGTTGGCTTCTTCTTGATTCCAACATGGTATTTCGGAAAGCAATGAAGAGGGGAAAAAACTTCTGCAAACAAATTGAGGACAATATAGAGAACCCAGAGCTTAAGTTCTTCCCAGGGTGGAAATGCCAATTGTTCCTGCAGCCCAAACAGCAAAATATGAGACTGAAAAAGACTTTGAACAACAAAGACCCCAGAGAGGAACCCAAAAGAAAAGGAGTAGGGTAGGGAAGGCTTTGAGCAAAAAACCCTGAAGAAACAGCAAACAGCCCTCAGTTTTGTGACAAATACATAGATAAATAAATAAGAAAAGTATGCCCTCTCTAGTCAGTCCTACCATTTCAGATGGTTTCAAGGCAGCTGCCATTTCGCAGGCAAGGAAAGAGGCAATGGCACAAAATACACGAAGAAGTGAAACAGGCTTAAGAAATTTCCAGAAAATAACTGGCGGCATAGTTGTAATTACATAGAAATGTGTAGAAGCAACAATATTGAACACTATTAAGATTTTAAAATGTGTATCCAAATGTTTATTGCAGTAATGTCTACAAGCCAAACTATGGAAAAAAAAAACAAAACATAGATGTCCATCAACAGATGAATGGATAAAGAAGATGTGAGGTATATATATGGATCCTTCCGCTCAGGTCATGATCTCAGAGTCCTGGGATCGATCGAGCTGCACATCAGGCTTTCTGCTCAGCAGGGATCCTGCTTTCCCTCTCTCTCTCTCTGCCTGCTTCTCTGCCTATTTGTGATCTCTGTCTGTCAAATAAATAATTTTTTTTAAAAATTGCATATATATGTAATATATGTGTATACTTGGCTAGAATAATAAGACCAGTTAGACAAAATTCATAGGTATGTATCCTTTCTAATAGAGCACAAGTTAATTCTATTTACTATGAAACAAATATGGCTTCACTTCCTTCACTTCCTGGTTTCTAAACAACATTGAAAAGGAAGTGAAAAAACAAGCCATTCATTTTTGGAAACTGTAGTGACTGACCAGGGCCAAATTACTACCCTCCTAATCTCATCATAAACTGAGAAGATATGGAAAAAATATATCTCCATACTTTTAGGCTCAAATTAATGAAAGTAGGAATCAAAATGTTAAAAATTAAAATAAAATGTTTAAATCAAAATTAAATTCATCTTCAAAAAAGCTAAATTCATCTTCTTACTTCTAAAGATTCACTTACTTGACTCACCGAATATTATAATAGATTAGAGAATCAGCCATTCTCTCAAAAATAATCAACACTGAAACAGGCTACCATGAACATTCCTAAGGATTTTTAGATCACAAGGTAGCTATCTGTCTTGCATTGTTTGGATAAACTCTGTTGAAATCAGTAAGTTGATGGGATGATAACTAGTTACAAATCATTTAATGTCTACTATAAGCACTGAATAAGTTTGATACGATATAAAAATTAGGGACTAAAGCTTTGACAGTAGGGATCAGTTGCTATTTATACCCTGTTGACTTCTCTAATCTAAATGTGAAATTCTAGATATAAAAAAGAAAAGTGGTAAACCTTTTATAAATGCAAGCCCTAATATTTAAAAGTGGCAACCACATAATAAAATGATGACAATTAGCAGTTGCCTCATTCAAAGTGTTGGAGAAGTATTAGGAAGTTAGTGTATCCTTTTAGTGCACTTTGAAGAAACTCGTATCAAATACTATCAATAGGATTTTTCATTCCTTCAAACTACAAAGAAAATCTGTCGCCAGACAATTTTCACAGCTCTAATTACAGCATTGCTTTTGCAACTCTATAATTAAGAGTGAACTACAATTTTGCTTCCTACTCTCAGCTGTAAAAAATAAAAATAAAATAAAAATAAGAGTTAAAAAATAAAACTTGTTCTGAATTTAACATGCTATTTATTTCTGTAGTTCTTCCTCTCCAAAATTTTATTGAAATCAAATTTAATTCATTTATAGATATTTCTAATTTGCAATAGATGTTAATCTTCTAAAATGTATGTCTATCTCAAAATGTCAGCTTCTCACAATGTCTATGTTTTTTCCTAAATTTCTGTGTAATTATTTCCAGTAGTTCATCTTATGAATCAACATGCCTGGAAATAAGCTCCTCGATTTCCTGCTTTCATGGTGTCTTTCCAAGGTGTGTGAGCGAACGTTACTCATTATGCTACAATGTGACATATTTTTATCTCGGATTAAATGCAATTATTTAAAAATTACATGATGTTTCAGATATTCCTCTTGTTAGCATCTGGATTCACTTTGTAAGTAACGCTTGAAATTATGGCTCCAGCTATTAAACCGTAATACAATCTGTAATTCCCCCCTGTCCCATACTCCATGACTCTGCAAATCTTGATAAAACTTCCAAGTAAGCACAATTCACTTAGCATGGCAATCTGGAAAACAGTTAACCATGCAGTTGAATCCAGCCATAGTGCTTTTGCCTACCTCTCCTGGTCTGCAGTGACATTCATACAAGACTTCAGGAGGGAAGGACTTAGAACCTCAGCTGCAGTCCTGGGAAGTGACAGTTTAGTGTTGTTTCCTCCAAGGATTAAAAGCTGGAGGACTTTGCAGCCCGTTTTGTAAAGATACCAGTGTGTGTTCCTATGGATCAAACCCATGCTAAACCAGAGAACTGCCTGGAGTTTCCATCCACGAGGATGCCAAAGAGGGACCCCTCCTATTACTTTAGTCAGAAAGAGCTGGCTGTTTGCGGAATACATGTTTCCTGGGTTTGTCGCCTTCCTGCTCCTCTGTATCTGCACTTTCTCTCCTCCCAATTCTTGCTTCGATTCTTCGTACAGTTACTGAACCTCCTCTCTCTCTTTGTCATCTCTTCTTCCTTCTCTTTGTACCCTTGCTATTGTCTTCCTTCTCTTTTCTGGCTCCCGTTCTTTGACGTAAGAGAGAGTCTAGGTTTAGAAGTAAAGCAAAGTAGAGGGACAAAACATTTGAATAAAAGTCTCATATTCCCCAGGACTGCGAATCTCTGAAACCAGAACTCCAACAGTAACAACAGTAGAGCAGTGGTAACAGTAATAGTGACAACTCACCACAACTCCTTCAGGTAGATGTTACCATTTCCCCCACTTCACCCAGGGGGAAACTGGTTTGCTGAGAGACGAACAAAGTAACTTTCCTGGGTCAGACAGCTGGCGCATGGAGAAACAGGGATTTGGAGCTCTTTATATTTTTAAAGAAGAGATGATTAGCCCTAAAGGATCATAGAGCTGCCGTATGTTTTCTGTTACAATCAAGGGAAATAGTCAATGTAAATCTTCCAAGATTTACTGGTAAAAGATCGGTTGAAAAATACACTTTACATTCTTGTGGTTCTTAATTTTATTTCCAATTACATTGGAGTCGTTTCCATAAATGTAGATTCTAGCATAAATATTTATGTCAGTTATTAAAAACTAACTTTACACATAAAAGTAAAAATCAAGGGGTGCCTGCGTGGTTCAGTAGTTAAGTTAAGCATCTGCCTTTGGCTCTTGTCATAACCCCGGGGTCCTGGGATCGAGCCCCACATCGGGCTCCCTGCTCAGCGGGAAGCCTGCTTCTCCCTCTCCCTCTCCCCTGCTTGTGTTCCCTCTCTGGCTGTGTATCTCTAGGTCAAATAAATAAATAAAATCTTAAAACAAAACAAAAACAAACAAAAAAACCCATGAAGTTCCCCATAAGCTTTCCCCACAGGCCTATGCAAATATGAAGGTAGCTTTTGGGCCACCTGAAACTGTAAATATTAATAACTTTGGATGTCAAAGGATCAGGATCACCAGATACTTGCCCAAACAAGAACATTTTTGGCACTTCTCAATGTGCGAATTTATCACCATGCTTTCTAAACAGCTCTTACTTTTCTATTTATTGTGATTTATTATGTTTATCTTCTTGTCGCCTGATACAAACTGCTATGCCCTTGCCCATACTTATTTATCGCTTGTCAAATTTATTTCAATTGATTTGTAGTTTTATTCTGCATTCTGATAAGAACAAGGGCTCAGGGGTATGGCTGGGATTGATAACTGGGAGCAAACAGCAGGCTAGCCTTGGCTCCTCCTCTAATTGGCGATGTGTCTTTCTCCTCCTTCTAGGTGTCAGCATTCTGTTATGCTAATGGGGAGTTGTAGGTGACATCACAGATCCTTTACCAATCTAATAGTCTGATTTTTCCCCTTTATTGGGGAATTAAAATGTAAATGAATGGGTGTACTTCATGAATAGGCTGCTGTTCCCATTGTATTTATTAGCATTTGCAACCCCTTGTTATAGGAGATGAGTGATGTTTAAATAAATATCTCCGTCTTGACCAAATGAGGGTTTCATTCTTGCTCTCGGCTGGTATCTTATGCTTCTTCGATATCATTTGAAATATTATCTGCCATGTCTTTTTCTGTTTACCTTGAATACATTATATTTTATTTTCATGCATAAAAAGGCATAGTATGAGTATCTCTCTATAAAATATTAGGTACATTTTCAAAACTCAACACCATTAAGTTGAATTACACACCAAAAAGACCTTGGGTAAAATCCTCTTTACCTCTTTACTTCATTCACTGTTTCCTTCTGCACTGGGAATGCTGACTACAACATTTTTACCCCTGGAGAAAGTGCTAGAATAGCTGCTAGCATGTGTTAGTCCCACAAAAAAAGCTAATTATATGAAGAGGTATCAACTATGAGACTGAAACTTATCAGAATTTCTCTTTATAACACATTGTTGTAATAGTCTTATTCCTTTGGCCATTCAACAAATATTTATTGAGCACCCACTTTCCCCTACACTGGGATCTAGCATGCGTACATACATACACACACACACTCGGACAGACACACTTCATGTGTTTATACTACAGTACAAGTAACACTAATAGTAACAACAATAATGATAAAACTATTCTTCAGATGGTGATAAACATCATGAAGTATAATAATACAGAATAAAAGAAGAGAAGGGACTGGGGGTGTGGGAGTTTAACTTCTAAGGAGTGTGAAGAAAATCTCTGCTAAGGTGGCATTTGACCAGGACTGTGAAGACAAGCCAGGCAGGGGCAGCAAGTATAAAGCCCCAGAGATAGGCCTACTTGTGGTGTGCCCTGTGAATGGCGAGCTTCCACCTTGGCTGCTATCAAGTCTGCAAACGGGAAGTAGTGGGAGTTGAAATACGAGTATAAAGGACATGAGGTTGTGGCCCCTGAAACACTTCAGCTTTTGCTCTGAGGGAGATACGCTGCCAGTGCAATATTCTGAACTTTGCAATGACATATTTTAGGGACAATTAAAGTAATCAATTATACTTAGCATCTCTAGACACCCGCATGCAGGTATTCTTCTAACTCATTTTATGCATGTGCTCAGTATGTTTTATTTTTTAAATATTTAGTTATTTATTTATTTACTTATTTTTTAAATTCAATTAGCCAAGGTATAGTACTTCATTAGTTTTTTATATAATGTTCAATGATTCCTTAGCTGAGTATATCACCCAGTGCTCATCATATCTCATGCCCTCTTTAATGCCCATCACTCATTATCCCATCCCCCCACCAACCTCGCTTTCCACAACCCTCAGTTTGTTTCCCAGAGTCAAGAGTCTCATAGGGTTTGTCTCCTTCTCTGATGTCTTTTCATTCAGTTTCCGCCTCTACCCATATTGTCCCCTGCACTATTCCTTATGTTCCATATGTGAGCGAAACTGTAAGATAGTTGTGTTTCTCTGATTGACTTATTTCACTTAGCATAATACCCTCCAGTTCCATCCATCTCAATAGAAATGGTAGATATTCATCCTTTCTGATGTCTGAGTAATATTCCATTGTATATGCAGACCACATCTTTATCCATTCATCTGCTGAAGGACATCGTGGCTCCTTCCACAGTTAGGTTATTGTGGACTTTGCTGCTATGAACATTGGGTTGCATGTGCCCCTTCTTTTCATTATATCTGTATCTTTGGGGTAAATATCCAGTAGTGCAATTTCTGGGTCATTGGGTAGCTCTATTTTTAAAGTGCTGAGGAACACCATACTGTTTTTCACAGTGGCTGCACCAGCTTGCAGTCCCACCAACAGTGTAAGAAGGTTCCCCTTTCTTCACATCCTCACCAACATTCGTTGTTCCCTGTCTTGTTAATTTTAGCCAACGTCACTGGTGTAAGTTTGTATCTCCTTGTGGTTTTGGTTTTGAATTATAAGCTCAGTATGTTTTAAAAGACCACTCTAAAAACTCAAGGGTGTGGAAAAGGAGATTATTTGGATGGTATGTGAGAAACATATGCAATCTAATGGATAGGTATGCATTCTTCATTTGAGCATAAAATACACAGAATGTTCACACAAAAATAACATTTTGGAAGTCTAAGTATATGAATAACTTCAGAAAAATACACAGCTTGATGGTTTTGAAATTCAGTAATGTATTTTTTTAGAGATTTCATTTTTGGGGGAGTAGTGTTAGGCTTACAAGAAATTTGAGAGAAAGGCATAGAGATCTCCTGTATACCCCCTGTATCCACACATGCACACCTGTCTCTTTATCAACATTATTCAACAGGATGGTACTTTTTTTTTTTTTGACAAAGGATGAACTTACATTCACCCATCACAATCACCCACCATTCATAGTCCACCTTAGAGTTCACTTTTGGTGTTGTACATTCTACAGGTTTGGACAAACGGATGAGGACATACACCAATCATTTCAATATTATACAGAGTATTTTCACTGACCTAAAAATCCTCCACGCTCTGCTATTCATTTTTCCACCACAATCCTTGGCAGCCATAGATCTTTCTACTGTCTCCATAGTTTTGCCTTTTCCAGAACACCATCTAGTTAGAATCATACAGTGTGCCGCCTTTTCAGACTTGAGTTCTCTCACTTAGTAGTAGATATTTAAGTTTCCTTTATATCTTTGCATCGCCTGATAGCTCCTTTTTTTTTAGTGCTGAATAAAATTCCATTTTCTGGATGTACCATGGTCTTTTTATCCTTTTATCTACTAAAGGACATATTAGTTGCTTCCAAGTTGTGGCATTATGAATAGAGCTGCTATAAACGTCTGTGTGCAGATTTTTGGATGAACAGTAGTGTTCAGTTCCTTTGGGCAAATAACAAAGATCCTGATTTCTGGATCATATGGTAAAAGTATATTTACTTTTTTTTTTTTTAAGTATTTATTTATTTATTTGAGAGAGAGAGAGACAGTGAGAGGGAGAGGGAGAGAAAATCTGAGGCAGACTCAGCAATGAGCATAGAGCCCAATGGGGCTTGATCCTATAACTGGGAGACCATGACCTGAGCTGAAACTGAGTCAGACACTTAAGCAACAGAGCTACCCAGGTGCCCCGAGTATGTTCACTTTTGTAAGAAATCTCCAAACTGTCTTCCCAGGTAGCTATATCATCTTTCATTCCTATTAGCAATGAGTGAGGGTTCCTGTTGTTTCACATCCTTGTCAGGATTTGTTATTGTCAGTGTTCCAGATGTGGGCCAATCTAATAGAGGTGTAGTGGTATCTCGTTGTTTTAGTTTGTATTTCCCCATGATACATAAGGTGAAGCATCTTTTCATATGCATATTTGTAATTTGTGTATCTCCATTGGTAAGATATATCTTAAAGTCTTTGACCCATTTTTAATCTAGATGTTCATTTTCCTATTATTGAATTTAAATGTTCTTTATATATTTTGGATAACAGTCTTTATCAGATATGCTTTTTGTAAATATTTCCTCCCGGTTTGAAGTTTGTCTTCTTATTTTCTTGACATTGTCTTTCACAGAGCAGAGGTTTTTATTGAGTTCATTAATTTTAATGAAGTCCAGCTATCAATTATTTCTTTCTCAGATTGTGTCTCTGGTGTTGTAGCTAAAAAGGTCACTATACTCAATGTCGTCTGGGTTTTCTTCCTATAGTATCATCTAAGTGTTTTAGAGTTTCAAATTTTATATTAAGATCTATTATCCATTTTGACTTAGTTTTTGTGAAGGATATAAGGTCTATATCTAGATTCAATTCTTACACATGGATGTCCAGTTATTCCAGCATAATAATGTATTTAACAATGTTTTCTTTAGTCGGAGTTTTTACTAAGATTTGTTAATTTAATTAACAACATTTTAGATAAACTAAGATATATTGTCCCTTTTAATGGAGGGAGAGAAATTTAATACAGAATATATGAACTAAAACATATTTATAATTATTGAATATAGATACATTTTAAAGTAAGTGGAAGCAATACTATTTATTTCCATACATTTGCACATATATAGTATACATTGTTTAGAGTGGTTTAAAAATGTATAAATACAAGGGTACACACATACACACATATATACACTGCCTAGAAATATTTAAATATGCATGTGTGTATACAGAGTCCTTAACTGAAAGATTTTTAAAATGTTTTGACATATCCTGCCACAGTTTTATGTGTACAAATGCACAGATAGACAGCCACCATGCAGACAGGAATCCAGGGATCAAGCTAGACCTTCTTTCCTCACATCAGCAGACAGAAGTCTCTATGCTGGAGGCTTCATTGGAGTTTGAGCTACAGCAGAATTCTGGGCCTTGGCTGTTGGCTGGCAGAGCCAGAGACTCTTGGCAATGTAGGTACGAGTATGTTTCTGAGTTTGGGTTGAGCGACGTTGGCAAGTCCACTGAGCTTGCAACTGCCACCCTTTGAGATTTGGGCTTAACAAGGGCTTTGATAGCTTCAGCATGTGTACTCATGGCATTGGCACTAATAGCCTACATTTTCTTCAGACCCTTTTTCTTGTGCTTCTTGGCAAAGTACATGTTCATCAGGCAATTGAGGTTTAACCTCTTAAGAGATTCAGATCTTCATATCTTTCTTGTTGTTTATGTTCCATTTTCATGACCAGTTGTTCTTGGGGCAGTTCTTGGAATTGGCCATGTCTGCACCAAAGCTCTTGTACCTGAAGAGAAAGAGAGAATTAGAATGTTTAAAAACTTATTTCTCCATGCAGTCATTTTTCTTCTTAAAATATCTTACACAAAGTTCCAAACACAATGAAAGTGCAATAAAGGTAAATGATTAGTCTTTAATCACATGCTTCTGACTATTTGGATGATGCTTTCATTCTCAACATTGTTCAAGTGGGAAATGTCTTATTGAATATTTTACCTACAAACAATTCATGTGCCACTCAGGATGCCTTTAACCTAATCTCAGATTTCTTTTTCTCTCACAATTAATAATGGAATCTAAGTCAAAAGGAAGGTGGCAAATTTTTTACCTGTCAATCATTTTGATTGTTAAATGAGATTATACACATGAAAGCACTTTGAAAAGAGCTGAACAAATGTTAATTATCATTCAGAAATTTTTTTTTTCTAAATTTCAGTTCTGTTACCTGACCAGATGCATGGACTTCAAAACATCTTTAAAGTGATTGGCTAGATCTGGAAAGTTTTTAACCCTAACATTTCCCCAGTGTTTCATATGACCTTTCTTGTCCTTCACATCTTATTTTTATTATCACCTTCTCAGGGAAGGGCTCCATGACTCACCAAAATAAGTAATTCACTCTTATTTTTCCCTTTCCTAGAATCCTATCTCTTTTTTCATCCAATTCACAGTAGTTTGTAGGTATATAACTTGAGTTTTTGTGTGGGACTATAATGCCCATGACACCAAGGACCATATCCATTCTATTAATCACAGTACTCACTTTGAGTTTCTGTTATCACAAGGTCTGACTCAGAACATTGGCCAGAGGGAGATAAAAATAATTCATTTATTTGTATTGAACATTGTTATGATGATCAAACAAGATTATTTATGTATAAAAGATTCACAAACTTACAGAAATAGAAAAATGTGTGGTGTTACAGTTATTTTGAGAAATAGGTTTAAGATATTAGTTATCTCCAACCTGTTCTCCACCAACTCCCCAACATGAAGTACAAAACACACAGAGGACAAGGACCAATAAATGTATATGCTTTATCATTCTGGTCTTTGACTTAAAATGACAATGTGCCATCATGGACAAACACCAGGATCACATGAGGGTATTCACATGAGAGGTGAGTAGATGAAAGAGATGAGATCCGGAATCAAAGCAAGACCAGTAGCCACTACTGCTTGTCCCCCCACCCCTGACCTTGAACTCTCATGACTCAGATAGAAAAAAAATCATTGTCCAGCGCAATATACCACTAATTTAAGCTATTTCACACACAAATGAAACACATTCTCCTTCCCTGTAATGTCTTCTAGTGAGGAAAAGTCTCACTACAATAACATACTTGCTTCCATTCTGATCTTGTTTGGATTATCTTCTTTGGCAAATTAATTCTGACACCAGAATCTTTGGTAAACTTAATCTGACACTGTGTATTTCATACTTGTACAAAGATATGAAAAATTAAACATTTTCAATATCTGTCCACACTAAGTTTGGGGCTTTATTACTGAGTCTCCATCAAAGAAATATACACAGAGTAATATTTTACCTGTTGATTATTGTACAGTTTTATGGATGATTAGGGATCTCAACTCCCCTTTAGTTCTGCAATCAACTCTTGCTGTTATCTGCTAGCACCAGAAATGTGCTTTTCTCTATTTGACATTCTGTAGCAGAAAGAGGAAAAATATAGAGGAATTATGTAAACTATTTAGGTTTTTGGAGACCAGGAAACAACGTATGGGCTTGGGACTCAGCATTAATGAAGTCTGCACCCTTTTGGGGTAGCTTCTGGTGTTACAATCACAAGCAACATTCACTATGCCTCCCAGAACATTCAGGGACTAGACTTTAAATTTTTATTTCTATTTATATGTTGGCAGATGTAGATATTTTAGTCAAAATGAAATGCATATTCTAAGGCAAGAAAGTATAATTAAATCCAAGAAAAGGAGAGATCGCTTGTGGTTTGTATGAGCAGGCGAAACATGTTAGAGATGATGGATAGTGATATTCAGTCTGGAATGTCAAGCCTCGTGAGATTTCATCAAGTGTATGTCAAGATGAGGGATATTCTAAATACTTGAGGTAAATGTCTGGTGCTTTCCTTCAGGGATGTACAAGCATCTAATTTAGTACATGAAGAAGAATAGGAATAAAGAAGACCATAAAGGTAATTTGAGTCCAAATATGGAAGTTCTTTAATAGCAAGTGAAAATACAACCCTTAAAATAAGAAATAATGGATCCCTGCCAGATTTTGAGCAATAGATTGATACAATTAAAGCTTTAGTGAAATTTGTGTCACAGCTATAAATTAAAGAGAGACCAGAAACAAAATAGAGGTTTTAAAAAGTCTAGAGGTTAAGTAATAGGGACAGATAAGAATGGCTAAACCACGCATTGTGGCTGTTCAAATAGTCTAAGACTGAAGAACTCCCAAAAGACTTTTCATTAGAAATGTGAGGCTCAAGGTCATGTGAAAATAGAGATAAAATTTAATAAATTTGCTGAAATTATGATGTGCCCCCAAATGAAGCATTTACGTTTCTGCCAAACTGCAAATAATAGTAATTCAACAATTAGCATTAATTTAGCAAAGTCAATGCCAATGTATACTATTAAGTTCTGAGGAAAAACATAACAAAAGATGCACAAGAAAATTACATACAAATCAAATGAGAATTATGATAAAAATGGAAACAGCTCTAGATGGTGAGTCAGGAGATATTTTTTTCACAAATCATTAAGCTTCCATGGACTTCAATTCTGTAACTACATCATAATAAACGCAGACAGGCTGTCCTATATGGCCTCTTCCAGTTTTCTTAAACCCTATCACAGATGACTCAAGAATTGGGAATTTCAAACTACATACTCTCTAAGATTTTTCCCAGCTATAAAATGATATTATTCCATAAATCTATTTCTTTACATGTTTTCAAAAGTTAAAAATCTCCTATTTTCTTTACTATAATTATATTTGCCAATAATTGGATTAACCTTAATTGACATTTCATTGATTGTATACATATTTTGGGAAAATGTTATGAATTTTCCATAATTAAATTCAATTATCTCCCTCTTAACAGTTTCATCACATGATAGTTGACATGTAATGAACTGCACATATTTAAACTATATAGTCTGATAGGCTTTTACAAATTTATACATCCATGAAACAATTACTACAATCAAGATAATAAGATATCCATTATTTTAGGAAGTTTCCTTGGAACTTGAATAGCTTTCTTCTGTCCACCCTCCACTTCTTTTGGACTTTGGGGTTATTTCCAATTTGGTGATATTGCAATTTTCTATGAATACCTGTATATAAGCATTTATTGCATTGTTTTCAACAAGAAATCAGTCATGCTTGTCTTTGTTCCTCTGTACATAATTCAGCTATGACGGTTTTTAGATTTTTTCTTTATTACTGCTATGTGAAATTTTGGTATGATTTACCTTGATGTAGTTTCCTGCCTATTTCTTGTAATTGGGGTTCATTGGTAGTTTTAGACCTCTGGGTTTATAGTTGTGGTCAAATTCAGGGAGGTTTTGGTCCCTACTTCCCCAAATATTGTGTTTCCTCTCTCTCCATCCTCTTGTCTCCTTCTTTTCTATTCCTCAAGGACTACAAACACACATATGTTAGGCTTCTTAGAGTTGTCCCAGAGTTCACTGGCACTGTGTTTATTTGTTTTTATTTATTTATATTTTGTTTCTGTTTCAGTTCAGATTATTTCCATTGCTATATCACCAATTTTACTCACCTTTTCTTCTGCAATATCTAGTCTACTATTAATGCTGTGTACTTTCTACCTTGCATTGTATCATTTTCATTTCTAGAAGTTTGATTTATTTTTGATTCATATTTTTCCTATGCATCCTTAAGTTTTAGATGAAATGAAATACAGTTATAATGTTTTAGTGTCATTTTTTGCTAATTCTAACATCTGTCAGTTAAGGGCCAGTCTTTGTCTTTACTATGGTTTGTAATTTTCCTGTTTTTTTTTCATCTTTGGTCATTTTTGAGTGGATGTCATAAGTCATTAATCTTAACTTATTGGGTTTTGAGCATTTTTTCCTTCTATAAATATTCTTGCTGTTTCTTTTGGGACAAAATTAAGGTTTTCGGAAAAAGTTTAAACCTTTGAGTCATGCTTTTAAGGCTTATTAGTCAAAACAAAACAGTAGTCAGTCTAAAGGTAATTAATCACTACTATGGAGACAAAATCTTTCTGAGCACTCTAACCCTTGGTCTGTTAATCATGAGTTTTCCAGTCTTCCTGGTGAGAATAGATACTGTTCTAAGCCCCATGGGATTTCTTATTATTGTTCCCTCTCATCCTTTTGGGTGGTTTTCTCACATACATTTGCTGATTAGTATTTATCTGAATAATTGAGGAAACGTTCTACGTTTCTCTGGAATTCTTTCTTTTTAAAAGAGACTTTTATTTATTTATTTGAGAAAGAGAGAGAGAGAAAGCAGGGGGGAAGGGCAGAGGAAGAGGGAGAGAAAATCTTAAACAGACTCTGTGCTGAGCACAGAGCCTGACTCGGGGCTGATTTCACAACCCAGAGACTGTGACCTAAGCTGAAACCAAAAGATATTGCTTAACAAACTGTGCCATCTGAATGCCCCTGGAAATCTTTCTAAGGGCAGCTCTCTGCTATACTGAACCTTCTCTTGTGAACTGTATCTGCATCTGCTCAACTCAGAGGGTTCTCTGAACTGTCAGGGTCACCTCTCCCTGTTTCCCAACCTGGCAACTCGAGGGAGTAAGCTAGTACAATTGTACAGAATTGCTGGTTTGTTTCCATTATGTAGAGATCACTGTTCTTCACTGTCTGATGGTCTTTTTCTGGAAACCATTGTATCATATAGTTTGTCCATTTTTGTCTTGTTGCTGAATGGGAAACAGAGTAAATTATATTCATGTTTTAGTTCATGTTATTCAAAACTCAATTTCACGTTTTTAGTTTAAAACTCTCAATCTCTCATGACTTTTAATAAGTTGCATTTGTACAATTAAATAATTATATAATTAAATAATTAATTATATTATATATAATATATAATATATAATATAATAAATAATTAAATAATATATTGATGTGAATCTTCTATTTGACTAAGAGTAACAAATTTCTTACAGAGCCATATTCACAGAAAACATTTAAACCATGCTCCCTCTACTTACAGTCACCATGAAAACTGGGTAGTATCACCTAGGAAATGATCACTGACAACCCAAAGGCATGTCCCCAAGATGGCATTTAACTCGAACTCAGTACTGCCTAAAATCAGTCCGCTTACTTGGCAACTCAGAAAATTAGTCATGTCAGTGTGCCTTCCTATAGATACTTGAGATTCCTAGCTTCAGGTAAAGAATTAGAGAATTCTACACAAAAAGAAGTAAATAAAGGCCAAAAATGATATAAACAAATGTATATTGAACATCTATTATATGGCTGGGCACAGTTTTAGGCACTGACACTCACATGGAAAAGTAAAATACCCATTTTTAAGTTTACAATGAGAAGCATAAACATTAATGGAAACCACACAGCCCTTTTGTTCTGAAATGTTTGTTCTCTTTCTATATGCAGGCACTGAAAAGTCAGCATGCCTAGTGACTAAAAATTTACGTCTAGAATGTCATAAAATCAGTTCATTGTAAATGCATTTACCATGGTAATGTCCATAGTGAAAAACAGATTTCCAAATAGAATTAGTGCAGAATATAAATTTGAGTTTATAAAGATAGATTAAAATGTTGCCTTGAGTTGTTAAACCCTCCACTATATCTTAAACATTACTCAATTCGAAAACCACTTCTCTCTATATTAGACTTTGAGTGTAATTTGCTTTTGTAAGATGAAGATTGTTGCATCTACTGTGGGCTTTGAAAGAATATTACATTCCAGCTATTTAACTGATCTTCAACATATATAAATGTTTTACAACCCATTTTAAAGAAACTCAAATGAATATTTTTGTTTGTTTGAGTCTCTACTTTGTACTTAAAATTTTCATGACACGAATAAACAAATATTTTTGTTTGAGTCTTTACTTTGTACATAAGATTTCATGACATGAAGAGAATATTGAACATGAGTGACAGATATTATTATCACATTTAGATCAGTATTATAATTTGCAAATTCTGCTCAAACTTTTCTGTACTTGATTCTACAACACTAAGAAACTCTATACTTTTCTTAGAAAGGTTGTATACATCTGCATTCCAGTCTTTTCATAGTAATAGATTGTCCTTGTATTTATTTATTTATACCACTCAGAACTCCCTACTGTTTCTGTAATAACAATGCAACAGTAACTAGCTAAGTTGTTTTTTCCTTGGAGTATCCGTTTTTATGCTTCTTAGAGAATTTTTTTTCTTATTTATTAAAAAAAGAAAACAGAAAAAACTATTTTCCATTCAAATTGTTATACAGTAGAAAGGATATCTGTGTACTTTGAAACTGGTTTTAAAAGGTTGAAGGATGTACCTAATGAGAACCAGGAACAGAGGAAATGAAGCCTGGCAAACATGCCATGTCATCAAAATAAAATTAATTAGGTGTAACTCTTCCTACTCCCAGAGTGCAGACTTGAGAACAAGGAACCAGCTAAAGGAGTTAACCCTGCTGTCCAAAGTGAGTTTGTCAGGATGCTTCCAGAGTGAGTTTTGGTGCTAGGTCTTGAGAATCAGGACAGTGCTCATGATAATGCATCCCATACACTGTCTCACTTCTAGACTGTCTCTCAAATACAGTAAATTACTTTGTTTATAATCAAAAACTGTGTCAGAGAAAGAGCATGACTCTTTACAGATGAAGAAATAGACACCATTGTCCAGAAGTCTCAATTTACCTCCTTCTCCCCAACATGCACAGACAAATGGCAATTATCCTTTTTTGAAAAAAGTTTCAGCAGAATAAAAGAGATTAGGGGCGCTTGGGTGGCTCACTCAATTAAGTCTCTGGTTCTTGATTTCAGCTCAGGTCATGATCTCAGATTAAATTCCACATCAGGCTCTGCTCTGGGTGTGGAGCCTGCTTAAGACTCTCTCTCCCTCTCCCTCTGCCCCTCCCCCCACAATGAAAGAATAGAAGAGACTAATCATTATCAATAAACTGAAAAAGCAACTCTACAGTAACAGAATTAATATAGAAAAGACTATTAAAGTTAATAAAATAGATATTCCTGGAATGATTGAAGAAGGAATTACATTCTGAAATCAAAGCCACATTCTGAAATCCATAAATGGAAAAACAAGACAAAATCTTCAACACATATATATTTTTTAAAGATATTAGATCCTCATCTCACACCTCACGTGACAACCAACACAACAGATCAAGTGTTGATCAAAATGTTTTTTTAAAAAGTGAACTATATAAGGGTTAGAGAGCGTCAATTACAGTGTATCCATTTTTTCATTGTTGAATTTCTAGTCTCTAGAAATGTGTCTCAGAAACAATAGTGCTCAATGAATAATAAGTAAATTAACGAGTTTTTTACAACCCTTAATTTCAGTCAGTTTATACCTCAACTCTTTTCCCTCACTATGAAACTGGAAAAGTTGAACCAAAGAATTTCTGTACTTGGGGACATTCATAATGAGTAGTGTCATAACTGTAATGAAAATAAAGAATTGTAGAAATCTACACACTGAACAATAAGACCATAGCATCTTTCTGTCAGTCTTTCTCAGGAATTCCAGCAACCAAATATCCATCCTTCCCTCATGACTACCATCAATTAGGAAATTAAAATATTCATCTCTGCAAAAATTGAATATCCTTAAACTAAAACCACTGCATTCACATATGGATGTCTTGCAAGGAAGAAGTTATCCTACCTCTTCCACAACTTGGTGAGTAGTGAAGCTCGCTACTCACTCCAGAACCTCCAATAAGATTGTTGGTGCCCCCCTATCAAAATGAACACAGTCAAGTTTCATCTGACTGTTGGAGAAATCCATGTGAGAGATTCCAAAAAGTATGCAGAAAGAAAGGAGGGAAGGAAGAGAGGGAGGAAGGAAAGAAGGAAGGAAGGAAGAAAAAGGCAAAAAGATGCATAGACAAAAGCAAAAATGATGCATAGATAATGTAGAGATCAAAAGAAAACTTTAAAAATGTACAGTCTCCAAATCCATCCATAAAATAAAGCAAGGATACTTATGAAAAAATGGGGAAGAAAATAAAAAAATAAAATATGGATAATTAAATTTAAAAAATTAAAAGCTAATAAAAGAGCACTCAGAAAATCTTATACCAGTTAGAATGGCAAAGATTAATAAGACAGGAAACAACAAATGTTGGAGAGGATGCAGAGAACAGGGAACCCTCTTACACTGCTGGTGGGAATGCAAGTTGGTGCAGCCACTGTGGAAAACGGTGTGGAGATTCCTCAAAAAATTAAAATAGAGTTTTCCTTATGACCCTACAATTGCACCACTGGGTATTTACCCCAAAGATACAGATATAGTGAAAAGAAGGGTCAAATGTACCCCAATGTTCATAGCAGCAATGTCAACAATTGCCAAACTGTGGAAAGAGCCAAGATCCCCTTCAACAGATAAATGGATAAAGATGTGGTCCGTATATATAATGGAACATTACTCAGCCATCAGAAAGGATGATAACCTAACTTTTGTATCTAAATGGATGGGACTGGAGATTATGCTGAGTGAAATAAGTCCAGCAGAAAAAGTCAATTATCATATGATTTCAATTGTGAAACATGAGGAATAACATGGAGGATATTAGGAGAAGGAAAGGAAAAGTGAGTTGGGGGAAATTGGAGGGGGAGACAAACCATGAGAGACTTTGGACTCTGAGAAACAAACTGAGGTTTTTAGAGGGGAGGGGAGTGGGGGGATGGGTGAGCCTGGTGGTGGGTATTAAGGAGGGCACATATTGCATGGAGCACTGGGTGTGCTGCATAAACAATGAATCTTGGAACACTGAAAAAATAAAGTAAATTTAAAAAAAAAAAGAAAATTTTAAAGCTCTATAAAGTGATAGATGGTTGAAAAGAAAACACAAACAAATTAGAGGATCCATGTGTCAGAACAATGTTAAGATACCTGAGACACCATCTGCCTCAGCCATACTGCCTGGCTTTGAAACCTGTATCCTTAAGTAACCAGTAGACTTATCTTACTAGTTACATGACATTGGCAGTCAGCTATTTTATTTATAAATTAGGGATAATAGTTGAATCTTCCTCATATGATTGTAAAAAATTAAATGTTAATATCAACAAAGCTCCAGTAATAGAACCTGTTAAGTTATAAATAATATATCATGTTTATTACCAATTGGTATCCCTTTATACCTTTATTGATCTAATTTTCCTTGAACAGCTTAAGGTTTGTTGAGGTACCCTTCTGATATCATTCAGTTCTGTTCAAATGTCATCTCTTCAGTGAGGCAGCCCTAATCATTGTGTCTAAAATACAGCCCCATATCTTCTCTCTTTATCCAACTTTATTTTTGTTTATAGTATTCATTTCAACTTGAAATTGTATTATAAGTGTATTGATTTATTCAGTTATTCTTGTTCTCCATAACTGGAGTATATGTTCCATGAGGCAGGAAATTTGTCTATTATGTTTATCCCTGCATCTTTAAAGCCTTAAAAAAAAAAAAAATCCCCGGCACATAGTAGGTGCTCGATAAATAACTGTTTATATAGTATAGCAGAGTGGTTAAGAATTAAAGCTTTAGAATGAGCCTGCCTGTGTTCAAATCCCACTTCTGCCATTTAGCAGCTCTGTGGGCTTTAGTAATTTACCTAACTTGCATGTCACTCATTTAGCAAAACTGGGATAAAAATAGCAGCACCTGTTTTTTTTTTATATAAGATTTTATTTATTTATTTGACAGAGAGAGATCACAAGTAGGCAGAGAGGCAGGCAGAGAGGCAGGCAGAGAGAGAGGGGGAAGCAGGCTCCCCACCGAGCGGAGAGCCCAATGTGGGGCTCGATCCCAGGACCCCGGGATCATGACCTGAGCTGAAGGCAGAGGCTTTAACCTACTGAGCCACCCAGGCGCTCCGCAGCACCTGTTTTTAAGGTTGTGTTGTTTCAATACATATAAAACTCTTTGAAGTCTGTTTGGCATCTATCACTTATAGATGACAGCTATTATTATTTCTAACCTACATTAAAAGAATGAAAGCACAAATTGGTTTATGAATGAATAAATAAATGAAGAGTATAGGGGAAAGAGGACTTCCATGTATGCACTGCCCCCCTTAATTCTTTTATGACAATCATGTAGTTCTTTGTTACCTTCATAATGCTTAGAAAATTAATTTCAACATTAAGGAAAATAAGGAGTATCTGTGTCTTGTTTTGTTTTTCCCCTATAGAAAAGAAAGTATGTGGTTTAAGATGTCTTTCCCACTTCTCAGTTTTCTCTGTCACAAATATACTGCCCTCAACCTTGAAGTTCATTTCAGGTGACTCAAAGTGAGAATAACAGCTGTGCAAATATGCCAGTCATTCACTCTTACTCTCTTTTCTCCCCAAACTCATAATCCAAAGTTTGCTCTTCTGTGCCCTGCTTTCTAATTTGAGAGGCTGAATTCTGTGGACTGTGTCACTTCCACTTTTTTACTTTCAGGTCTCCAGTTGGATTCCACAAATAAGAGATACAGATAGGAAATCAGAGAAAAGGAAGAGAGAGCATGAGGAGAGTGAGCTGTGTCCCCCCATCTCCACTCAGGGTACCAGCAGCATCTATCTGCAGTGACCCTCTGTGACCCATCCCTCTGTGACCAAAGGTCCTACAGTGGACCTACCCCTCCTCTATAGACCCACATTCCACCGATTCTCTGTCCCTTGTCCTTTTCCATGTAAAGAGTTTTCCCAACGTCTCATATACCCACTTACAAAACTGTAGAATTATGTTTTCCTGGTTCAATAAAAAAGATCTTGTAATAAAAGCTGAATGTGGAAGATACAGAATTATTATCCTATTTTTAACCAAGAACTAGTTAACTAAAAATATAAATTGGAAATATTCTAAGTGATACATTTTTAAGGGAGGAAGTAATTAAAACCTCCATTAATAAAATTAATACCTATTTTTTAGACTTAAGAGGTATATCAATCTAGTTTTCCAGCTTGATTAAGTGTCTTTACTCAGAAGAGTCTAAAATTTTTACAAAGACATCTCAGAGGAACATGAATATGGATATATATATATATATATATATATGCGCAACCAAAAATAATCAAGTAATCATTAAACAGATGAATACTTTTCACTTTTTAGTTCCCAAAGATTTTTCTCTACAAACTCATGTCACATTGATGTCATTAAAATACAGAAATAGATATTTATTTAGAGTACGTTAACTCTCAGTGTCAATGGCTTTATTCTTCTCTAGTTATTCATCCTTAGAGCCATTTTTTTTTCCCTCAAAATATCAGGTATGTGGGGAAGATAGTGCACTGAATGGAAGGGACAGTATCAGTGCAGTCAAAACATAAAGCACCCCATTTGGCCCTGTCTGAAGCTGACATTAGGAGAGTTTGAGTGGTTATTTTTCATATTAAAAATGCATACCTAAGATACTTAACATTTGCTTAGATAGAGGAATGTCTGAACATTTTTACGCCAGCTTATTTTCCCCCTATGATCATCAATCGCAAATTGTCATCCAAAATTCCAAAGGATTGTCTCCTGAGAATTTAGCTAAAGCTAATTTCTTCCCAGAGATTTTTAGCAGGACAGTTTGTGGACTTAATCATAAGTAAAGATCTCATTTACAAAATGGTTTCGGTGGAAATGGCCATCTTCCACACACCCCCCACTATGCTTATAACAACTGGTGATGAGAAGCCTCAGGAAATGAGGTTGGAGAAAACCAGAACAAAGAATGAAGATGGCTGTGAATTATAAGGCAGAAAGTGAACAGTCTTCTTCATTGGAGGGTCTCTACCTTTGTGCAGTGAGGGCTGATGGTGAGCGTGAAGGATTTGTCATGTGCTCGAGACATCTCATGAAACATAATTTTCTGACTGCCAGTCAAGAAATATATGGGGAGTAGGAGATACAGGCTTCCAGCTATGGAATGACTAAGTCACAGGAATAAAAGTCCCCACAGAGGGAATATAGACAACGGTAGTATAATAGCATTGTATGGTGGTAGATGGAAGCTACGGTTGTGGTGAGCATAACGTAAAATGCATAGAAAAATTGAATCGCTCTGTTGTAACATCTAAAATTAATGGAACAATGTGTGTCAACTATACTAAAAAAAGGCTTAAAAAGAATATATGGAGAGGAGAAGTGAGTTGAGGGAAATCGAGGGGGAGACAAACTATGAGAGACTGTGGACTCTGAGAAACAAACCGAGGGTTTTGGAGGGAGGGGGGTGAGGGTTGGATGAGCCTGGTGGTGGGTATGAAGGAGGGCACATATTGTATGGGGCACTGGGTGTGGTACATAAACAATGAATTTTGGAACACTGAAAAAAAATTTTTTTAAAAGGGTATATGGCATTTTTAAAAGGTTTTGACTGGAAATAATTTAATGAAAGGACTATTTCCAGGGTAATAACTACATATGGATGGTGAGACAGCCAGAGATTAGAAATAACAAGAAGCCATTTACCTGGCTTTAAAAAAGTCATTCTCTGGAACTTACCTTTGTTCGTTATTCTCTTTATCAGTTGCATGATGCCTTATCGGAATCAGCATTGAAATACATACATATATTTGTTTTTGCTTTTTTTAAAGATTTTATTTATTTACTTGATGCAGAGAGATATATCACAAGTTGGGCAGAGAAACAGGCAGAGAGAGGGGGGGAAGCAGGCTCCCTGCCAAGCAGAGAGCCCAATGTGGGGCTCGATCCCAGAACCTGAGATCATGACCTGAGCCGAAGGCAGAGGAGGCAGAGGCTTAACCCACTGTGCCACCCAAGCGTTCCCATATATTTGCATTTTAATGAACAGAGCCCGGAGCGCATGGCGGAAAGTGCATGTGGTAAGGAGCAGGGAGTGAGGAAGAGAGTTTGGATATCTGAATCACTTTTTAGCACACTTTACTATTTTTCTAGGTCCAGGAGCAGAGAGTCCAAGAGAGCGCCTGTCTCACAATGCTGCAGTTATGAGGTGCCTGGTGACCCTGGAGTGGCCCAAGAGAGATGGTTAGAGGGCTCTTCCCTTCACCCTCTTTGTTCACTGGCACCTTGCCGTTCCTTCTGATAGCTGAAGGAAAAGCTGATCAAAAAGGAAGGAAGGAAGGAAGGAAGGAAGGAAGGAAGGAAGGAAGGAAGGAAGGAAGGAAAGAAGGAAGGAAGGAAGGAAGGAAGGAAAGAAGGAAGGAAGGAAGGAAGGAAGGAAGGAAGGAAGGAAGGGAGGAAGGAAAAAAGGGAGAGAGGGAGGGAGAAAGGAAAGAGAGGGGGGAGGGAGGAAGGTGGGGGGAGAAAGGAAGCAAGGAAGGAAAGAAGGAAGGAACGGGAAGAATTAACAGTTGAAGCCTCATCAGAAATACAGATCCTAGCATGAGAATTTCATCCAGTGCCTTCTGGATGAAAAAGAGGTTTTTGACAGACCAAAGATGGAGAAAATAAGAAAGAAATATAATACCAAGTGTCTGGGAGAGTTTGAAATGGGAGGGTAGCCAATGTGGCTGGGGAGAAAGGAGGAGAAAAGTGCAAATTTGGATACCAAAAATAAACTTAGCTTCTTACTAACTTTGCCTAAAATGACATAATAAAACCTTATCCTGAGCACATGCAACATCTGACCACCTTGAGATGAGAAATTGCCTGAAAAAGACAGAGGGATTTATGTGCTAAGCAGAGTGTTTGAAGAGGATTTCTATCCTTCTACAATTGTTGAATCTGTCTATGCTAGGGAATCATGGGACTTTTCCTTTAACCGTCTCTAGGCTCTGTTCTAAAAATATCTATTATATGGCATGCTTGCAAAGCCAAGATTTCATCCCCCAAATTCTCTGACCCTGTCTACAGAAATTTGAAGATTATAATATTATTGCAAATTCATCAGATTTACTAAACTAGTCAGCAGGACACAAGAAAGTGGCATTAATTCTTTCCCTGTTCCAGAAGGAATGAAGAGCTATGAAAACCAGAGTCCAAACCAACTGGATTCAATGACCAGGTTATCTATTGTTTCAATGGTTTTTATCAATCCTCTGCAGTTTATTTATTTTTTTTTAAGATTTTATTTATTTATTTGACAGACAGAGATCACAAGTAGGCAAAGAGGCAGGCAGAGACAGAGGGAGAAGCAGGCTCCCCGCTGAGCAGAGCGCCTGATGTGGAGCTCTATCCCAGGACCCTCCCAGAACCTTCCCAGGACCCTCCCAGGACCCTTCTAGGACCCTCCGAGGACCCTGAGATCATGACCTGAGCGGAAGGCAGAGGCTTTAACCCACTGAGCCACCCAGGCGCCCCAATCCTTTGCAGTTTAAAATCGAGTTAGTACTTTGTCCCTTATACTGTAATAGATTCTGGTAGGCCATAGAAGGTCTCCAGAATGAATTACTACCGCGTGTATCGCTCTATCAGCCTTCTAATGATTTTGTCAAATCACCTGCTGGATTCAAATTTTCCATTTCTTCAGTGAGATATCTGACTTCGATCAGGTGTTTTGCAGCTCCAAAAGAGGGAGCTTGAACCTACAATAAATCATTGAAGGTTATCAGGGAAAGAAAGACCCTGCAGCCTTGAATCAAGGCTCCATTAGAAATATGCTCAGCCATAGCATAGAATAGTACTGGAGAATCTAGCATATGAGGAACAGATTGGAACATAAACCATAAGTCTTCAGTTCTAACATCCCCTGTGAATTCTTAGCAGTGCATGTCTCAGTTTCCTCCTGCAGTAAGACCTACACACAAAGCTGAATATAAACTATAGCAACCACCTCAAGGTCTCGACTTGCCTCTATTCCTATACACCAGGTTTTTGGTTTGGGGAACGAACATCCTGGTTTTTGTCCCAACTTTTAAATATAGAAATTATCTTTAATTTCTTATTTCCTTTTAATTCCCACATTCATTCATCCATCAAGTTTTGTCGGTTCTGACTCCTACATACTTCCAGAATCCGTCCTCTTTTCTATTTTCACTTCCATTTCTTTAATTTGTGCCCACTTTATGTCTTACCTATCTTTTTTAAATAGCACCTCCCAGTCCATTCTATGCCTATGTAACCTTCACACTGCTTACCAGAATGGTGTTTTTTTTTTTTTTTTAAGAAAGAAGTTAATTCGTAACAATCTCTTATTTTAAATAAGCCACGGAGATAAAATTCTAAAATATAGCAAGCAAATCTATTCCTTGCAGGATCTGGCCTGTTTCTATTTCCTATAAACATCCTTACATACCCCCATATATGCCTTAACATCCCACATGTTGCTGAATGAGTCATTCTCTCTTTTGCTCACTCTTCTGCCTGCAATGCCTTCTTCCCTCTCGTCCATCTAGTATGCATTTACTCATTCTTCGAGATTCATCTCAGGTATCACTTTTCCAGTTAATCCTTCTCCTGAACAAGTTTTTTTATAGGCAGAGGAAAATGACCCCCTCTCTTGGCTTCCCAAGACTCGCAGTCATAATTCTATTAAACGGTTCTCATATAATAGTTAAAATTTTCAGAGGTAAAGTTCTTTCCCCCAGACTTGAGCTATAGAAATTTAGGGACCACATCTTTTTTTTTATTTTTTAAGATTTTATTTATTTATTTGACAGAGAGAGAGATCATAAGTAGGCAGAGAGGCAGGCAGGGGTGGGGGGGGGGGGGAAGCAGGCTCCCTGCCGAGCAGAGAGCCTGATGCGGGGCTCTCTTCCAGGACCCTGGGATCATGACTTGAGCCAAAGGCAGAGGCTTAATCCACTGAGTCACCCAGGCGGCCCTAGGGGCCACATCTTATTCTTGTGTTTTAACACAGTGTTTCATGACACTCAGGATGTCCTATTTGTTGAGAGTGAAATCTGAACTCTATGAAAATTTAAGGCAGTTTTGCAGATACTGTGGTTTTTTAAGCTGGGCTGATACTCTATAATCATGTGTATTGTTCAATTACTTTTTGGATCTCCTTTATGAATTTCTATGGAAATTTTATGGATTTTAATTTCTTACTGGTCTAAACACCTTAGGAATATTAATTAGTCCATTATGATAAACTGTATTGTTTACACAGACCCTCCCATAGCACCAGATTCCTGTTGACTCTCAGAAGACCAGAAACCTTGCCTGGGGTGTCTGAATGGGGCTGTGTTAATAATCAACATTTCCAGACCATCTTAAATTAGAACTAGCTGAAGAGAGAGAGAGAGAGAGAGAGAGAGAGGGAGAGTGAACTTTAAAAAAAGATGTTTGCCAGAGAATCATCTGGTAAGAAGCCATTTCTGGAAAATAATCTGTGCTAATGAGAAAAAGAAGTGAAGAAAAAGTGGGCTGTGAGCTTTGCTATTTTCAGCTTTTTGTTTTGCTTTCAGCAAGGTGTCTTCTAATCCTTGCCATGAATATTGTACATGCTGTCTGGACTGCATACTCTGAGAAGTGCAAATGAAATCATACCAAGCCCCAGCTCCATGATAACGTGTAGGAAGAAGAACCTAAATCATTAACGTGAAGACAATACCTCTGGAGATAGTTCTCCTGAACACAAAAGACACATTAATTTGTTTCACTACTTTGGACATACAGAGCTCCAAAAGGAACATTGCAAACTGAATAAAGCAGCAAAAATATGGCAAACTATGAACATGGAATTTCAATTATTAACGATTCTTTGTTCAGATTTTAAAAAGATGGGATTAGAGAATACAAACTCCTGGTCTGCCTCTGAAAAACTCAGAAAACTGCAGCCTGCATTTTTTCCATTTTCTTTATTTTCATTATGCATTTACTCTTTCATTTAAATTCTAGTTAGTTGACATACATTTCAATATTGGTTCAAGAGTAGAGTTCAGCAGTTTGTCATTTACACCTGCCTGCATCAGTTAAACAAATAATAAGGGAATATTTTTCAAACAAAATGACCATGAATTTCAGTAGACTGTGTGTAGGAAACGTTCCCATTTATAACTTTTGACTTAAATTATTTTCCACTAGTCCAAATAATAAAACCCAAGTCTCTTAGGGTCTTCTTATTTTTCTCTTCCCTTAGAGCTCACAAATAAATAAGTGGTTCCTCAAACTGCTTTAATATTTCATTTTTAACCATTTTGCTTCACTACACATATCCTTAATAAATAAATAAGTAAATCACACTAGAATCCATTCTTCTCTCCTTACGTGAAATGTCTAAATAAGAGATTTTTTCCTTTTTATTCCTCTGTCATTTCATATTGGGCCACAAACTGCGTTCTGAAGGCTACAATCCCAGAACACACTGAAGCAGAGATAATCCCTTTGTATACGGATACAGCCTCATCTTTTAAAGCAGAGAAACAGAATGTGCTCAGATATGTCTTCTAGAATGCCACCCCTTTCCACACTTGTTACAGAACCTAAAATAATTTGGTGAGCTTCTTCAGTGTTAGGTAGCCAACATGTTAAGACCTTTTAGATAAGGCTTTTTCCAGGTGAAGTGCTTTAAGACAGAGCATTTCACTTTATAGATCTGAGAAGTTGATGGAGAGCTAAGTTGCCCTGTAAGTAATCAGGTTGTCGTGATTATCTTTATCTTCCTTTATGAGCAAAAGCGCATATTGACAGTGTGAATGGGTGTGCAACAGATATTGTTTTTCTGCCATTTTTAACCCATGTGAGAATAAACGATTTTTAGACACAAAAGGCCAAAATTATAATTCTATTATTGGGTTGATAGCCTTTATCCCTATACCCAGCAGAGAGCACTTCTGTGTCCTTAACTACCTAGACTATCTTCACATGACCTCATCTTTCCACTAAACTCAAAGATGAAGACATTTCTGGTTTTTAGTCATTCTAATAATGAGCATGACAACCTATCACGCATATAATTAGTATCTTACACACTGCAGGGTAACTGACACATCAGTCTTGTTAAATATATATTATATATCATTCCTGTCTTGTATTTCTCAGATGAAAAACTGCAGCTCCAAAGTTATGGAACCTGATGGACATCACCGGGAATAGAAGCGGTGAGCACAAGATTTAAATAAAACTCTTCTCTTGGATCTACACAGTCCAGTGGAAGAGCCAGTAGCCACATGTGTCTCTTGAACACATGATACATGGACAGTTTGAATTGAGATTTGTTGCAAATGCAACACATTAGTTTTACAATTTTACTATACCCATCAGGTATTGAAAACTTGAGATGAAACCAAAGCTGTTAAATAGTTCAATGATTTGTATATTGATTGCATATTGAAATGATGTTTTTAGATATTAAATTAAATGAAATATATTATTAAAATTTATATCACTTTCTTTTTCATTTTTCATAATGTAGTTACATTAGAAAATTTGAAATTCCATATGTGACTCATATTATATTTGTGTTGGACAGCATTGTATTAGACCATACTGTCTACACCTCTGTAAGAAAATTTTCTTTTGATTACCTACTGACTTTCTAAGAGAAATAAAACTTTTTAAAACATTGGGTTGTGATTTTAGCCTCTAACATACATATATGCTTCTTATTTATATATACCAAAATGCTGAAAACCCTTGAAAGTAAATCATGTTTTCCCCAGAATGTGCTTCCCAGTCTCAACCTAGTGAGACATCATATTCTCTGCTCTGTGTGGGTTTCTTTTTTCCCACTCTGCAAGGACTGTACTGTGCTCTGCTCTCAAGCATCACCGGTTCTTGTAAGGATTATTTTCTCTGCAGAGCTCTCAACACCTGGATGCTCTGCATGACTGGACAGTTTCTCCAGGTGATCAAAAGTATCTGGAATGACAATCTCATATTGGAGGAAGGTCATAATCAAACTGTGAACAGCAGCTGTTCTCACACTTTGATGTCCGTAACAATGATGAAGGCAGCCTGTTAAAACGATCAATTCCCAGGTTTCTACTTCTGTTGAGTTTGACTCAGGAAGTTTGCATAGTATTGAAATGTTCATTTTTGTCAAACTTCCCTAGTAATTCTGATGTAGCTAGCCTATAGACAGACTCCTTTCGAAGACATTTCTCTAGACTAAGGGCTGTGGATGCATCTGGAAGCAAGAACATAAATATCTTAAAAAATGGGAGAGATGTCAGTCATCAAAACCCAGGTCTTATTTTTATGTATATGTTTACAAAACCATCAACTTTTTTTATATGGCCCTGACACGAATCAGTGTCATGTTAGGAAATAGAAACCAATCAGAGATGTAATGATTGTGAATAGAAGCAGAGGTTTCAAAGCCCTGGGTTTGAAAATGACATTTGAAAATGACAAGTCTTTTTTTAATTCCTGAAATTTCAGTTTCACCACCTATAGAATGAAGTAGAATTATTTGCATCACTAAAAATTGCTGTAAATTATTCATTATTTAAACTGTATACATGAATGATACTTTAAATAGATGAGTATCTGCTAAGATCCAGTAGATAGCCTTCACTGTAGTTTGGAAAAAAATACAACCTAAGTAGAAATTCATCAGCATTCTGACATTTATTCTCTGACTCAGATCATACACAAGAAACCTTTCAAAAACATTGAAATGGGATTGATATTTTGTAAATATAGCACTTAATTGCTAGAGAGATTTATAATATATTATATTATATTTCAGATGGTCAATAATTGATCTTCTTGTCCTTTGACATTTACTGATATTATTTGCAAACTTTATATATGGATATGCCTGGAGTCCAAAGCAATCTGACCTTGTATTCTAAAGATAATAATTAAACTTTGCAATTAATTAAATAATGTCAATGGAATACTGAATTAGCAAAGATGTGGCATGGGTATGCCACTACATGATTAGTTTCCAATAATAAAAGATAGGCACATAAGACATAGAAAAAGTAAACTTTTTGTCTTTATATTAGTAAAATCCAGAAATTCATCTCAGTCCCCTATTTTATTCATCCTTTCATAGGGAGACAGAAAATGTTAAAGCAAATGTGTCACAGCAATTCTTTCCCAAGAATCATCTTCAGTAGAACTGAGTGATCATAATGTATAAGGCATCTTATTAAGTATATTATTATAGGAAAGTAAGTAATGGTCTGTGCCTTGCAACATAAAGCCTGACAAATAAAAAAAAAAAAAACATTTGGACTATACTCAGCATTCATTAAACATTTGATGAATAAATGAATTAGTGAGTAAACAAATGAACAATATAAATGTAGCTAAACAGTTCTATCAAAATTCAGGGGGGAAGGGGTGCCTGAATAGCTCAGTAGGTTAAGCATCAGACTCAGTTTCAGCTCAGGTCAGGATCTCAGGCTCATGAGATGGAGCCCTGGAGTCAGGCTCCTTGCTCAGTGTGGAGTCTTCTTGAGATTCTCCTACCCCCCTTCCTTTTGCCCCTCCCCCTACTCACACTCTCTCTTATCGCTCTCTAAAATAAATTTTAAAATCCTTAAAAAAAATTCAGGGGAGGAGACATCCCTTAATCACCAATGCTTTCTTCTTGGGATATATGAAACATTTCTTCTCAGGTATCAACGGCCACTCCCTATAATTGTAGGAAGCAAAATTCTGAATGTTAAATATAATTGTCATAGACACAACTATGTGTAAATACCATAGCACAGGCTGAAGATTATTATAAATAAAAAAATTTAAAAAAAAAACAAACAAACCTCCATTTGCCAGCTATGGCAGTGGAGCCTGAAAAATAAAATAATTCACTCAGTGTCACCTGCATTCAGAACTCTCCTTTCCTGGAACTGATAGGGAATGCTGTCTATTTAGGCAAAGCCTACTCTGACTATGCCTTCCTGCTACAGGTCTACTCCCCACCATTCCCTTTTCTTCTGCAACATGCCTTGGGAACAACTCTGTTCTTGTGTTTGCCATGCTTTGTAGGATTTTATATGCTTATCCACCCCCCCCATTTAATTATGAACTCTTGAGAGCAATGACCATGTTTTACTTATTTACTCACTTCATTCTCAAAATGTAGTGCCTGGCACAACTGGAACATGGAACTGGAACATGGAACCACCAACTTTTCCCCATACCCCCCTACATAGTCCCCACAAAGAATCAGCTTCCTAGTTCCTAACACGTAGTACTTCATGCAGCACCAGTAATGATCTCTTTCAATTATATCCCATTCAAGTTAGTACTTAGGGTTTCAATGAAGCTGAGTTTGCCCACTTGGGAGGGCATTACAACATCATCCACCCTGAATCTATATGAATTGGCCCATAATTTGGCATCAGTGACCAGGCTTGACTTACCCATGAGCAATAACCAGACATCTAGTTGGCAGTCAAAAAATATTGCTGGCTTAGTTAATATTGAAAATACAGGATGCCTCACAAGGATGAATGATGGTATCATACAATGAGACAGAAATTAAGACTGAAGCAAATCTATGCACCTAACATTAAAATAAAAAGAAGCTTAGCTTACAACCTCAAAATAATTTAAACATATACTAGTCTACCTTAATATAATAATTTCCAAGAGAAACTTCAAAAACATAACACGAGGCAAAACAACAAAATCTGTCATCATTTCTGAAGATTCCTATGCTCAAGCACGGGGAATTATGATGTGAATTAAAATCTAAATTAGTTGTAATTTGCATGGGCTCACAAATCTTCATATGCAATTCCCAGAGCTGCATACGACAGCATTCCCAATATGGGCTCATCAAGCTGACTTGGTTTCTAGGGTGTCCCAGTGCTTGTTTTGGATTTGTTCAATGCAGATTCAGATGCATTTGAATCTCCAGCTCAGCCCATATGGTCACCCCATGAGCATTCAGAATAATTCTCAGGTACATAGTCACTCAGCTCTAAAACAAAAGTAGGAGGATGTCAGGCGTATAACTTATTCATCATCTTCGATCCGGTAATCCATGAACCTTAAAGAAATGGTACAGGCTCTACTGAAGCCTATTAATTTTCAATTCCATTTAATAGCAGGATCAAAAGCTGCCTGTACTCCGAATGTGAGGGGCGCGCACGGTTAGAGAATGGCTCCTCAGAAACGCTTTCACCACCAAGCTGAGGTAGGAAGCTTCCATCTGAGTAGGAGTTCAGGATCTGTTCTGTGATTTCTGTTGCTAGGCAACCGCTTCCTTTGTCTGCTTTGTTCAGAACAGTTGCTTTATTTATACTTGGTTCAGATGATGCAGATCATAATGTGAAATCATAAAAGAAAATAGGAAAAAAATTATATTAAAATTGTTCCAGAAAATTTGTAATTCTGTCTGAAAACTAATGAATGTTGATGCAAATAGAGCTCCCACCAAAAAAAAAAAAAAAAAAAAAAAAAAAAAACCAACTATAACCCAGCAGGCTCCATCTACCTGATACTTTTTGAATAAGCTACATGATAACCTAGAGTTAACTTTTGAAATAATCTATGGCTGACAAAAACAAACAAACAAACAAACAAACAAAAACCACCAAGTATTTAGGCAATAAATAAATAATATATGAAATAATAATAATAATAGGTTAAATAATATAAAATATATCTTGAGGGCAATTTGCAAGAATAAATAATTTGTTTAGTGTGAGACATTGAGGTGATTTGGAAAGGTTAAAATGCATTAAAATTTTTAAAAATTAAAAAAATAAACTGAGAGAATGAAGGTAAAATAAGTAAGATTAAGGGATACAGAGAGAAAAGGTACAGTACATGAACTTTCCAAAATTTTGAAATATGTAATACAATTTCTGTATCTCTGATTTGCACATACTTTAAGAATTGAACTAAATAATCTTGATTGACCAAAAAAAAAAAAACAAACTCACTTTGAGTCTATCATATGTGACTTTTTTTCTTTTTTAAAGGCTTTTTTTATTTCACATCCTGGGATCCTGGGATCAAGCCCCGCATTGGGCTCCCTGCTCCTTTGTGACTTTTTTAATGGTTGTCATCTATCATTTTAAAGGTGATTTTTAAATGAAACAAAAACAAGACTATATGCTCTGATCCTGTTAATTGTCATGTAAGTTTTGCCTATGCCTTGCATATCCATTCTTTTTCTCATTAGCAAGTTCGTCAGTTTTTTTCTTCATGCATTAGTAACAGTAAACTAGGAAGAAAAGTACTAGGAAGAAAGTACTATTATTTTTATCATCCCCATTGTGTAGATGAGAGAAATGTAACACAGAGGTGTGAAATAATTTTCCCATGAGAATCCAACTACTAGGTGGCAGAGCAAGGTTTCCAACTCACATGTTCTGATAGGGCTCCTACCTGCTGAGCCACTAATTTATGAAATGTGATTTTTTTTTTTCCCTGCAACACAGTTTTGTGATTGACTATTTTTTCTGTAAGTACCCTCCTTGATTTGGGTAAAAAATAAATAAATAAGTAACCAGCTAACTCAATATCTTCTATTTCCATCTATTTTTATTCTCAAGATTTATATGTATCATGGGTTAGAAAACATTTGAACTGCTGCATTCTAGTTATGAGCCCTACCTGAAATGTATCCCATTCACATCATTAACTTTTTTGTCTTTCCTACTGTTGCTTACAGTACTGAGTTCTCATGTTCTTGTTAGAGACTTGCTTACTTGCACAATTATTGCATGATTGTCTTCAGTTTCTCCATTATGCAGAAAAGTGATAAATGAATGCTAAGAATTAAAGACCAAACACATAGATGCAGACTATGTGTTAAGTCTGAGTATTGATATTGTGGCTAATGAAATCTGGGCTCTGAAAGATAAACTAAAAGTCTCAGCATGATTTTATGCTCTCATAATTACAAACTCTTCATTCTTTTTTTACTCTACCTTATTATTATTTCACAAGAAAATAGTTGGACAAATTTTTGAAGAAGAAAGTTAGGTGTCACAAAGGTGTTTGTAATCCTTATGCCTAAATGAACCTTGAATCTGAGATGCATAAAGCGACTTTTACCTTATGCAAAAGCATACTGAAAGGAAAACAAGAATGGGAAGAGCAGAGAGATTTTGATGCCATTGGGATTTGTCATTTTAAGGTTAAACTTCAATAGAGTCTGCTTTGTGGTATTCTGCATGCATTTGGCTCCTGATGAAATTTTCATCCCTAAATCAGTAGTGCTCAAAACTTAGGTCCCAGACAAATAGAGAACAGGGTCTCAAACATACATAATGACCCCTTGCTTCTTCAGTGAACCAAAAAAGAAGGGTAAAACAAAACAAAACAAAACAAAAAACAAGAATTACTGGCCAGGATGAGGGGGCACTTAATTTTCTTGAGGCTTATAATTTTCAGGTGATTCCATCTAACGTTATATTGAACCCAATGAAGATTATTTCAATTCAATTACAAAATTATAATTTCCAGAGTGTAACCTCTGTTCTCTATCAAGAACATACGTATCATGGAGTTATTTTTTATTAAAATTGTTATTGTTGTGATTATTATCAGCTTTAAAGTCATAAGAAAATTTATTATTGTTCCTTAAGACTACTCTTTGGAGTAAGGCACTAAGACACTAGACTGTTTTATATGAGGTCATCTTTTTAATAGCTTTCATGATTCCTAAAGAACAAGATTCAGAAACATTACTAATTTCTCATACATTGGAATATCTCTTTTTGAAGTAAGATGTATATTATGTTATAAAGTATAAAATAAACAAATGAAAGTTATTAAAAGCACATAAACTATAATGTGGAGTGTACAATAAGAAGAACCATCCATTAACTGAATATGGGACTGAAAAGTAAACCAACAACTCCAATAATAAATGTCTTTTCTCAGTTTGCTACAGTACAGAGAACACTTAGGGCTTAGTCAGATACTAAAAGGATAATGCAAAAGCCCACCTTCAGATGCGACAAAGTCTCAATAGTCACTGGGAGGAGAGGCATCCTTAAATCAACACCTACGCAGGGGAGGAGGACTGAGAATCGAAACTTCTCATCTTCTGAAAAAACATTATAATTCTGCCTCTTGACATGTTAGAATATTGATCTGGGTAGAAGTTTCTCTCCATAGTATCATTTAATAAAACTAAAGGACTGCAAGGGCCACACGGGTGTCCAAACATTTGGGTCAGACTAAGTATTCAAAAACGGGGAATGCTAATTATATAAAGGAAGACCTTCCCATTTGTTACCTGCAGACCAGCAGCTAGATTCATAATCAGTCTGCTGAACACAAACTGGGGGGTCATTGTATACAATAATATGGGAAAATACTATTATTTTTATTTAAGTAAATATTAACAAGAAGGAACACTCATAATACTAACCTTTTTAAAAAAAAAAAGATTTTATGTATTTTTATTATTTGAGAGAGAGAGCAAGCACAAGTGAGGTGAAGGGCAGAGGAAGAAGCAGACTCCCTGTGAGAAGGGACTAGATCCCAGGACTCCAGGCTCAGGACCTTAGCTGAAGGCAAACATCTAACCAACTGAGCCACCCAGGCACCCTCATAATACCAACTTACACCAAGAACTAATCAATATACATTGGTTAACTTAATTAATATAATAACCCACAAAGTAGATTCTATTTTATCTCCATTTTAGAGGTGAGGCACAGAGCAAGTAGGGAATTGGTCCAAGGTCACATAGCTATTATGTACTGTAGCTAGGATTAAAACCCATGCAATCTGGCTTAAGAATCGCAGTATTTATATTGACCTAAATACTAATTTTATTTTATACTCCTTTGCCTTTTGAAAAATAATGAGTTGTCTTTTAAAAAATTATTAATTAAAATATAAGTTTATGTGTGTGATTTGTCTAATTTTTCTTGAAAACTCAGTAATAGAGCCAAAACATGATTGCTAAGACCCATGTTGCATAAGTACAACTTGATACCATAAGTGAAATCTACCAGAACGTAGACTGCCACCTCTGTTCCAGATAGAGATCCACTTAAACTTAATGGAATCTGTTTCTGTATTATCTTATATCTTCTCATTGACTATCTAATTGTCTTTAATTTTATAAAACCAATAGTAGGTAAATAATTGCTTAACTTCAATTATATTGTTAAGAAAAGAAAACAGAAAGCACAAGATGATGATACATGTATTTCAGCAAAACAGATTATTTGTGTAATACTATGTCTGTTATGTGTATATAATACTTCTCAATTGTGTCTCGCTCTCATAATATATATAATTAGATGTTTGAGCAATAAAAACTGACTATGGAAATGCAATTCTTTCTCATATCTGTCAGAATATAATCACTCAAGATTTATAGGCAATATCTGAGTTTATATCTTTATTTTTAATAAAAAAATTTTATACAGTATAAGACATAAACAGGTATGAGGTTTATGCTTTATTTTTGGTATTTTGGCTTGATTTATCTATATTTGCTCCCCCACACCTCCCTCAACACAGAGTGATAGTGAAAGCTAAGAGCACCTTGAGCAGCTGGTGACAGAATAAAATAAGCTTTTTTTGATCTCTGATTAGCATAGGATCCCAGGATGGAGAATTCGTGTAAATTAGCTTTGGACCAAAAGAGATTGTATTCTAGGTAAATAAAAGCACACACTATACCACAGTATTGCAACCTCTCTATACCTTGGAAAACAGAAGTACTAGGAACAATTCTAAATAACTAACAAATTGTGAAGTTGTCATTGGTTGGTTAAAATTACTAAAGAATTGTATTTTGCTTTCAAGAGCCTTATGTTCTAGAAAGCTATAAATATTGAATCAAGTAAAGATATGTTCTATTTAAATTTGGAGCCATCAAAGGGCACAGAATTGTGTGTCATTCATTATCATAGAAAACCATTTTAAATATTAGATGAATGACAGTATTTTTCTCATATTAAGGACAAGAGTCTAATTGTAGAATGGGGCACTTGAATGCATGTATGTGTTTAAACCTATGGTGTTTCTTGGTCCCCAATTTTGAGGCGGTGAAAATAGGGAAAGTGTCACTTGTGACAGATAATAAATTCATAAGAAAAAAATCCTATAGTGAGAACAACTAAATTTGCAACAGTGGGATGACAATGAAATGTGAATTCTCTGTCCACTTTGGTTAGCTCACATCATCCCTAACAGGGAAATTTTTTAACAGGGAAATTTAGAGTTTCTACTGGCTCGCTTATAAATTTCTGGCAGTTTGCTATAGGACCAATCTGGGAATTTTATGCTTATTTAAGTACATACCACAAATGCTTATTAATAAACAAAACTCAATTTAGAAAAATCCGTTCCTTAAAACAGTCGTTGATAGAAAAAAAAAAAAAAGGTTTTTATTTTTTTCCACAGGCTGACCGATTAGACGTGATTATATGGTGATCTTTGAGATATCTGGACTCCCTATTAAAATGCCGCTATTCTTCTGTAGTGCTCCTTAGTCACAAACTCTGCCTCCAGGATTTAATGATTCAGTATTTTAATGATTGTGGATTAAAACCACAGCCACTTGGCACACAGTGAAGGTTTAATGCATTGCAGGAGGTACCATCGGCAAGAACAGCAGGGGTGAGCTTTATTAAAGTAGTTCTGCCACCATTTGCCTATAAAATTCAAGCTGTTCTTAAACATTACTCTTGATGTAGGTTGCCTCCTAGAAGTGGAATTCTTTGCAAAATTTCACAATGCAAGTTTTTCCCCAGGGCATGTCAATGGGTTTTTGAAAAACAACAAAAGAAATAGGAACAAAAAACCCTCTTATTGGTTCTAACTATTCTGACATTCTTTCTGTCTATATTTTCTACTTGGCTCATAAACATATGCTGCTCGATTTAAATGGAAACAATCAAATTATATATATTTTAAAATGTGTTGTTACATTATGTGCTTTGTCCCATAGTATGTGTTCTATGCAAGCTCCATAGATTTTTTTTTTTTAATTTTAGTTGACATCTGGTACTTTACATTTGTCAACCCTATTTTGACATAATTAAGTCCATTTTTAGGAGATACTAAAAAGTTGAATGATACAACCAAATAATACATCCAGTCACACATGGCTTGGACCCAAGTGATTCTAGATAAATTTTTAGATTGGGCTGGTTCTTAAAGACTGGTTGAGTCTTCTGTGTTCAGCAGACTGAAAATATCCTTGATTTCTAACTTTAGCTTTCTATTTCTTATAGATTCTCACAGCATTAAAGAAGAAGTTTGTTCCTTAGTGTTGTAAACTTTCTAGTGATGTTTTTGGGTGTTCCTTAGTGTGTTATGTGAAAAATAAGTAAGAAAATAGGATTGTTTATGGCAAATTCACCTTTATATCTACCTACAGACAGTGTTCACGTAGCATGAAGGCGTCTGATTTGTCTTTACGGATCCCTGCTGAAAAGCACTGCATGATCAAGGATTAGCTTTTGAATTTGCAATTGAGAGGTTAAAAGGAAGAATTGGAATAAAGTAGCAGCATGGGGTATTTGGATAAAATATAACAAAGAATTTTACCATTACTCATAGCTAGGTTTAACTTTGTAAGAACTGAATGGCAAATTACCAATCAATATTTCTTCCAGCTTAACCCCCCAAAACAAAAGAAGATGAGAGTGCAGAGTACTGTAAAATCTATTGCATGAACAAGTGGGATTTGGAAGTGGTCTGTTGGTCTATGCAGTAGAGCAAAGCACTTACAGCTTAGCAGGAGCTAGATATCCTGAGAAATAGTGGCCTCATGCTACTAGATTTTGCTCAGTTTTCCCATTTCCTTGGCTCAAATATCTTAATCCCTGCGCTAGTCAAAGAGCAAGCAAGAGTACTTCTATTTTCCCCCCCTTCTGCTCTTAACATTTCCTAGTTCTGGGTCATATTCTGATATGTTTTTTATCTTGAGTAAATTTTTGCAACCCTGTAATCCACAGAAACTGAAATTTGGCTGTAAGAAATACTTCCAAAATTCTGAAAGACACCACTTCCCCTTTGCCCAGCTCTGAACTCTGCACTTTTTAGAGCAGATCCTGTAGATGCCTGAATCCTGTCTGTTCAGATTTTTGTTTTGTTTTGTCTTGAATTTAGTTTAATTTACTTTTTTTTTTTTCCCAGTATCCTTCCAGAATGGAAGAGGCATCTGTCTTGCATTGGTGTTTCTCCTCTTTACCCTCAAGTGGCATTCCCCACGGATCTCAGAGCCCTTTGTGTGACACCATGCTTGTCTACTGTGAGAAACAGTAAATAGGGAATCTTATTTGATTTTTTTTTCCCCCCGGGAACTTAGTAAATGATAGTGATATTATGTTTGTGCTCATAATTAATAAACCTCTACTGGTCAGTTATATCTGAAAAACAAAACTATGGGTCTTTAATACTTAGTTCCCCTGATCAAGAGAAGGTAGTAAATTAACAATAATTGGAAACCCAACATCACTTTTAGGTGTTATAATGATAATGAGTTTTAAGTCCTCTACCTTGATTAAGCAGGTAAAGAATCGGTAGAAAGAATATTGAATGGTTATTGACTCACCATGACAGGAAGACCTACTGTAGTGCTATCTTACCTGTTACATGGTACCTTGAGGACTGACCTAGTCTCTTTGACATTCCCTAGAAGAGTGACTTTAGAAAAGATCCAGTGCAATCTTGACATAACTGAAAAAGAGTCAAAATGCTGAATCCATCACCAACATTCATTAAAGAAGAGAAGCCTTGACCATGGAGACAGCTGCGTAAGGGTATAATCTTCATGGATTTCTTTGAAAATTATGAATTGTGCAAATGCGAAGCCTTCCTTTCAGCCCCAAAACCTTCCTGAAATGAGAATACAGATTTACAAAAGGAAGAAATCTGTAACAGCGATGAGAATGGAAAGGAGTGTCCTTACTATATGACAAGATTTTTTTAAAACTTCTAGAAGATCTAAGCAGGAGACCATGCATAACGCTAACGAGGTAGAACCATGTAACTGTTGGTGAGAACCCAGAAGAGGATGGGGGTTCTCAATCACAGGTATACGCAGTTTGAAGTGAGGGATGAGGGACCCAGTAAACTGAAGGTCTGTCTGTGGATTAACTGCATTACTCAGGGAGAGTTATGCTAGAATGAAATGGAACTTTAGCATACTAGAGAGGCACAATTGTTGCCTCATCAAAATGACAATAAAATTATTCTCAAATGATTCTCAACTTTCAGATCCAAGGTCTAGACAAAGATTTAGATGTGATTAAGGATGTAATGTAATCTTAATAACCTCAACAATGTAAAATTAAAACAAATATAAATAGTGTATGGAAAGGGGAAAAAAAGAAAGGATTTCAGAGGCACTATTCTCATAGTCAAAAACAGGGAATCAATAAATACTGTAAAATGTAGCAGAAACAAGAAATAAAAACACAAGATAATATTTAAAATTATGTAAGCAATCAGTATCAATAAAATAATAACTGTCAAGCATTGAGGAAAAAAGAGCATAGGAAGGGAGAGGGAAAGTGAGTCAGGTTTTTTTGTTTGTTTTGTTTTTTTTTTAAGATGCAGTCAATAAGTATCTCCCAAGTTAATGAAATAAGAAATTGAGGTAAGATATTATTTTTATAATTATGGGTAAAGAAATCACAAGAAGAAATGAAAACAGAAAGACTGTTAGAACATTACTCGGGATAGGAATACTAGAGTTGGGAAGGGTGGTTTCGAAGACATGATTTTAACCATAAACTTTTCTATACTAGTTGGTTGATATTCATTACATTTTTTTAGGACAGACTAACAAAATCGGGTTTATTTTGCTCCAGAATTTAGACAGGGCTCTAATATGTATTCATTCTAAGCTACAGTTTTCTCAAGTCAAAAAGCAATAATGGAGGTAAACTGTTTAACATGATGCCTTTTACATATTAAGAACTCAGAAAGACATTTGTCATTAATGTAGTTATTTCCTTTATTTACATCATTTTCATTGTCTCAGGGTGACAGGATGGTTGCTAGAGAGGAGGATGATAAATAATAAATAATGTGGTTATATATCTAATAGGAAAATTCCTAACAGATAAACTGGAACTAGCTAGTAGAAAGTAAATGCCAGAAATCAGAAACCTAGGAGCAGGAAAACCGCATTTCCAGTATCATGTGTAAGACTTCAGAAGAATCTAACCAGTGTTGTTTTGGATTTTCTCCCTAATATGAATGCAGTCGTAGAGTTTTGAATTATCCCAAGCAGAACTATGAATCCTAAGTCAGCATTAACACAGCGATCGTAGAGTTCTCACTCCGCCATTAGTGTCTGGCCTGTTGAGCACAGAGAGCATTTAAACCACTCTGATTCATTTTATATAATTTTTATGCACCCTACTAAGAGAAATGATGTTTTGCATACTGCTCCAAATTTTAACTTGAAGTTTGTAACCTTCAAATAAAAGTCTTCTTTCTGTCCAAGTGCGATATCCCTGAGTACTTGGGAGATGAAGGTTAATGTACAATGGGGAGACACTTTACTTAAGGTCAAAAGTATTTATTTATAAAAGCTAAATAAAAGGAGTAGTCCATAGTAACAGCTATGATCTTTCATAAATCTAACTATAAACTCCAATGGAAAATATTAGTTTAGATGCTGGTGTTAGTTATTCTTCTGCAACAAGAGGTAAAAAATGATCAGCAGTGGTAGGTTATTATTTTTTAAAAAAGTCTACATTACTTCTGATTCAAATATTAGTAGATTACCACTAAGTAATTCATGTAGCTTTAATGTGTGAATAATATCACATTTGTATTCTGCCATTTTAATGGATAATATGTTTTTGAAGAAATAGCTTCCATATTTAGAAATTGATAATGAAACACCCTGGAAACTAAAAATAGTGTGGAAATTATGCAATAACCTCTCAGTACTTTAAAGTAAAATTCTCATCAATCTAAGTGTGAAATAAAGTTAATTTGAACAAACCATCATTCAACAAAAAAATGCATCATAAAATAGGAATTGAGTTATGTAGAAATATCCTGCCATATATTAGCAATAATAATTACATATTTGGCAATCTGTAGTTATTTCAGCACATAAATTTTTGGTCTAGGTAAATATAAATATTTAACTGACTTATACTTTCTAGATCTGGGGCTTTTATAATATTCTTTTCTAGTCCGTATTATCCTTCTGTCATTTTCATAATTCCAGATTATTTTAACCAAATGATGATCTAAATAACTAAATATTGACCTAATAATTAAAATGATTTAAATTATTCTCAAAACTACAATATGATTATGTTTGTATTCATATTTTTTGATTGAGGGAATGAGAATGTAAATTTTAAGTCCAAATGTCATAAAAGAAATAGGACAAAATAATGAAAGAAAATCTCACCAAAATTCTCCAAAAATTGAATACATGAAAAAAATTTAATTCATTTTGCATCACCAATTCATGTTACTATTTTCTAAAAGCAAGAACAAATCTTTTCCTTACAAAAACAGACCAATCCCATATAATGAACATCTCTTGATCCTAACTTATACTATATGAATTTTTTTTTTGTATTAAAATAAATCAAGATACCATGGAAAAATCAACAGTTCCATGTCTGGGGAAGGAAACAAAGTGAGCCTGAAAATTCTCTGTATAATAGAAAGTAAGGATGCTTTCAAGACTACTAAAGATATAGGTGGTAACCTGCCTCCAAAAGGGCTGCCAGTGACCTGCGTATCTTGTTAGTCATGTGCTTATGTAGTGCCCTCAGTAGTGAGGAGAGCGGACCCATGTAATCAATAGGATATGTAGAAATAATTCTATGTGTGTTCTGAGGCTAGGTCATAAAAGACATTGGTACTTGGGCTTTGCTCCTCCTGATATGACTTGCTCTGGGGGAAACCACCCACCGTATCATAAGAGCCCCTGGAGAGACTCATGTGGCAAGGAATTGAGACCTCCCTCCCTTAGGCATCACAAACCTGGCAAGTATATGAATGCACCAACACAAAAGTGGATCCTCCATTTTGATTTAAGTTGTCATATGATTACAATTCAGAGAAATGTCTTGATTGAAAGTTCATAAGAGATCTCAATCCAGAACTACCCAACCGAGCTATTTCTGAGTTCCTGATCTACAAAAACTACATGAGATGGTGAAGATTTTTGGTTTATAGGTACTATTTTAAAGTAGTAATATAGTAGGAGGCAAAACAAAAGGTCAAAAGAAGTAAGGAATCAACTGAAGCTGGCTTCCATTATCCAAAGATAGAACAATTTGAGCTTCAATAAGAAAAAAAATAAAATAACTGCAATAGGCTGAATCACTTCAAATATATTTAAACCCATATGATAATAATAGCAAAACAAAACGAAACAAAAAACCTGAAACTCTTATTTTTCCTTTTGGAGGGTCCTAGATGACCAGGCCATCACACTGAAAACTTGTAAATATGAGGAAGAACTCAAGTATTTATCCTAACTTTCCTGTATTAGCTAAACATCATGGTAAATAAATACTTGGTGATGGGGAGTATTACAGATTTCCATCTACTTCTGCAGATGTCAGGAAATCTCCATAATAAAAGTTAAAGAACAGGGCACCTGGGTATCTCTGTTGGTTAGGCAACTGCCTCTGGATCAGGTCATGATTCTGGGGTCCTGAGATGGAGTCCAGCATCAGGCTCCCGGCTCAGGAGGGAGTCTGCTTCTCCCTCTGACCCTCCCCTCTCTCATGCTCTCTCTCTCATTCTTTCTCTCAAATAAATAAATAAAATCTTACAAAAAAAAAAAAAGAACAAGGTGATGATAATATTTTAACTTAACAATTATGTTAGAAATATACAATAACATAGCTTTATAAGACCTTAGCTTCAAGGAAGATGGACTGGATTTTGCTTATTCCTCCCACTAAATATAACTAAAAAACATGGAGATTATATATGAAATAGATGTAAGGAAACTCTCAAAGGTAGAAGGAGAAGGGACCTTGGGATCTAAAGAACGACACAGTGGTGAGTTTACTGGGTTTACTTTTTAACCTCATGTGTATCAGACATGGGAATGAAAAAACTGGCAACAAGAAACGCCAAACAATAAGGGAAAATCAAAGACCCACAAAAAGCCTGCTTTCTCCATCCAAAGGACCAGAAAAGGAGTATCTTTCAATGACTGATGTTTTAGACAATACCGAATAACGGCTCTATTTCAACCAAACAATAAAGATAAAACTGTGGCTCATCCCCATGCATGACAACAGAAGCTAAGTGGGGAACCTAGACTTCTACCCTGAAAAAGCTTTTGGGAACCCAGTCCTCCAGCTGGTAGAGAGAGGGTTCTGGGGGAGGATGATGTCAGAGGAGGATATGTAGAGAGCTGGGACTTCCATCCACACTGGGTAGAAATGATGACCTTCAGTGTCAGGGGAAACCACTAGGGGAGCCTGAGCTTCAAGCCCCAGCAGGCAGTAAAGAGAGGCACCATACTTCTGACACTGGTATTAGAGGAATCCTAGAGAAATTCAGGGCTTTCTCTTCAACATAATGGTAATGAGGCCACTTGCCACCAGTTGGTAGTGAGGATACATGAGGAGTAGTAATGAGGCATTTCTCTACTTCTCAGCCAGTGGAGACCTACTGGAGAGCCAGAACTATTACTTCTATGTAGTATCAATTGAGATCAGTTTGGTATCTGGACTTCTACTAGCAGGCAGTAGTAACAAGGCAGACCCCATTTTCCTGCCAGAGCAATGTCGGGGAAAGCCAGCTAAAATGCAAGTCTTAAACAAGATCCAGAGTCTCATAATATAATACCCAAAGTGTCCAAGTTTCAGGTGAAGACCAGTCAGGCTTCCAAGAACCAGGAAGAGCCCAAACTAGATGATAAAAGGTACTCAATGCTAATCCCTAAATGACAGAGATGTTTGGATTATCTGACAAAGATTTTAAGACAACATCATAAAAATGCTCAGTGAGAAAAGAACTTTTTTGAACAAAATAAAAAGTAGAATCTTAGAAAATAAAAAGTCTCAGCAAAGAAGTAGAAGATATCAATAAAAAGACAAATGGATATTTTAGAACTGAAAAAATACAATAACTGAAAAAATACAATACAATAAAAACAGGAAAAGTACTTAAAGAAATAATGGCTAAAAATGTTCCAAACTTGAGAAAAGATGATTCTACAGACAAAGGAAGCTTAGTGAATCCCCAAAAGGTAAAATTTAATCCACCCGATTTCAAGACTCATATAGCTACAGTAAACAAAATTATAGCATTTTTAGTACGAGTGTTAGGGCAAGTGAAGATCTGTATGGTAAAAACAACAACAACAACAACAACAAAAACCCAACCTACACCTTATTCCTTATACATACCTTATACTGAATTGACTCAAAATGGATTACAGATGTACATATAAATCAGAAAACTACAAAAGTTCTGCATAAAAAGATAGCACAAAATCTTCTTAATATTAATGCAAGGCAAAGTGTTTTTAAATCTGACACCAAAAATAGGATCCATAAAAGAAATATCGACAAATTGGACATTATCAAAATTATAAAGTTTTGTTAAGCAATGGTCTATATGAAGAAGATGAAATGATAACATACAAGTTGAGACAAAATATTTGCAAACCTTATATTGAACAAAGGATTACTATTTGGTATTTATAAAGAATTCTCAAGAGTCAACTATCAAAAAAAAAAAAAGAGAGAGAGAGAGATAGAGAGAGAGAGAAAGAAACCATAAGAGAGACTTTTCACAATAAAAAGCAACCAATAGAGAGCAGTAGAAAACTGAGGGCTGCTGGAGGGGAGGTGGGTGGGAATGGGCTAACTGGGTGAAGGGTGTTAAGGAGGACACTTGTGATGAGCATGGTGTTCTATGTAATGAAGAATCACTAAATTCTACTCATGAAAATACTACTACAAATATGTTAACCAACTGGAATTTAAATAAAAACCTGAAACATTAAAAAATTAAATATGAAAGTGGATAGAGACATGAAGAGACATTTCACTGAGGAGAAGGTACAGAAGCCAAATAAGCACATGTGAAGATGTTTGACTCATTTAGCCATTAGGAAAATGCAAGTTAAACCTTCAATGAGATACATAATACCTGTCAGGATGACTAACATAAGAAATAGCAACCAAAAAAAAAGAAATATCGGCAACGATAAATAGGGACAAAAACAAATGTTAGGAGGGAATCCTAGTTAACTTGTACATTGCTGGTGGGAATGTAAAATAAAATGACTCTGGAACACACTTTAACATTTTCTTAAAAAACTAAACATGAAGCTACCATAAGACCTTAAAACAAACAAACAAAAACTCCTGGATAATTACTCAAGAGAAATAAAAGTTTATGTCCACAGAAAATCTACATGCAAATATTCATAGCAATTTTATCCATAATAGCTCGAAACCAGCAACAGAAACAACTCAGAAGTGTTTCAAGGAGAGAATAGTTAACCTGTGTTAATATTCTTACATGGAATACCACTTAGCAATAAAAAGAACAAATTTTTGATACAAGCAACAAACAATTAAGTGAATTTCCAGAGAATTCTGGGTGAAAACGCCAATCCCGAAAGGTTACATTCTGTGTATTTTCATTTATGTGATGCTTTTGTAATGGAAAAATTATAGGAATGGTGGACAGGTTAGAAGTTACCAGAGGTCAGGGGAGCGGTGGGCAAATGGATGTGGGTGAGGTTCTAAGAAACCCACAGGAGGGATCCCGTGGGACGGAAACGTTCCGCATCTCAGAGACGTATGAATGAAATCTAACTCACGCACTAGGAAATACACTGGTAACATTTGTTCATTGAAAATATATATTTCAAGTATAAATTAGACTGTATAGATAGGCACCTCATGGCTCCTTAAGATAATATTGTAAAGCCTAGAAGATATATCATGTTTACAGTGCTAGTTTGTATATGACATTATTAGTATTATAAATAGTATCATTTATGTTTAGGATAACCATTCAATTTTTAATAAACAATTAGCTTCCCAACGACTATTACAAAATATCAATATTTATTTGATGAATATGTTTCTTCATATTTATTCATGCTTCCTTCCATATTTTTCATTAGATTTATCCCTACAAAGAAAATTTCTCAGGGGATAAGTATGCTTTAATTTTGGAAGTATAATGCAAAACTACCTCCAGAAAGACTGTGTCATAAAACCTTTTCATCAAGACTGTGTGAATGTTCCCACTTATCCAATATTAATTGACCTCAAGGAATGGATATTAGCCAGGAAGCTCTCACTTTGAGGGTCCCCCACCCCCGCCAGAGCAAAATTACTAGCTATTATTTTGAAAGAGTCAAGGGCCTACTCAAATCTTGAAAACTTTTATTCAAGGTTGAGTAACACAGAGTGAAGCCGAGAGATAGAAAGAGAGAATTTATACTATTCACATACTTATGAAGGAATTCAAGTTAAAAATGGGGTAAAATCAATATTGTTTATCATAGGGTTGCCTTTCTGAAGGCAACAAATGATTGCATTGCTTCAGATAAATTATTATAACAAAAAACAATCTGTGTATTACTGTTTCAAATTAACAATGTATTGTGCATTTTCTACCCATAGTTTTGTGAACATATTCTGATGAATTTAACTTTAATGCAAAATGATTCAGATGCCCGTTTACACGGGCCAGTATCCCTCTCCATTCCTCCTAGAGCTGTCTACACAAAGCTATAGGTTTTATGTCCTGCTTTGATCCACATCACAGAGGAGGCATTTTCTTAGGGTAAAGAGATTTTTTAAATTTTTTTTAAAAAGATTATATTTATTTATTTGAGAGAGTAGATGCGCAGGAGTGGAGGAGAGGGGCAAGAGGGAGAGGGAGAAGCAGACTTCCCACTGAGCAGGGAGTCCTATGTGGAGTATCAATCCTAGAACCCTAGGATCATGACCTGAGCCAAAGGCAGATGCTTAACAGACTGAGCCACCCAGGCTCCCCAGGATCAATAGATTTTAAAAGGAACAGACTTAATTATAGCTCATCAAATCCCAGTGAAGACAGAGAATTTGAAAACAAGCTCCCCAGCTTCAAAAAATGTCATAAAAAAGGTCATCAAAACAAACCCTTTGATTCCTCATATAGAAAATTTATAGATAAACATTCTAGAGTGGATTTTTTTGCATATATATATATATATATTATAGCTTTTTAATGAATTAATTATATAGGAATTGTTTAGATAATCCTAAAAAATGAATTTAAAACATATAAGTTGCTTTTACATCATTACACTTAGAGAAAGAGATTCATGGAAGAGAGATTTTGTGTAGCTTATGAAGTTGTAAGCATGGACAGCTAGCCCTGAGATGTAATCCTGACTCCACCCATCCTTCCCCAGCCTATGACATTAACAAGCTATCACCTCTTTAATCTTCCTTTTTCTTTACCTGTATGAGGCAAAAGAAAACCTGTCTAATGGGGTTTTTGCGATAAATACAGATAATGTCATATACAGTGCCTGATACAGAAAACACTATTCAATAACTATTATTTATCGTGACTATCATAAATTTGGTTCCCTACGGGAGATTTCAGCTAACACTGAATTACACTTAGGTACCGTGTATCTATATTGGCCAACTAAAGTAGGAATTCTCTGTGCACAGTGATTACATCTTATCTCTGTGCCCTATTATCTAACACAATGGTTATTGCTACCTAAATGTTTTCTGGGATCAACTGAAAAACTCCTCAAGTTTCTGAAACCACCTCATGCCAGATACAGGGATTATTATAATCAATTTTGAAGACATGAATAGAATGTTTATGTGAATAATTAAAGTAGACCACATTGATTTCATGCAATTTAGATCACTACTGAGTATATTTTTCAAGCCAATCATTACATCTAAAAATCTATAGTTCATTCCTTATCACCATTCTTAATATGTAGTTACTAATATCTTGAGGCTTTATAAGCCAGGGTTTGATAAATTGATAAATGTTTCTGAAATTAACTCCATATGTATAGCCAAATTCATTCAAAAATTTCAATAATTTCCTGAAATACTTTGTCATGTATCGGGAAGAAGGTAAACTGCATATTAAAAATCATGAAAGGAGAATAGTTAAAACTTCCTATATACCAAGAGGATGGAGAAAAATGGTTAAACATTGAGACTCATGGGAGAGAATTCAACCTTGATCTCCTTTTGTTTCTCTTTGGTGATGACGTAGTACAAATGCAAATACTGTTGATTAATGAACTTCTTTTTTTTTCCTTTTTTTAATGTATTTATTTGACAGAGAGAGATCACAAGCAGGAAGGCAGAGAGAGATAGAGGAGGAAGCAGGCTCCCCGCTGAGCAGGGAGCCGGATGTGGGAATCCATCCCAGAACCCTGAGATCATGACCTGAGCCGAAGGCAGAGGCTTTAACCCACTGAGCCACCCAAGCGCCCCGATTAATGAACTTCTGATACCGACTGTATCTATCTTTTAGTAGCCTATCTACATTCTATGAGTCTCATTGCTTACTATTATTTATATTATAGCATATCATATTATATATAGAATATATTATAACATAAACATATATTTACTGTATTAATACTATGCAATATTAAATGTAAATGCAAATATAAAATGTTTTATATGTTTATTGAGTACATGTTATTTCTTATTACTCTTATACATTGCCTACCATTCACTCGGCATGGACCCACAATCCAAAGTACGGACATTTTTAGATCTTTTTGACCTTCGTTTTCTTTCTTATGAGTTTTAATTTACTCATTAGTTTTGCTATCATTTCATTCCTAACTTTCTACAGTGTTTGTGTGTGAAATTTTTGCTATTTCTGCTGTTACTTGTCTATCTGAGCCCCCACCCCAACCTCCAGGTAGAGCTAAGCTGCTTATCCTAAAGCAGGGTTCTCACCTTCTGCTTTCCAAAACCAAAAGGAGATGTATGATTTCTCCTTCTAACATCCTGCCATCACAGTATGTTTCAGTGTGAGGATTAATGTGATAGCCATACTAATGTGTTCTGACAGGGAAAGGACCGATAATGATCCTCCCCATATAGGTCATTTCTGTGCATTTCTGAGGTGACCTTTTAGAAGGAAGTCCATCCACTGTGCTGAATGTTTCAGGCTAGAAGGGAAGTGAAGTTCCCTTTATGTTAGTTGGACCATCCAATCAACATCAGCTATCTGGAAACACACAAGTAGCTTCTTTCTTCATGTGTCCACCTGGAGAGCATCCAGGTAATCCCAAGGTTGAGACAGTTTTCTGTTTACACATTCCCTAACTACTCCCTTGACCCCACCAGCTTTCTTCTACCCGAGGAACTCATCATCCCCTGCCTGAACACCCAACAGCTGCTTTGCGGGATCCTAGTACCTGAGTCCTTCTAATCACCTCTTGACAGGGGGACTCATGATGCAATCATGTCATGCCACGACCTTGCTAAAAATTCCTCACTGGTTCTCAATAACTGAAAGATAAATGCTCATGTTTACTACATGACATGCAGGGCCCTTGCTGTTTGGCCCATTTTCCCACCACCATCATCCCTGAATTCTACACTACAGGAATGTTGCAGTATTTGCATGCTCCAAATCACAATGCACAACCAGAATGCCATCTCTGCATTTGTTGCTCTTTTCTCTGAAATATTCAACTGACTTAGTACCAGAACAACCTTAGTCTTCTTTCAAGTCTTCGATTTGTGTTGTATGGTATACTGTATGTGGTTTTTACAAATTAATCTAAAATCATCAGTTGTTTTCCCACCATATCTTGCATGTGATACTCATTATTATTAGTGTTTTCACAATTTTAATTTGCATTATTTTCTTCCAACTAGCCTACATATTTTTTGAAGATGGAGACTAATTATTATCACCACTGTGTTCCCAGACAGGGACATGGTCATGGCACATATTAGGAACTCAATAAATATTTGTTGAGTATGAGTACAAGAAGGTCCTGGGCTACTACTCACATCCTAATTGGGTACATTCATGGCTAGCCCATTCCTTAATCACCCCATGTGCTCATTTTTAATATTCATAGATCTGAGGGGGAAAGCTTAATATAGATCACCTGGTTTCCTGTAAGTACCTGCCACTCAGTTGCTACTCTCTTAGTATGAAGTACCCACAGAGAGTTAAAATGAAGAGGGAAACATGGTCACTGTTAGTGCTTAAATCATATTCCCATGCTAGAGAAACATTAATCTACTGCCTCTCATTTAACATTCTCTAATACATAATATTTCTAATACTTAATATTATCTAATGCTCTGTAGCCTTGGAAATATTCTAAAAATTATTCATGAGTTAACTCAATTAAAGTATAGGTGTTATAATTATTTTGATTTTATAGATGAGGGAATCGAGATAGACATGTTCTTAGCTTACCCAAGATCTTACAGAAAGTAGGTGAAGGAGCAGGGATCTAGAAACAAGCAGTGTAGCTCTAGAGGGCTAGGTTCCCAAACATTACACTATATAACCTCACAATTGACTATAGTGGCAAAAAATTTTTGTCTGTTTCTAGCCTTGTCTGATGAACCGTTGGTAAGTCCACCAGGAGTTATTTGCAAAAGGGATTGTTTTTAACCTCAAAAAAAGAAAAATTGGTAAAAGGTTTCTGTGCAGGTACCTGGGAGAATTGGATAGGACTGCGGAATATGCCATGGTACCTGTCTTAGGTATTCGCTTTCCAGCAGAGACAATGAACTTGTGCCTGACACTTAAGGAGAGAAGAATTTTTAACCAAAAATAAAAAGCTGTTTGTACAAGAAGCACAGGGCACAAACTGCTCTTAGAACTCCAGACAACAAGTCTGGGGAGATTAACATTTATCTCACTTCTGCATAGAGCATAGTAATGATTTGGCCTCTCACCACTTAGAGCAGTGTTTCTAAAACTTTAATGTACATAGGAACCCCTTGTGGGGTTGTTAACATGTATTCTGATTCAGTAGGTCTAGGGTGGGCCTGAGATTCTTCGTTTCTAACAAGCTCCAGGCAATGTTAATGCAGCTGGATGAGAAATTGCTCTTGGAGAATGGGAAGGCTCCAAGGAATAAATTGAGGGACTTTGCTTTTCAGGTCTGTCCTGTGAAAACCTTGGTCAATAGCATGGACATACGGAGCTCCTAGCTGTAATAATGATGAAGTTCTCCTCCGTAGTTTTGCGGGCTGTGGTCACCAACAAGGGAGCTATTACAACAACAACGACAACAACAATAACAACAAAATGGGGGAAGACTGCAAAAGAACATGGGAAGCAACCTGCAAACACAAAATTATCTGATTGAAGCTTGGAAATGATCTAGATTTCCTGTGTCTTTTAGCAGAGGAGGGAAGTCCTCCTTCAAACATAAGCAAAATTCTGATAGTTTATAATTTCATGGCAACTTTGGATTACCAATTCTGGGCTCTGCTGAATTAATTCTTACTTCAACCCCTCCTTCCTTAGGCATTTGTTTTCTGCTTCACAATTCTGACCCAGATGGACAGTTGAAGCACTTTTTCTCATCGTCCCCCTCAAAAAAAAAAAAAATAAATAATAATGCATTCAAAGTTTTTAAAGCACAGCAATTTTCACTGACATTTTTGGGGCAGTGAAGGATTTTTATATATCTGAAAAGCGGGCATCTACTGTTTTTTTGTGAAAGTTCTTTGGCCTTCTCACCTCTGGGCATTTTTCTCTTGCCAACTTTCGCATAAGACTTAGCTTCATGTGTCCTATTACATGACTACTTCCCCTGTCACACTCCATTTCTCCTGGTTTGCAGCAAATTCCAAATTCCTTATTGGTGTTTTATGAATAACAGTATGGCTGTTACGGCTGACCCTTGAACAACTTGAGTTTAAACTGCATGGATCCACTTCTATGTGAATTTTTGTTGATAAATACAGTACAGCACTGTTTATATCTTCTCTTCCTTATGATTCTGTTTTTTTAAGATTTTTATTTTATTACTTGAGAGCAAGAGAAAAAAAGAGAGAGAGAGAGAATGAGCACAAGCAGGTGGGGAGGGGCGGAAGGAGAGGGAGAAGCAGACTCCCTGCTGACAGGGAGCCTGATGCAGGACTCTATCCCAGGACCCTGGGATCATGACCCGAACCAAAGGCAGATGCTTAACCAACTGAACTACCCAGGCACCCTTCCTTATGATTCTCTTAATATTTTCTTTCCTCTGGCTTACTTTGTTTTAAGAATACAGTATATAATACATATAACATATAAAATATGTGTTAATAGATTATTTACATTATTGGTAAGGCTTCCTGTCAACAGTGAGTTAATTGCAGTTAAGTTTTTGGAGAGTCAGAAGTTATAGGTTGGTACTGATTGTGTGGAGGTCAGCACCCCTAACATCCACATTGTTCAAGAGTCAGCTGTTGTTTGTTTCACATAGACCAAGCCATCCAAAGCCCAGACATCCCCTCGCAGGGCTGCTTTTCAAAGACACTTCTCCAAACTAAAAATGAAAGATAATTTTTAAAAATTCCTTCTTTACAGAGTCTCTAGTGGTAGAAATCAAAATAACACCTATGAATGTGCATTCTTCATTGATTGTCAAATGTATGTGCACTACAATCCTATGTGTGTCATTAAGGTTTGCAAAGAATTCCACTGGCTTTCACTAATTATTTACATAGAAATTGCCTCTCCCCAAGGCTTTTAAAGCACAGTTTAATTAATTTGTGTATTTTAATTGATTTATTTTAGCCATTTAAATAAAAAATACAATTATTTTATTCTTACATATATACTCATGTATATTTAAATTTACATGAATGAGTAAATATAACCATGTACCAAAATGTTTTTCGTTTAGGACAATATTTTTCTTTCTTTTCTTTTTTGTTTGATTCCTCCTTCTTCCTCTTCTTCTTCTCCACTCTATATTTGAGCCTTATTCTCACCATACTTGTTAAAAAGTAGATACGTCTTCCTGTATTATTCATTGTACTAATAAAAACATACATAGAGACATACGTTTGTCATGCACATGTGCACACACCTACATGCTTATATACATATATGCAGAAGAAGAAGGCTGCTCATTTTCCCAAAAATAAATCCAGCCAATGCCTCTATATAAATTCATATAACTCTAATTAAATCCTTCTAAAGACTATGTTTGACTTATTGACATTTATACATGAATGGAAAAGTATCTCTATCAAATGACCCTTTTTTGAAAGCAGCAGATTTACCCCAACTAATCAGCCAGAACAGTCAATAAACTATTTTATAAATATTTTATACAAATAAAATACTTTATAAACATTTTATATAAATAAAATACTTTTTATAAGCTTTCAATTATTTTATAAAAGCAAACATCCAAATCACTAAGACAACTTCAGAATTGTGCCGTCAGGGATCTTACCATGTTTTGTGGGGTAACAACTAAGACTAAAAGTAGTTGGTTATTGTTAAATTCACTAGGAGAAGGCAATGACAGTTTCTCCTGGACAGAGGCATTGATTTAAAGATCCAGTTGTTTACAGTATATTATGAAGCCCACATTTGGAAGACTCATTATGCTCTTTTTTTATCCACATTAGGAAGTTAGGCAATATTTTTTTCTTTTACCAAACAAAGATCATTAAGTTTTTTTCCCTTTTCCTTACAGTTATAACTTAATTACAAACTCATAATGAACCACAGGCATCATGAGTTGAATGCAGTGTGGTTTCATACAAAGACTCCTCTGCAAGCTAGCTGGTATTAATAGCTCAGCAGGCACAAAACCAATTAACCTGCATGACCTAAATGGAAAAGGAATACAGGTTGCATTTAAATGTTAGAAGAATGCAGAAAACTGTGCTAAAATGTCAGGCCAGAGGGCTATTATAGGAGGGGGAAAAAGGAAGATATAAAAAAAGAAAATGCATCATAACTGCCAGAGTCAAACAACAATGAATGCACCTGTTTGTACAAGACTTCAAGTAATGGCCGTCTCGCGAGCAGTAAATAATGTGCCACCTTCCCTTTTGCAGCAGGAGTCCAATTTTAGGAGAGCAATACAGATATTCACCCTGGTCAATAAAAGACTATCTGTTTTTGTATCTCAATGCCTATTTCTGGAAACTCTTTATATCAGATAGCTGGATTTTTGCACAGAGCATGCCAGAATGTGCTGTGTGTTGGCATTCTGGAGAGTAAACGGCATTGCTACAGAAGTCTTTTTATTTAGAATCTCTTGTCCTGGGTCCCAGCTTGGCCCTTTGACTTTCTTTTCACAGTAGCAAAAACTGCTATGACAATGCTATCTTCACCTCAGAATAGATAGAACACACCATTTATTTGTTATTGATTTCTTGTGTTTCTGCCCAATAGATGCTCTGTGGTGTCAAGACCCTGATCTGCAGTAATATCTTTTACTTCAAAACAACCAGACTTCAGCAATACTAGTCTGGCAACAATAAAAAAGACGAGGGAAGGAGAAAGGCAGGAGACTCTGTGTGCTGGAAGTGAGGATAAGTGAGAGGAAATGGAAAGGTAAGAGGTGAAGTGACACAGAGTGCAAGAAATGGAAGATTAAAAATAATAAAACCATTAAAAATGTAAAGACTTCTGCTGAAGAAAAATTCTTTAGAATTTTGAGGCTGTTGATGTGTCTTCTTGACTCAATAAATTGGAGCAATCACCTGAAATCAGCAATCTTGTCCCCAAGTGCTTGTATTATAAATGTTGAGGTCTGTAAGTAGGATGAGTGAATATTCTGTTTGTGGTTTCCATCACCCACGCACTGTTGTTTGTTCACACACACACACACACACACGCACACACACAAGATGTTTTCATAACGTTATATTACTCTTTTAAAATGTGTATTGCATGTGATAATTATGACCTTAGACAATTTTACAGAAAAAAATACATCCAATGAAAATTGGACAAATTTACAAAGATAAACATGAGGCAAATAAAATTATTAAATCATACCAAATTTACATCTGATCTTTGTTATCATTCAAAGCACTAGGGTAAAAAGCTCTAATCACTATTTCTATTTTATTTTCAGTTCTGTTTATGCAATTTAATTTAGTTCTTATACTGCATTTTCATTTAGGACAAAGTACACATTCTTCTCATTTTGTCAATAGTGTGGTATTTGTTATAATTTATCCCATTTTGTTGATTGCTTGGGAGAGGTTTTTTGTTTTTGTTTTGTGGTTTTTTTTTTAACTCTCATGTAGTATATTGTATTGTGTTCTTTGCTTAAAAAAATGTTTTCTTTCTTCAAATGTATTTCCAAGGTGTGGACTCAAACATGAAATTGCAAAGTTTAAGTTTATATTTGAATTTAAAACTCATTATTTCATTGTTCTAGTTAATATGAATTTATTTGAATCTTAACATTATCTTAATTCACATTTCTTTTAATGGTAGAAAGATTATCTATTTTCTTACAATGACTTAATATGTTTTCTTTGTGTTAAATTATTTATCCACTTGAGGACTTGCTACCTTTAATCTAGACGGTCTGGTCATATCATAAGGACAGACAAGTAGATAGATAGAACAGATTTGATAATCCAAAAATAAACCTTACATTTATGGTACATTGATTTTTTCACAAAGGTGCCAAAGCAATTTGATAGGGAAAAGATGGACTTTTCAACAGAATGTGCCAAGACAATCAGATATGCACATGCAGATCTTTATCCTTATCTCACACTAAACACAAAAATCAGTTCAAAATAAATAACAGACTTAAATGAAAGAGCTAAAACTATAAACTTATAATAAAACATATGAGAATATTTTCATGGCTTTGAGTTAGTCAAAGACTTCAAAGATGTGACACTAAGGGCATGATCCATAAAAGACACAAATGATAAACTGAATTTCATAAAAATGAAAAACATTTGTTTTTAAGGACACCATTAAGAAAATGAAAAGCAAGCCATATACTGATGAAAATATTTACAATTCAGATATAATAAAAATCTTTATGTTTTAAATATATAAAATAATCTTAGCCCATTAAATGACAAAAATCTTGGAATCGATAACTCATCAAAGGAAATATATGCTTGGACACTAAATACATGGAAAGATGTTCAATGTCATTAGTCATGAGGAAATGTACATTAAGCCACAACAAGATATCATTTCACAATGAGAAAGACAGCTATATAACATATATAGTCATAAATAATTATGTAAACACAAATATGTGTGAGAGTGTGAGCACATATAATTTTCTATGAATTTTATGTTTAGAACTGCACAAAATGTCTCTGGAATATTGTGATTAATTTGTGTATACATATAAAGAATATTTCTGGATACATAAAAATGGAACTGGCCATAGTTTTTGCCTCTGGAGATGGGAACAAAGCAGTTCAGTGAGAAAAGTGTATACAACACACTTTTCATTATGCAGTTGATTATAAATTCTGAATTTTAAACTGAAATTCCATCAACTACTTAAAAAATACTATTAACCAAAAATACTGAGTCTCAAAGTTGTATCCAATATGTCATAACAATTACCTTCAAGTCATTAGCTGGAGATGAACAGTTAATTTCCCTTTAAATCAAATATGACATTTTCAAGGGCTCAGATTTTCTGGAATTTCTTTGAACAATTGCAATAATTGTAAGTTAAAAACAATGGTCTCTGCCAAAAGCTATGACATCCATTATCCATTTTTTAAAATTCTGTGCTAATGTTTCTGTTTCTCTTAATTATTGTGTAGAATATCACAGGTATAGGACTCCTTTTCTTTCCTCAATGTTGGCATGAACTTGAAGACAAGAATATTATTTAGATCAGTCATATTTCAATATATGATTCTGCTTTCAAAAGCTCAGCAATACAGCACTTTTGTAAAAATTAGATAAATGAACTTTTTCTGTATAGACACATTAGAGAAACATTTCCTCTCTGGACTGAGCAATTAGACGAAAATGACACCCATCTGGGGCATAGAGCACAGTGTATGATACATAGAAGCACAGTGTACAACTTGGTGGACTGTGCAGAGGCTGGATGTTAGCCCCCCAGCCAAAACACAGAGCATCCAACACCATGGGGAGAGCTGTCTTGACCAGCCTAAGGATGGAGAAGATTCCAGGTGCAGTTCAGGACTATTGGTTTACTTCATATCAACTAATATAAGTTTTGTCAAAGAAAACTGACATCTTGCCCTACCTTCACTAAGAGTGAGCCGTGTGTTAGAACTCGTGTCAGAGAAAAAGAAAAAGAACTTTGTTCTCTCAGATAAATCAATATAAATAAATAAACTTCTCCTTCAAACAGAGCCACCCCATCTCTAGTTAGTTCCATACCTAAATCAATGACACCTTGAGATTTTCCTGAATCCTCACACACAAGGGAGAAAAATAAAAACAATTTACTGATTTTAGAGGGCAAATGTCTGAAAATCTGAGAAGTCTTGCAAATATGATAATTATGTGGAAAAACAGCTTTTCATCAGCAACTGGTTTCTGTCAATTATCTTGCTATACTTGTCGATTTTTTTCCCCTTTATAAATAGCTGAGATATTTTTATTTAGTGAGCCAATACATATTTTGTATTCATCTTTGCAAGTAAATTTTTTTTTAAATTTTCCTTTTCATATCTGTGTCTTAGTTGACATTGATCATTTAGATGATGTTTTGGTGGGACAGCTAGGGTTATACAATATGTATCGACAGTTTGATTTGTCATGAGTTGTGTTGAAATTATAAAGGCCATTGTATTCTATTATGCCAGTAAATCCAGTCAGTTATCTTGAAAGATATTTGGATTGCAACCACTTTTCCCTAAATCCACAGCTGCCTCCCTGGTTCTTCTGTCAGTATTTCCTGTGTAGATTCTCACAGATGCCTTCTAAATTCTCTCACTGGGTCATTCATGCCCTTTACCAATCTAAACAAAGCAAGCTGGTGTGATCGTAGTAAAATATAAATGAAATCAGTGTCACTCTTTTGCTCAAAATTCTCCCAATAACTTCTCATTCCATGTCAGTAAATTCATTGAAAGATTCCACCTGTCTTCACACATGGTCACTCACCACCACCACCCATTACTTCATCTCACCCTCCTCCTCAGTTATTCCTAGCTGAACTGTCTTTGCTGTTTCTTGAAATCAAAGCACCAAACGTGCAACTTTCTAGAATGCTCTTCCCTAATAGAGTGTCTGGGACCTCCTTCCGGTCATTATTCAAATCGCACTATCTCACGCCTTCTGAGTTCCTTCTCTGGCACATTCTAATAGCATACATCACTCTCTACCTATCATATATTTTACCTATACGTTTTATTTATTGTTTATATTTGCAACACAGCAATGTCGGCTCCGTGAGAAAATGTTTTTTGTTTTGAGTATTTTATCTTCTGTAACATGTATTTATTCAGAAAATACATTAGTTTCACTCATTGACCAGGTCCCTGCCCACAGTAGAAGAGCACTGGTCAAGCTATTTAATGTCTCTGTGTGTTAGTGTCTTCATTTTTATCATTTTTAAAAAGTGAGTTCTACTTCCAACATGAGATTAATGAGATCAAGAATTGCATGTACTACCGACTGAGCCAGCCAGACACCCCAATATCTTCATTTTAATAAGAGTATAATAATCACACTTATCCCATTGAATTCCTTTGATGGTTAAAAAGAAGAAAATGCATGTAAAAAGAGTTGTTATTATTCCAGACACATAGTAGGGCTCCATTAATAATAACTACATTAATAATTATGGTGAATGATAATGATTTGCTCCCTGATTCAGGGAATACTTGGTTGGATTTGGTTTCTTTTTTTCTTTCTTATTTTTTAAAGATTTTATTTATTTATTTGACAGAGATCACAAGTAGGCAAAGAGGCAGGCAGAGAGAGAGGAGGAAGCAGACTCACTGCGGAGCAGAGATCCCAATGTGGGGCTCAATTCCAGGACCCTGGTATCACGACCTGAGCTGAAGGCAGAGGCTTTAAGCCACTGAGCCACCCAGGCGCCCTGGATCTGGTTTGTTAAAACACAAAAGACAAAACCAAAACCCGACTGCCTATTCCTTAAAGAGCTCAGCCAACCAAAGGCTAATTGCCCAGCAAAGACACATGTTCTCAGAAGTCTATTAATGTATTTATTTGCCATTCTGCATTTGCCAGGACAGTACACTTCAAATCTATAATTTCATCTCCTTTTCTATCTTGCCAATTCACTTTATTATAATTTTCCTGTCTATATATACCGTTCAGCCAAAAATCATCTTATGAAACAAAGGATTCTCTTTTCACCAGTTTTATCATTCAAGCTGTGCAGTCCAAAATGTATAGGCAAACATTTCATCTTCCCAAGGCTTTAATTCTCAGAGGGAATTGCAGCTTCCAATTCATTCATCCCAAATCATTTCACTTCTTAATATAATTTCTGTTTAGATATGTTCCATTTCCTCTAAATCACAAACCACTTTTCCTTCCACAATATTGGAATGTTACTTATACATACCCACCCTTTCTTGTTATCCTTAACCGTATGCTTTTACTCATTTGCCACATGGCCTAAAATGTCATTCCCCAGAGAACTAAACACTATTTTACCAGAAATTCAGAGATACTATTATTGCTTCTTCAAAACCTTTAAGAACACAAATGTCAAAATTATTAGGTATTACTAGTCTGCGATCAGCTTTACCTAAAGATCACACTGATTTTGGGTATACTATCAGAGGCATCGTCTTAAATAAGTTCCATACAAATTTTTGTATTGAATTTTGCAAATTAAAATTTCAATATCAGATTTGAAAACTGAACTCAGAAGGTGGAGATATATATATATATTATATATATATATATAATATATATATATATGCCATTTCAATGGTTTTACTCAACACCATTCAAATATAAACATCAGAAAAAGTTACCTTGTTTTTACCCAGAGAAAATGAAGATTTTTAATGCCACAATCATAGATCGCTTTGTTTAAAACAAACAAACCAAAACAGAAATAGACTCATTAAATATAAACAATAAACCAGTGGTTGCCAGAGGGGGCTGGGGTTTGGGGGAATGGGTGAAATAGGGGAGGGGATTAAGAGATAGACACTTCCAGTTATAAAGTCAGTCAGTCACAGGGATAAAAAGCACAGCATAGGAAATATAACCAATAATGTTATCCTACCTTTATGTGGTGAAAAACTATAACTACACTTTTCATGCTGAGCATTTTGTAATGGTATATAATTGTCAAATCTCTATGCAATAACCTGAAACTAATATAATATTATGTGTCAATTTTCCTTCAGAAAGATTAAAAAACTAGTGAACTAAACATTGTTCTTATTGGTACTTTGAAAGTTTAATTGTGCTTTAATCTTACCACAAAGAGATTTGTTTATAGATTAACTCAATTTTAAAAGTGCTTGCTGTTTGAAAGTAATTATTGAATTCCATGATAGAATTAACTGGGATGCACAGGCTTGTATTGATACTGGAGTTTCTTCTATAGGATATGATTTTAAGGGGAAATGAAATTCTTGGTTATCAAAGAAATAATTCTTGGAAAAATCATTCCTTTTTAATGAAGACATTATATAATCTATGTACTTTCATAGAAGATACAAAAAACAAAATCAAAGCATGGAAGATAAATACCATTTTATTTTTTTGGAAGCAGGATTATGTTTAGACAAAAATTGTCATCTTCTTGGGCGCCTGGGTGACTCAATTGGTTAAGCTTCTGTCTTTGGCTCAGGTCATGATCCCAGGATCCTGGGATCGAACCCCATGTTGGATTCTCTGCTCAGCAGGAAGCCTGCCTCTGCCTGCCACTGAGCTTGCTTCTGCTCTCTCTGTCTCTCTTTCTCTTTCTCTCTGTAGTAAATAAATAAAATCTTAAAAATTTTTGTCATCTTCTTATTGGCTATTTTTATCAGAAAAACAGTATCACTTTCTTGATGAGTTTCTATAAATTGTTATCCAGATAAGTGTGTTAAAACATTTATGTTTTAGTTTGTGAGGTTTTGTGGTGGTAGGGGTAGCAGTGTCGGTTGTTTTCTGACTTACAGAGGCTGGCAATGGGATAAAACTACATAAGCCTAGTTATTCAGCAACCAGTTGTAGACAGAGTATGATTGACGACTTCATCTATGGGATCTGTCAAGCTGTGCTTTGCAAAAATACATGTGGGAAGTTAATTTTCTTTTTCTCTTTTTTATACAATGTTATGCTTGCCAGACCCATCCACATTGTTATCTGTGGTCTAGTTCCTTTATTTTTCATTGCTTTATAGAATTCAATTACATAGACTTACAATTTATTTTTCCTTTCTACTGTTGAAGGACATATGGGTTTTTTTGTTTTTTCAATATATGGACAACGCTATTGTGAATATTCTTTCATGGAATCTGGGTTGAATGTGCCTGAGCTTCTCTAGTGTATATATGGAGGAGTGAAAACAGTGACTGCAGATGGAGATATCTTTAATTTTAATACATAAGGCCATATTTTCTTGAGTTTTTCTGTACAAAAGTAAATGAAATAATTGTCCTTCACATCATTTTGCCCACAAAGTCAGGCCAAATTCTCAGTCCAGTTAAAACACAATGTAGACCTTTTAAGTCACATATTTCTGTTTCATTTCTCTGTCTTTTTAGTTTGGTCATGCTCTTGTGTTTGATTTTTAAAATAATTTTATTTAAATTTTGTGATTCTTTGTATTTAAAAGGCTACCTCAGAGTCTTTGTGGTTAAGAATCTAAAAGGCAGAAAAAAGAGTAAAGTAAAAAATTAATAAATACACAAATAAATAAAAGGGACAGATATTCATAAGGGATATAAGGAAGGAAACATATTATTTTGAGAATTAACAGAAAATTAGATATGTATATCTGTTTAGCAGATATATATATTATATATATATTATATATATATATATTATATATGTATTCTAAATATATATATTATATATGTATTCCAGTAAAAGTCTAGCTTACCTTCCTGGGTAAGATCTGACTCAGAGGTATACATCTCTTCTTTAAGTCATTTTATAAATCTCAAAAATTTTTTGGATTGAGTAACAATGTAATAACAATGTAATTCTTTAGTTACCTGGAGATTTCTGTGGAGTGCTACACATTTTATATTTGATCATTTTTTAAAGATAGAACATCAAAAGACATATTCTGGCAATTTCTTGTTGGCCTAGAATTTGGGGAATTTATCTGCCTACATTGTTAAATTCTTTTCAGAATTATCATAGTCTCCAAGCCAGGCAGAAAAAAAAAAACTCCTCATATGATCCCCATCTCTTATTATCAATGCCTTTATGTAATCCCCAGACTTGAGTGTTGGCTGGCTCAAACAGAATGAGTGTGGTAAAGCTGATGGGATTTAGATAGTTTCATACATGTGATACATAAAAAAGTGTGACACCTGTCTCTCTGTCCATTCCTGGCCTTGAAGAAGCAAGCTACCATGAATCCTATAGCCCGAAGGAAAGCAATATTTCTTACCTGTCTTGATCATATTACTTCTAAGTAGTAGAGTTATTATAATGCATGACTTAATTATTAACCAAAGATAAGCCCGCCCATATATTTCTCACCCAAGAATGGAAGATCACAAGAGTCATTTTAATTAGACTTTATCAGAAAAATAGCACTCAGCAACTAGACTGCATATTTTCTGTTAGACGATACCATTGTGTTGATAATGAAAGGAATGAAGATTAAGGAAGAGTTCAATGGGCTTGTATCCAAAACGTTCTGCAGGATGGGTGGAATTGTAATCACTCACTGATTATTACCTGAGGAATGTTTTCTTGTACCATAGTTCTGGAAGAAGATATGATATATCTTCACTGGCATGACATTAATTTCTATTTGGAAAGTGATTATGGAAAAGAAAATGGTTCTACAGTTTGGCAAATAGGATGTTATCCATTTACCAAAAAGAATTATTGACAATTCAAGCCACAGCATGAAGTAAACTGTTTGAATCATCCAGATTGTTTACCCAGAGGCCTGGTGCAGACTAAAGTCCCTGAATTTTCTCTATTGCAATTTTAGTTTCTTCCTCAAGACTGAACTGAAATTATTCTATGACCTGAGTGTCTCATATATAGATAAATACAAAAGTAGTCTTCCTAATGTGTTAAAAAAAATCAGAGTATTATATCTGTTTTTCACATCCTCTTTCTACTTGCATATTTAATAATTGTTGCCTCTTTCTTTCCTCTCAAACAAAGAGCATAATTTTCACATTGCAAACTTTCTGGAAATGTGTATAAATATATGTATACCAAAATATGTTAGGTCATTTATTATTTAGAAACTATAATCTTGTTATTTTTATGTATTGAATAGACATGAATTTTAACACTAATTAAAATAAATACCTGGCGTAGTGATTTGGCAGCTTAAATTCTTTTTTAAACTGTTTTGAGATGGAGTTTGGCTGACTAGTTTCTTCAGTATTGTTTCCTTTTTTGTTTTTTCCCATGTCAGCTGTCAGTGAACATTTTCAGGTAAGTCCAGAAATGAATTTCCTCCAAGAAAGCCTCTACACTGAGGAATTTTTCTGAGAGAAAACTGAAAACAAACCTGTTAATCATACAAAAGTGTGTCTGCCAAGTTTAATTTTTTTCTAGACATAAATTAAACTTGAATTATATGGAGAGACTGAATAGAGGTTGACACATGTCTAACCTAACCAAGCAACTCAGAGAACATACACTGTATCAGTGCTCATTATTCCAGATATTGATTTGGAATTTCAGTTTGGAAATTCAATTTGATCAATTCAGTTCAATTTCTACTGACATTCCCAATGATCTGTATGATTTTGAGGAGATCAAGATCCACACCACTGATGGGCCATGCCTTCATTTTTCTTTCCATAGATGTGAGAACTTATCTATAAGTTAAAATTGTAAAGGGGCAACTGTGATTTTCATTTTGTCAAAGTTCACACAGTTACAGAGATGAAAATATATATGACTTATATGAATATCAGTCCACATGTGGTCTACATTGATGGGTCACTATGCTGAACCCCTAGGTTGGAGGAAAGCATCAATGTAAAAAGATTTATTACTTAGTGAGGTGTCTGATAACAATCAAATTTTTATTTTTATGCAAGTAGTTCCTGGAAAAATATATTTTACTGCATACATTCTAAGATCTAGTAATTTAAGCAGTGAATCATTAATTATTAAACTTTAAATAGTGGAAGACGTATGATATTATGTCCGATGACTCCAATTTATTTGCCAGCATTGGGTATTATATTTTTTTGTTCCATCTTGTAGCAGAGATGAGTAGGAGTTACTCTTCTGAAACATGTACCTGATTCAAAATCACTTCCCAATTAGCAAGGGTTCCAATATCAAAATTGTTGTTTTCAATCCTTACTTCTTCACAATTTGCATTTTACCATCATTAATTTAAATTAACATACTACTCTTAAGTGTAACAGAAAAAAATGAAGAGGAGCAATAAACTTTCAAATAACACTTTCCTTTGGGGAAAGGTTCAGGTAATTTGGAGTGCTTGATTGCAATGGCTGAATAAAGAGACATGGTGTGAACGTCTAATGAAATCTAAAAAGACCTGGAATTATTGGTTCTTTGGAGAATTGTTGGTTTTCTCCTTTTTAGATAAGGAAAATCACATAAAATGATTTCCTTTTTTTCTCTTACCTGCCAGAAATGAAATATTACATTCAGTTGTACCATCTATATTAAACTTTGCAGTTAGAGTATATTTTTTGCTTTTTTTTCTCATCTCTCTTGTATATTTGGTTTTATGCATATTTTCCTATAATATTTTGTGAGCCTCATAAATTTTTTTTCTGGGGGATATAAGCTATAAATAAAATTTAATGAAAAATATATTGGTTCCAGGGGAATAGAAGTTGTGGAGTTCATTTTTCCCTAGTGTATGTTGGAGGAGCCAACTTTCTAAAATATACATCTGATTCCATCATCCTTTTAAAACTTTAGCACTTGTCTTCAACATAAAAACCCAACTATTTTCTATGGGTTATAATATCCTTTATGAATGGGTCTCTATTTACCTTTCTAATTATCTTCCATATTAATCCACTTCTCACATCCCCTGTTCTAGACATTCTGAATTAGTTATACTTGCAAAAAAATAATATGGTTTCCAAAGCCCAGGAATCTATCTATACACAGTGCTTCCTTTACTTCTCTTCCTTTTTGTTATCTATGCAATTTCCTCAAATCTCTGAAAACACAGTCTTAGTATTTCTTACAGCAAAATACTTTTGAAGATCTTCCCACCTTCTTTAACCTCACCCAGTCCCACTCACAGATCTGAATTAGTCTACCATCTTTCTCTAGCCCCCACAGTATCCTGTGCAGTTATGTTTCAAAACATTTAGAACACTATATTCTAATTAGCAGTCTGTAACACCCAAACAAGATCTCCCTCTGTATAAAAAGTCTGTTTGACAATTTGGAAAGTTTTAGTAGGACATTGGAAAGCTTAGTAGGACAAGTTTTAGTAGGGGAAGAAACCAAATAAATTGTGTAACCAGTGACTAAAACATAACTTATTGGTTCAGAATAGATTATCGATATGAATACTGGTCATTCGCAGTTTGTGCTCCATTTCACCTCCAACCAACATTTTGATACTCATCTCTAGGGAAAACAGCCCTCTTCAAGACTATATATAATGCATACTTCCTGAAGCAATTTTTCCTCTCCAGCTTGGTCATCAATAATGACTTTAACCAGATATTAACAAGACTAGGGTTAATAATTAATCCTTACTTTGTAAAAGAAACTATATATTCCCATCATGGTATAAATCTCAATTTATCAAATAGATGGCACTTAATGTCTTCTTTATAACTGAATATTAACTCTGTAAGTCATCTAGAATGGAAAATGCCTGGTGTGAAACAAAAGTCTTATATTAGTTAAAAAAAAAAAAAAAGGGTTGGATGACAAAGTTCAGTCACATATCCAAATCTAGATATTTAAGGTGAAGGTGTGTGTCATATGAAATATAAATCTGGGATCTGATGTTAACATATTATCGTCCTACAAATTTTATGTATAGGGAAATAGAGAACCAGTAGAGCCAAACTTATACAAGGGTACAAAATATGACTTTATAGTATAAATAATTGTCTCATTCTGCACACAACTTCCCTTTAATATAGCTTGTTTTATAAAACTCAGTGAAGAGGGGAAGGAGATAAAAGTGGATAATAAAAATAACAATTATTTATTTGGAATGTTCAAGAAGAAAGAATGTTCAAGAAGAAAGGAAGCCATAAATCTCATTTGACTTCACAATAGGATATAGGGTAGAGGACATGTTACCTCCTTCATTTACAAAAATAAACCTGCATCTAAGTAACAGTTTTTCTATTTTGGCCTTCTCATTTGGTTAGCCACTAAAATTTAAACTTAAACCTTTATCAAAGTGCCAACACCCAAGGGCCCACCCAGAGTCTCTGCAAGCAGTCCATTGATCATTTGGTTAAAATACAGCAGGATTTATTTCTAAAATGAATTTCTAGGTTACAAGCTTTTAGACTTTTTAAGGGTCTGTGTGGCATAGTAATATTTATCTGTTAACAGATACTGACACCAGCTTTTAGGTTGATCTACTGAGATTTAAATCCACCCTTAATAATATTCGAAGATCAAAGGGTGGGGTGGCCAGCCAAGAAAACAGTGGACTTGCCATTTAAGCTTAGGTTCAGGACATTGAAGATATGGATGCTACTGTCAATCTATTTCATGAAGCCATTGTGCTTTTATTTTGTTTTGTTTTGTTGTTGTTTTGTTTTTCTCTTCTATGAATAACTATAAAATAAAACCTGGTCAGACATTTGCACTCTTACTATGATCAAGATAGATTCCTAAGGGAATAATTAAATAATGTCTTGTTAAATGTTTCCTCACATGGAAGGATGTCATTAATGAAAATAAATGCCTACCCTTATTTTTTAAATCTACATGAAAATATATTTAGATTTGAGGAGGAAAGTATTTTTGTTCAAATTATATTCTCTTTATATAAAGAGAAAGGATAAATAAGAAAAGTGAGGCAGTCAGAATAATGACCCCTCAAATCTACATCCTAATCTCTGGAACCTATGAATGTGTTCAGTTACTTGGCAAAAAGGACCAACATATAGGATTAAATTAAGGACCTTGACATGGGAAGCTTATTTTGAATTACCTAGGTGGGCCCAATGTAATCACTGTGGTCTTTAAAAGTAGAAGAGCAAGGTAGAGAAGTCGGAACAGGATGAGTCTGTGGAGGAAAGGCACAGAGAGATTCCATTTTTCTGATTTTTATAACAGAAGGATGGGGAAACCAGCCAAGACTGTGGGTGGCCTCTGGAAACTGGACAGATCAAAGAAATGAATTCTCTTCTAGAGCCTTTAGAAAGAAAAGCCTCTGTAGGAGCATACTGATTTTAGCCCAGTGAGCCCCATGCTAGACTTCTATCTATAGTCTGTAAGATAATAAATTTGTATTATTTATGTTGCTAAATTTGTGGCAATTTATTATAACAGTGACAGAAAACTAATACAGTTAACTAGGTTTTCTTCTCAAAGTGGCAGATCAAATATGCATTAATCTCTGATGCTTCCTGAAACACTGAAATGGAAAGCTTTTAGAGGGATTTTAAAGGCATAGCAGAGCAAAGATGTCAGGAAAAGGCACACTTTCCTTTGTTCTAATCAAGTCAACTTTTTGACTGCCCCTTCCGCACCCTGACAAAAATCTTAAGATTTATTTTTGATTGAGGGTAAGGTTTTATTTAGAATTCTGGACCCACACACAACTGAGGATGGGGATGCTGTCCTGAAATCCAGGGATAAAGATCATCTGTTCCTGAACTCACGTGGCTCTCAGAACATTGTTCACCAGGGACCTCTTCTGCAAAGAGGTAATTAAAAGAATCTTATCAGGGCAATGTTATTGACCTTAAAGAAGCAGCTCAGAGATTCTGAGTTCAGGTACATAATACAACACTGTCACTCAATAGTGAAGATGGTGGTCGGACTTATCCCATAATTCGCACAGAGCCTCAATCATCTTTGTAATTGGCCCACTGGAAAATAGACTAGAAAATACATATATCAAAAAATACTAGAAACAGAATGTAGGAAAAAAAAAAAAACATTTAAAATCCACTGTCATTAATAATTTGAAAGATCTAAGATCCTTTATCTACATGATACAAGGAAAAAATCTTTTTAAAAAAAGAACATGTAGAGAACCAGAAATTTTTTAAAATCTTGAAAATTAAAATTATCAATAAATGAAAATCTTGGAAGATAAGTGAAATCAAGTAAGTGGACGTAAACAGTCACAGAATATAAAATTAAGAAAATTTTCAAGAGAGTTGAGAAAAAAATGCAAAGGGATAACAAAAGTGGAACTATAAGACCATTAGAACATAATTCCAAGAATTCTAGCATCCAAATAAGGAAAGCCCTAAAAAGACAGAAGAGAAGAAAACGAAGGGGAGTAAATAAAGAAACAACTTAAGAAAATTTCCCTGAGAAAAAAAATGAGTTTTCAGATTGAAAAGTCATGCTAAAGGGACTAAAGTGGGCTCATACTTTAGGCAGATAATTGGGAAATTTTAGAACACTGTGGAAAACCAGCATATTCTAAAACCTGGAAGGAGAGAAATGCTTCATACAAGGGATTGAAACTCAGAATGGGATTAAACATCTTAATAGCAACATTGGCAACTAGGAAAAAAGGTAACAATGTCACTGAAATTCAGGAGGAAAGAAATTTCTACACTAGGCCAAACTATTAACATTAATTACAAGGAAAAGATTAAGGATCTTCAAAATTTACTGCCATATTTTCTTTCTCAGAAACTCCTAGAAAATGTGCTGCACTAAAAAGAATAAACTAAGGAAGATGAAAGCCTGTGCTCCATGAAAAGGAATATGAGGAAAGGAATCCTCCAGGATGATGACACAAGGAGATCCCAAGACAAAAGCTGCAGAGTAGAATTAAATTTACATAATGGAGCAGGTCAGAATGTTTTGGGAGAAATTTCCTCAAGAAGATAAAATTGTTCAAATATTAATGTGTTTGATGAACTAATAGGAAAGGATTTCTAACTGGGAAAGACACTGTGGCTGAATTAATTATAAGTATACATATGAAGAAGCGAAGAAAAACACAGTTATTAACCCTATGGGGGAAAATGTTATGAAGGGTGAGAAAAAGGACCAAAATACATGGGCTCAATTCTGATAGCACTGATGAAAACACTGGCAACTGAATAAAAAAATGTAACAATATTGGAAATTTAGGGTAGGCAGTGTGGTGGAGGTATATGGTTGGTAGCAGGAGTTGAAATTGAACTAGATCTTTACCGTGGTAAAAAGCAAACAGATAATGTCCCCCAATGGAAAATCAAGAAGACACATGATAAAAATGGCTAAAGATTTGCATATGAATAACAACTGCATCACCCGGAGAGCAGGGACTACTCTTGTTTGTGGATTTAATTTAAGGAAAAACTCGCTCAACAGCCTCTCAGAGAATCAGTTTCTTCAAGTGTAAAATGGGGATAATCTCTACCATGCAGAATCACTGTAAAGACTCAAATAATGCGTGTAAATCACCATGTAAGTGATTGGCGCAGGGAGCCGGGAAAGAATAAGAGACAGCTCAGGATGGGATTCGTAATAAGCAGTGAGGAGCTAATGTGCCTTAGCCTTACCATATATGCTGTTTACAGATAGCACCCATTGTCATGTGCAGCCCAAATATTCTGAAACAGCCATGACTTCAAGGCAAATTTTTAGGTTAAAAACAAAAATCAGTATGCAGAAAAAAAAAATTCTACTTACTGAATGACGAGGTGCACGTTCTTTGAACTCCACTAGGCAGAAGCTTCGGCAACTTGGCTTTTTAAAATTACTTCTGCGAGGTACCAGGGCATTGGACACATTACATATCACAGAACTCATCTGATGCCAAATTGGGAACATGTTCTTTTAAGGAACATTTTTAGGAAAGGGAACTCAATACTTTTTAAAAAAGGTGATTTGATATTTAAACAAAATTTGGAAAATTCTGTATTTGTCTGCTTGACTTACTACGGCTTTTGAAACACAAGGACAGGATGGTTATGAAGATTCCTTTAAGAAATGCAGGTCTTAAATAGTCTTGCATTAGTATGTGCAGGTTCTATGTTACTGAAGCATCTCACCAGGAAAGGATAACAACAAAAAAGTAACCCTTAAGGAATGAGTGGTGATGGATTGAATCATCTTTTAGGAGTTCAGAGTCTCATGATAAACAAACTGAAGCAAGGACTAAGAGTAATTCTCTGTTGGAAAGTGGAAAAATGATGAAAACACTGTAAAGATGAAACCCAATCATGTTTTGAAAGTTTAATATGGTTTTTATAAAACTGAACTTGCAGTACCGAATACATGAATTTATATTTTTGTACCCTAAATGACCTTGCACATTTAAATAATGAATTGCATGCCAGAAAATGCAATTAGCTTGATTCTAATTTGAATACTATGTACAATGTAATTCAAGCACAAATTCTGAAGTAGAGCCCACAGAGGTGCTGTGCAGTCAAGCTGAACTCTCTTCATAGTGTGGAATTGTAGAAATTGGTCATAACACAGATAGAATACAAGCCACCTTCTCCATAATCTCATTCTTTCTCCAACAGAAATAACCCATTTTTGCCCCATCCTCTCTAGACAAATAGGCTCTTCAGTACTGAGACAACTAAATACATTTCTTAGTATTTAAAGCTATATATGGATGAATTTAAAACCAATAAGAATTTTTCAGAAATAACTAGTGATAAAATATTCTCCCTTTTAATTTATATATATTTACAAAACTATTCACATATTGCTGAGAAGAATATTTCAATTGAAGATAGGCATTATCAAAATAATCATATTTCTTTTATTCACATCATTTGGATAAATAGAATGAAATATTTTACCATGACAGGAGCTATACCATGAAAATCCCACAAATGGGACAAGTTTCCAGTTGTTAAGCAGAGTTATTCAGTTCAATGAACATATTACATTTTGCTTTCCAATAGTCACCACATTGGTGGGCTGACAATTATCCTGACTTCAGCTGACTTTTATTCTCTTTGATTTGAGCTCTTATAACTTCCTGAAATGGAAATACCAGAGATTTATGTTTTATTCAGTCAATAAAATTCATAACTTTTCACTGCTGAGAAAACATGTCATATACAGATTGAACAAATGTTATATGAAATCACTTTGATAAGAAGTCCTGCAGGCTGAGATATATGAAATGGAGATGATCTTTCTTGGAATGATCAGTGTCAAAAAAATCAGCAAAAAGAGAAGAAAAAGCAATTCTTTATTTTTATCCAAATATATCAGACTTCATAATTTAGTTAGTTTCAACAAAAACATAGAGTCACCATATAATGTATCATCCAAACTAGGACATTCTAAGAGTGAAAGGGGGTGCCATTATTAATTACACAGGTACGACAGGTATAAACTGGAACTTTCCAGGGTAAACTGGGACCTCTGATCAACTTAGCAATACGGGGTAAACTGCAATTACATGCAGAATTCGTACCTTTCCCATACACATGTGGAAAAGATAAAGGAATAGCATCACTGAGAAAAATTAATTTTGGCAAGAGTGGTTCTTTCTCATTATTCATTACTCAGATGTCTGTTGAAATATCACTCCCTCCCTAAGCCGGTCACCTCCTCTAAAATAATCAATTCTTATTCCACCCAGTCATTTTCCATTTTGATGTCCTATCTTTCTTATCTTAAACTGATATTTTGAGTATCTGAAATGATCTCATTTGTGTTCTGTCTCCACAGGGCCCCTTCCCACTCTCCTACCAATATGCAGTGTTCAAATGGGCACCAACCTCCTCTGACTTAGTCATAGCCAAATCTCCAGGACCTAAAACTGCCTAGGACATAAGAGTCATGCAAAAATTTTGTTGAATGAATGAGCGAATACATTCAGAGTTTTTGTTTTTGGTCCCATACTCTCCTTGGTACCAAAGACAAATTAGAATGACTCCTCAAATTAAATTATGGCTCTATTTAGTTTTAAGTGTTTGGACTAAATGATCCATGGAGTTTCTTCCACTGATAATAAATATCTCATGTCCCCTAGACCCACTTCTCTCTCTGCTACAATTTCATTTTCTATAAGCAGCAAATGGGATCAAGGGGTAGAGCGACTAGCTCTATTCACAGTGGATGAATGCTCTAGGTTGATCATTTTGCCAGTAACTGTTCCCTGGGATATGTTCGCACCTACAGAATTTGGTTGATACAGAGGTAGCCAGAAGGTATTATTGTAGTTATGATAGAATTGTTGATGTAATAATTTTCCACTAAGAAAATCATCACAGGATTGCTAAAAAGTGGGAAACGACAGGACCCCAAACCAGCCATTAAGGATTTAAATATTAAGAAGGAGAAATAGCTTAATTCTGGACAGACTTACAATGCAATGCCCAAAGAAATTTTATAGGAAAATCCATGATATTTTGATAAGGAGCACTTATATAAATTTTCATAAAAATCTCTGCATTCCAAATCTTTATTTTGTAGGTGTTCTTCTGAGCAATAGTTTTTATTTCCCCTAACGAGTAATAAATATCAGACCTTGGGGTTAGAAAAAGAGTAGGGTTAAAATCACTTTGGTAGGCCAGGGATCCAAGACACCAATAAAATCAGTGTTTACCAAACACACAAGCAAACAAAAAAGCCCACAGGGGTAAAATATTTTCAATTCATCTAATTTAAAATTTTCTCAGGTATATACACAACATTCTTCCCGAATAGAGTGACAGACACGGGTAGGATAGTTTCCCCAGATGCGGAAAAAGTCTTGTCCTTATACAGTAAATGCCACGAACAAGAGAACAGCATTAAAAAAGAGACTCATTTAGACATACATATTTTAAGCATAAATATTTATCATTGTATTGTATCTCCTCAAGAATAAATTATTGGTTTTTAAAATGACAGAAATTCCAGAAACAGAGTGGAAATGTTACCAATTGACTCACTTTGAAACAGGGACCACTCATTATGTAATTTCAGGCAGATTCTGATATATTCAATGTAAGTTGGCTACTGATGATTACAATGATTCAGCATTTGCTCAGAGCTCATGTTTGTGTTAGATCATTTACAAAACAGATTTTCAGACTTCAAGTAGTCCAGAAAAGGACCAATTCTCAAATTAACCAATTTTCCCCTAGAACTACCAACCTTCAAAAATCATAAGAAATTTTTAGCATATTGGTATGTTCTAAAATTTACAAGTTAAATATATAATGGTTATATTTATGCAGGGCCATAAATAGCATAGACTTATGTGACTCCCTCATATAAAGTACAATTGATAACCTCCCAGGACCTTAAACAGCAAGAAAACATTAAATCAGATTTTAAAATGACAAATAATTTAAGGCTAAAATATTTGGTATTAATAATTAATGCCAGAAGCCTTCCTAGCCTAATAAAGTAAACATGCACAAGAACTACAAGTTTGAACAAAACATCACAATTTTATCGGATATATGTGTATGTATGTATGTGTGTGTATGTGTGTGTATACATATACACACACACACACATATATATAGTTTTATCGCCCTGAAAGCTATCCACTCATGTTTGGCTTAATACATATGTTAGAAATGTCGTGAAGAGTACCACCTCTTTAAATATATATATATATTTTTTCCAGAATATACAATATAAATATACCATATATAAATCATGCCATAAAACTAAATGCAAAATTTGCACATTATTGCATGCTTGATGTGATAATACATGCCCGTTAATAAGAACTTTCTTAAGATGCCCTCCCTTCACACAACTTTTGCTTTCTGCACAGTGGCAATACTTGGGAAGAAAGGGTTCTCAAATATGCATATATGACTGGGGGTAAAATGTACCTTTCGGATTCCTTCGAGAATTACCTCATCAGCCAAATATTGGACTATTACTAAATCATACAGTAAATAATGCCTACGGGAGTGTTTTGTTATGTGAACCGATCAGAGTTCATTTTTCTTAATTTGGCTGGGAGATTCCCTTCCATCCTGGCTGCTCCTCCTGCTATCTTTTGAAGCTTTGGTGGCAAATCGGCCACTGACTGGCTCATGGGGTCAGACAACATCTTGGTGGTTTTAGATACCAGTTTTTCTTCTGAGTTGCCAGGAACCGAACTTATTCGTTGAAGTTTCATGGGCAAATCTCCCAAGCTGTAGGCTTTTTCTGAAGTTGTGGAACTCATCCTCAAGAGTTTTTTGGGAAAGTCTTCTCTTCCGGTAATTTTCTGCAGCTTTGATGGAAGTTTTGTAGTAATGTCATCTAGTCCATCTAAGCATTCCACAGAGTTATGTCTTTCTTTGCTGTTAGTTATGGCTGGTGCTATTAAAGGGGATGACATAAGAAGCATCTCCTCCTGTTCTTTCACACTATAAGGTGGGGTGGGTACTTCAAATGTCGCATGGAACTGGGAGTAATCAACTTTAAAGAACCCTTCTTCTAAGGAAATCACAGGAAAGAAACGATGACCCCAAAGAACTTCATCTTCAGTGTAAGATGTTCGAGCTTGACAAGTCATCCCTACAAGCAAAAAGAAAATCTTTGATAAATTATACATAATAGAAGGAAATAGAAAGTCAGTTTGACCAAAGGAATTCATTTGCTTTCTTATTTAATCTTTGAACTCTTTATCTAAGTAGACTAAGTAAAAGAATATGTTAAAAGTTTTCATGTCAATGGTTTTGTTACATAAACTTTCTTCCAATGAAAAACATGGAATTTTTGCTGTAATGTTTCGAGGGCGGTAGATCAATGCATGATTAATTGCCTTTCATCCACAAACCAAAAGTAAAAATGGCACAGACCAATTTCATAACATACGTAGGTCTAGAAGAAGTGGAGAAATCACAAAATCATTTTCCTTTGTTCACAAAGCCATGTGAGATATGAAACAAACCTGACTTTGCATCCAAATGTTAGCACTGTGTAAACTTAAGAAATCTTGACACTTTACTGAGTATCACTTCCCTATTCTGTAAGGCATGAAAATACCTGCATCCCAGGACTGATGTAAGCATGAGATCCAATAACGTACAAAAATGTAAAATGTGTCATAGAATGTCTTCTTAAAGGAGAGCAAATATAACTATCGCAAGTATTTGCTTAATGAATAAAAGTTGAAAATATTTTTATATCGGATAATGGAAGGTCATTGCGGTGGTTCTATTTGTCTGGACCTTTAAGGCCAGGATGAACTTTTGCTAAAGTCTTAGAAATCCATACGCTAAAATCAGTAATCTGAGCCAACGTGTTGTTTCTGATTTTATTCCTGCTATAGGGATCTCTGAGACTGTATGCTGGATATCAGATCAAAAGTTTTGCTATTTACATGTTATGTTACTTGGATATCATTTGCTTCATGCTACTCTTTTTTACCCAACCATATTCTCTTCATAAATTTGTGAGTTAGAGTGAATTACTATTAAAGCAGTTCACCTCTGATATTCGTTAGAGATGTGAACACTGGAAGTAAATGAATACACTTTACACATATTATACATATTACATAATCTTATTTTAGTCACAAGATATAATTTCCTGTAACTTATAAAATTCACTTTCTTCTACCTTACTATCAAACTTCTAGTAGAACCTATTAAAGCGTAAAAGGATAGACACGTTTTAAAAATGCATCTCTGTAAAACTAAATATATTTTAACCAAATGATGACAATCTTTCTGTTACATTTCTATTCTTCCTCTGTCAGTTTATAAATAATTTCTATTGTATTTAAAGCCTGGAATAGTCTGGATAAAGCGATATTCTCTCTTTTCCCCCTGACTGGTGATCACACTTACAATACCTGGAGTTAGGATAAATGCATAACTAAAAAGCACTATTGAAGACAATTTCTTCCTTGAATCTTTCCAAGATCTTGCCTTGTAACTATCAGTGATATATCACCAAGGAAGCAGTTGTTACACTTATATACCATCTTTTTCTAGATGTTTTTAAAATAACTGAGGCTGAAGATAAATGCCTATCACATCTCAGGCACTGGGTTAGGTGCTCTCTGTATATTATTTCTAATTCTCAATATCATCCTACCAAGAAAATATTCCTATGTCTAATTTAGATAAGGAATATAACGCTCAGAGAAATGATTATCTGTTGACCTCCCTTGGGCATAGATCTAGGAAGCTGTAGAGAAAATACTGTATTATTCTAATTTCTGGGGGAGTTGATTTTTCTTTTTACTTTGCCATCATGTTCTGTTATTTTAGTTAGGAACCCCATTCTAAACAAACTATCATATTAACTGTCATGGTGAAAATCTAATACTAGCCAAATACCAGTCTTCATAGTCAACATCTTATCTGGAATAGTTCCCAGAAACATTTATATATGAGATAACAAAATTAGTTTAAAAGGTAATTTGTAAGTTTTATAGACATACACACAGTAGCATCTGTCTTTTCAAATGATTTCTTAACGTCTATTTCATGAAAAAATTACGTATCAACACTAATTCAGAAAATACTCAAAAACGTATTACCTGATATATTTACTTGACTTTATTTTGAATAGTTTAAAGATCGAGCACAGTACCTAGAATAAATGACCACTATAAATGTACCTACCCATTAGGTTACAAAAATAAAATAAATAAGTACCCCATATTTCTTTAAAGAAGTAACATTTCATTTCTCTCCAAAAGCAGTTATTCTTGTAAATTCTTTATGTATCTTTCCGGTCCAGAATATTAATTTAAGTTTAAGAAAAAGATCATAAATATATATTTACTGCTAAGTGGTAGTACTTCCTTTATAACCCCACTTTAATTTTTAAATATTATTCCATTGAAAATTGATGGTGGGTAGAATTATCTGAAGTAAGGGCACACAGTCAATATAACTCAGAGCCATGTAGGTTTGTAGGTTTGTCCTTTCGTCACTATAAATGTATGTATATATTAATTGCTGAAGTAAATTCAGATCCTAACTTTGTTCAATTACTTATAACAATAAAAGAGTAAATTTTGAAACAAAATTTTATTACTATCACTATCTTAGCTCATTTCATTTTAGTGACTTTTTTACATTGGGAAAGGAAGATGAAACTAAAAATCAAAATTCTGTCCCCATTATTTGTCATTATAATATACCACATTGCTGATCTCCAATGCTTACTTCCCCTGAGTTGTTTCCCATGAAGTTACCATAAATCATGGAAAAAACACTAGAGAAATTTAAATGGTGGGGGGAAATGGAGGAAATAAAGTCTCACAAAATTTTCTCTTTGGGGAAACAGGCATTGGATTTTTAAGGTGCTTAAGGTAAATGATATCTACAATGTCAATAGGTAATTTCAAACATTTGATCACATAAGAATACCTGTAAGCACTGTTACTCAAATGCCAGTGGATGATTCTGACAGGAAAGTGTGGTGGGGAGATCTTATTCTACTATATGAAATAACTAACTTTCTTCCATAGCAAACCAATACTTGGGAGGCAGCATCTTTATAAAATTGAAAAGTATATAAATTTGGCTGTCAATTCCATTACTTAAGTAGCTTGTGAAAATTGCCTTAAACTCCCTGAGCTTCGATTATCTCTTCTACAAAGCAGAGGAGTAGTACCCTCTTATAAAGCCTTTGAGAGTTTGGGAACAAGGGCATGAAACAGTGCTTGGTATTTAGGCAATGCTTAATAATGACTGCTGAATTTACTGCTCTGTAGTGATCGTTTGCATTTCCTATTGTCCCTGAAAATTAGTGTTACTGCATCACCATAAGTGGAGAATTTTGAAATCTTAGTAATTTGTGCCATATTGGCAACACAGAAAATTAAGTTTAAAAATGGCTAGATACCAGATAGCTACTCGCTTTTTGGAAATGGTTGGTTAAATATTCAAAATGTTTTAAAATATGGAAAAACATATATTACTCATATTCCCAATTTTTATGGTTTCTTATTTTTCACTTAAGTATCTCTAATAGCTTGGGGGACTAAGTGTAGAAGCTTGGGTGTATTAAAAAGGCCTGCAGTAAGGTGACTAAAACCATGACCATACTTGAGTAATTATACCAAGAACATTTACCAGCGCTTTAACCCTCGTTTATTTTCTGCTGTTTGTTTTCCACTTTCATTAGACGTCGGTACACAAATATAAACATTTCCAGTTCAACAACATCAAAGTTTTTTAAAGTTTTATTTTCTTTTCTTAAAAGTTTTTTTTTATGTGTTTATTTGAGAGAGGAAGAGAGCACAAGCAGGGGAAGCAGGAGAGGGAGAAGCAGGCTCCACATTGAACAGGGAGCCCTATGCGGGGCTCCAGCTCAGGACCCTTGGATCATGACTTGCGCCAAAGGCAGATGCTTTATTTAATCAACTGTGCCACTCAGACACCTCTAAGATTTTTGTTTGTTTGTTTGTTTAAGTCTTTATTTACATTCCAGTTAAATAATATGTAATGTTAGTTTCTGAAGTAGAATTCTGTGATTCATCTACTTACATACCCAGTGCTCATCAGAAGTGCCCTCCTTAATCCTTAATACCCATTTAACCCATCCCTCTGCCCTCTTCCCCTCCAACAACCCTCAATTTGTTCTCCATATTTAAGAGTCTGTTTTATGCTTTGCTTCTCTTTTTACTCCCCCATGTTCATCAGTTTCATTTCTTAAATTCCACCCATAAGTGAAATCATATGGTATTCATCTTTCTTTGACTTAATTCATTTAGCAAAACACATTCTAGCTCCAGCCACATGGCTGCAAATAGCAAAATTTTGTTCTTTTTGACGGCTGAGTAATATTCCATTATATGTATATGTATGTGTTTTGTATGTATATTGGTTTTGGCCCTTGGGTCCATGCAGAGTGGGCCCTCTGTTCCTCCTGCTGCAGACCCTGAGTGGGCTGGGGTGGGAGAAAAGACTTTCCTAGGCCTGTTAGCCAGGCGCTAAGGGAAGGCCGTTGCTGGAGCCCTTGGGACTCTTCTCAACCTTCAAGGGCCTGGCCCTGTCCCTGAATCACCCCTCAGACTCCTGGCACTTGAGCCCGTCCCCACCCCTGCAGTTCCTTTCACTTTTATTTTATTTTATTTATTTATTTATTTATTTTAAACCTAGAAATCCAGGGGTGTTGGTAGGGCCAAGTTCTGTCAAGAGGCATCCAAGGGAAAGGAGGAGACAGGCTCTCAAGAATCCTTTAGTCGTGTAATGATAATAATACTAACAGTGTGAAAATGCGAGGGAGAAAACAAGGCCATTAAAACTGCTAGTGCTGTAATCCGCATTCAGGCTTCTCTTTTTATGTGACCTGGACACTGTGAACTTGATAGGCAGGCGGCAAGAGTCAAAGATGGGGAGGCCCTTCCCAGGACAAGGTGACACTGAGGCATCTTCTCATACTCTTCACCTACCCCCTAACCACTGAAAAAATATACAATCCATAAAAGACTATGTATGTATGCACGCATGTGTGCACAGCCACACACACACACACACACCCCCTCTTCTTTATCCGTTCATCAGTTGATGGACATTTGGACTCTTTCCATAATTTGGCTACTGTTGATAATGATGCTATAAATATTGGGGTGCATGTGTCCCTTTGAATCAGTATTTTTGTATCCAGCATCATCGTTTTTAAATCTGATTTTGACTCAGAATATTAATGTGCAGTCAACATATGGATAATGATATTAAAGCACGGTAAGTTAGATAACAGAGAAATGCCTATGACGATCCATCTGCAGTTTGGACAATGTTCTAAGAGAACCCAGAATTGACAGATGACTTCAAAAATGATGTTAAAACAATAAAGTACAAGTGAAAAGAATTAAAGGAAATATAATTACTTTTCCTAAGAACATGTGTGTAGCATAGTATGATTCCTCCACATTGTTTTATCTTACGCTTCTTACTCTAAATCATTTTTAAATAATCCATGCTTGGATTCATAATTGCAAACACCATTAGAATCGAAATAAATGCCGGTAGGTGAAGAGCATTATTCACAGGACACTATATGATTGCAACTCTTAACTGGCAGTGTGGCTGTTTGCGTATTTTAACCAGATTCCAGACTGGAACAAATGTGATGAAAATCAACACGAGCTCATCTCTGTGGAAACTGGTAAAGCAACAGATGCTGCTACTGGAAATAGCTGGGACTTTTGATCCTCAGATGAAAAACATTTTGTGAAAAAAAGATGTATTCTCTGCATTAATTCTTAGATAAAAAAGCTATATACTGCTGTTTAATGTATTCCAACATTAGCGTGTTGCTCTAAAATGACGGCAATGGCGTCTAACCTTTTTCCTTTTGACTTTCCCCCTTCCTGATTCTACCTGTAAGTTCCTCTTTAACTGAAATGGACACTCATTCAAATAACAAGTCTGAGAGCTTTTTAAGTGAAAATGGCAAAGCGAGTTGCTATTTGACAAGTCCTTAATGAAACTTTCAGAATGTCTCCAATTCAGTTATTCTCTATTGTTCCTGCTGGTCAGAAACCGTCACCTATATGAGGTGGGTACGAGAGGGTTAAACACAAAATAACCACAGGCCAAGGGGAATGTCTGGATGCTGTGACACAGAAAACATCAAATAATCAATAACTTCTGCACAGTGGAGGCTTTCTCTAAACCTTAATAGAGAAGTTGCTGAGAGAGAGAAAGAGAGAGAGAGAAAACTCCTATTACGGTGGCTGTGTACTTTGTGTGCACTAATCAAAAGGGAAAAACATAGAAAGTCTCCTTTCATTAAGCCATGTAATAATAATGATGGGTAATAATAGCAACGTTCCTATAGGGCTCACTGTATGCCAAGAGTCTTTCTAAGCACACTGTACGTGTTACCTTGACTTTTCACAACTCTGAGGAAGTACTTGAACCCCAGCTCCACCACTAATTAACGTGTGACCTTGAAAACAGCGATTAAATCTCCTTAATTCTCAGTTTCATCACCTGTAAATTAAGGCCCACTCTGCTGATTTGACATAGATATTTAGAGGATTAAATGAAATTAAGTGATAGGTATAAATTGCATGTACCATAAATATTGCTCATTTTCTTCCAGAAGAGTTTCTAAATGGAGCTTATCTGACTATGCTACAAGATTCATGTATACACATACGCACACACAACTGCAAATTTAGCCAAATAATATATTGTTTTTCTTCATCAAATCTGTCCTTTTGTCTTTTTTTGTTCAACTTGGCAGTAGCTTTTATAAGTGAATCGACTAACAATTTAGCATGTGAAGCATGTGCTATTATCCCTAGCAACCTCCTAGACTGCCTGTGTTATTGCTCTGAGGATTACTAAAGTCTGTAGCCACTTCTTTCTGACAGTACTCCCCAAATTCTGCCCATCCCCCAAGCTATCACAAGTGCAAGGCTTACCTGGCATTCTTTGCCTGCTCTCTATTGTGTTGCATGGAGCTGAACCCAAGGTGAAACTATAAACTTTCTGAGGAAGTACATGATGTTTGGTTTTTTTTTTTTTTAATCTTGTTTATAAAACAAAGACACTGTGTACACCACTGTTCAATAATACTAAGGTTATAGAATCAGGCTCCTCTGGGATATAGGTTGTAAAGCTATGAAGAATATACAAAGTGCATCCAGAAACTGCAGTTTTCAAGTAGATGGAATCCCTTTAAAGTACAATATATTCTGCTCAAACACTTTTAGAGAAGAGTAGAAGTTCCTGGCATGCATTCAAACCAATATTATCCTCTATTATTTACAAGCACTTGGTCTTACAATGTGTTCTCAGTCATAAGCGTGCCATTATTGCTCAAGCTGGGTCAAAAAATTCTAAAAAATATTGAAAGATAAAAAGAAGAAGAAAAACCCAATTACATTTGTTAGAAAATAAAATGTCAACAAGAAACCTAGCGAAAAGATTGCAAATGTAATAACTTCAGGTTTCTCAGTTTCCAGAAGAACAAAATAAAGGAAAATAGATTTTTAGTGACAACACAGAAAATGTTAGACTACCAAAAAGGAATATAAATGCAAGTGTAAAGAGTTAATGGCAGGTAGAAAATATGACAGATAATTCATGTCATACTGCTGAAAACATATTGAAGAGACTTGGGCTTATATTAAGCCAAAGAAAATGGGCTTTGAATATTGAGGTTGCTGTGGTATTAACCACATACTATTAGTAAGACCTTAGGCATATTATTGAAATTATCTGAACCTTAACTGTTATAAAATATGGACAGTTACAAGGGATAGACAAATATAATTTAAAAGGTTATTGCAATTATAAATTATATAATCTATTTGATGGGTCTACTGTATTACCTGGTAAATAATAAAGACTCAATAATTGGTAGCTATTATCAATCATCACCATTATTGGGGGTTCCAATTAGTTAAAAGGTCATTTTAGATATATTTTGATTCTTTTGCGATCACCCCCTTTCTCAGAAAAAATTTCAAGGAAATGAAGTAATTTTTACATTTTTAGTTTCTATGAATTTGACATAGACCACGTAGTCCACATATATCTGAAATAAAGAAGGCCTGTTAGTACCTAAGATATTAACAGAGTATTGCCTGGAGCCGTCAACATGGTCTACCCTGCACAAATGTGTCTGGCTTTACAGTAGCAAATACTTCCGTCGAAACACAATTAACTGCTGCATTAACAAGGCACTACCTTCAGCTCTCCACTCCCACCTCATACAGAATTATTACGGGATTTGACCAGTATACTTTCAACTGATTATCGTTTCTTTAATCTAACAATGGCAATGTTACATTCTGGAAGTATCTCTCTTTTCCTGTATGGTACCTATTAAAACATGTTTCCTTGCACTGACAATTACAAAACAGGAACAATAGCTACCTAAATCTATTCCTTATAGCATTTTCTCCTGTTAAAATGTGATTTTTAGCTTCTAAAACATCTTACTTGGGTAAACATAATGGAGCAAAATTACTGTTGGGGAATACCCCATATTGTAAGACTGACATCAGAAAAGATGTTTTTCAAAGAGCAAATGTAATACATTTCTCACTTTAAAAAAAAGAACATTTTTCAGATAATGCTGGAATTTAATTATTTTGAAGAACATAATCTCTAATCATAGGGAAAAAAAACTTTTTGATATATAGTCTAAAGCAATGAAACACACGTCAGCTTTTAAAAACTATTACATTAAATTACAATAATTAAACACTTACATTATTTCCTGTTTTTTAAAAAAAATGTTTCTAGAACTTTACTTTAAAATTACATTCATAATCACTTTGTATGGGGTTATGAACTGAATGTTTGTATCCCTTTAATATACAGGCTGCAATCCTAACCTCTAATGTGACAGTATTAGGAGGCAGGGCATAGTAACTTTGAAACTATGCGATATTTAAACAAAATAAATAAGTAAAATTTAAACAAGAAATAAGAAACAAACCCCAAACTTACCAGCATATCTTTCTAGTTCCTTCAAAATCTAAGTGTCCATTATAATTTTCTCTTTAAAAATTCTTTTTTTTTTTAAGATTTTATTTATTTATTTGACAGACAGAGATCACAAGTAGGCAGAGAGGCAGGCAGAGAGAGAGAGGGAGAAGCAGGCTCCCTGCGGAGCAGAGAGCCTGATGCGGGGCTCGATCCCAGGACCCTGGGATCATGACCTGAGCCGAAGGCAGAGGCTTTAACCCCCTGAGCCACCCAGGCGCCCCTCTTTAAAAATGCTTAACAATAACTACAACACATAGTAAAAAATATATGCTATATCCAAAGTATTTTCTATGTATATTGTAATTCTCTCCACCATTCTGTGAAGTAGGTAGTCTTCTTTTTCTCATATGATAGATAATGCTACTGAGGAGGTATTGGGAGGGGAAATGGCTTGTCCAATGTCAACTGACAAAGCACGGTGGCAGTCAAGGTGTAAAGTGAAGCCCTCCAATTCCATGCAATTATTTTTAACCCCTGTGCTATTCTGCTCCAATTTTCTTGAATGGATGGCTTTCCCATTAAAAATTACTATGTTCCAGACATATTACTTGTTCCATGTTGTATCAAATGTTTGAAATGTCCTCTTTCCTCTCTCCAACTCTCGACATAATTCCTCATGTTCAAACCTCTAATCAAATGCTATTAAATGTATGAAATCTTTCCTGATTTTTCTACTTTAATTTATTGTCTTTTAAATACACCATATTGTAATGCACATACACGTGCATAGGCACATATACTCACAGTTTTCACCCACTAGGTACTATAAATATCACAGCGACATGCATAATTAACTTCATTCAGTAAAAATACTTAACATTTATTAATCTATTAAACATCTACTTTCTGCCAGGTACTCTTCTAGAGGCTGAATAAGATGCTATGGCAATGGAATGAAGGATCAAAACCCATTCAACCACTATGTTTAAACCTAGTCTTGAAAAATGAGTAGTAATTTGTTCCACAGTCCCTGTCTACCATGTGAGAAAGACACATTCTGGGATGGGTAAAGAGCGCATGCAAAAGCACAACCAGCTTCCCCTGAATACAAGACACCGTTTCCATTTGTCTGCTTGCTGCAATTACAGACGCATAGCAGACTGGAATAAGCTTCTTAAGGGAGCCCTTATCTACCATGGATCTCTAGCATCCAACACTGTGCCAGGTATTAAATGCTCAAGGCATTCTTCAGGAGAGACTCTAGGAGGAATGGAGGAACAGAAAGAATGGGAAAAAGTTAAAAATGTCAGTGCTGGAGAAGCCAACTTCTTGAATGACGGAAGTCCCATACTGGTCATAATCTACTAGATTGCCAGATCCACTAGAGGAGATCAGAAACGTAAATGCAAGGGACATAGTTATGCTAAGAGCTTATTATGTTGATTAATGAAATGGGGCAAGGGAGAATATCAAATAAATTATACATTATCACTATAGAAAATATGAATGACCCTCACACAAAGAGGCAAGAAACCCTTGCTCATAAATCACATTCAATGATAACCAGTTGGTTTTCTCCTTAGACGTTTGTGAAAGTATACACAGATGGATGTATGTCTACATATATTTCCTAGAGAGGTTAGATTTATTTGCATTTAACCATTAAGCCACATGATAATTAAATTAATTGGATATTTTGCTATGCTTGAATACTTGACCTCCAGTTAAATCTGAAGTTTTGGTGAAATTTCTATCCCTCATGCAACTATAACTGTTCACTTTAGAAAATGCAGTCTATCCATTTTTACCTGACAATTTAAAACGTGTTTTCTCCCAAAGTCATAGGCTTACTTTTTGTATATAGGCTGCTACATCTTTTTCAATCTCAAACTATAGCTATTTTTTAACATCTCCTTTGGCATAAATTCAAGTATTTTTTTGTTTGCTTGCAGGCTTAGAACAGAGCCTGGATAAATATTTGCAATTCAGCAGTTATTCTGGTTCCATGCTTTGCAGTAAAAAGAGAATTTCACTTCTAATTTTTGCTCCTAAGTTATTTACAGAAACTTACTGAAATGTAAAATAAAGTCTCTATAATTTTATGGACACTATTACTGAGTGGCTTTTATTCTAGAAGTGAAAATGTCAGTAATAATTACAAACATGATATTTAGCACATTTATTTTAAAGAAAAATGAACAGCTTGAACATATAAGCCTTATGAAACAATTTAAACAGGTATTTAAAAAGTAAAGTATTAAAAGTTTCCCTATCAACATCACTAATCATCAGGGGAACACAACCAAAACTACAATGAGATATCACCTCATACCTATCATAATGGCTAAAATAGAAAACACAAGAAACAGCAAGTTTTGGCAAGTATGTGGAAAAAAAGGAACCCTACTGGAATGTTGGTGGGAGTGCAAACTGATGCAGTCACTGTGGAAAATAGTATGGAGGTTCCTCAAAAAATCTTAAAAACAGAATTACTGTATGATCCAGTAATTGCACTATTGGGTATTTACCCAAAGAATACCTACGTTTATTGTGGCATTATTTACAATAGTCAAAATATAGAGGCCACCCAAGTGCCCATCAATAGATGAGTGGATAAAGAACTGCTGTGTGTGAATATTACTCAGCCATAATAAAGAATGAAATCTTGCCATTTGCAACAGCATGGATGGATCTATAGGGTATTCATGCTAAGTGAAATAAGTCAGAGAAAGACAAATACCCCGTGATGTCACTCATGTGGAATTTAAGAAACAAAATAAATGATCAAAGAAAAAAGGACAAACACAAAAAGAGACTCAAAATAGAGAACAAATTGGTAGTCACCAGAGGGGAGATGAACGGGATATGGGTGAAAGAGGTGAGGGGATCAAGAGTACATTTATTGTGATGAGCAAAGCACCAGATAATGTAGAGAATTACTGAATCACTGGATTGTACACCTGAAACTAACATAACACTGTAAGTTAATTATACTAGAATTTTTTAAAAGTTTCCCTAAACCACATGGTTTCTCAGCTTCTTCAATAGTATTTTAATTTTTAAAAAAGAAAATCACTTTTAAAAAGCCACAATATAAAAATGCTGAGGCAAATAGCATATGGGATCTAATCAGAAACTTCCTTAAGATTGACATTTTTCTAAAAGGAAATGATAATTAAACTCAAATATAGTTGAACTCCTAAGGCAGCGCAGATTTTCTCCCAGATTTTAAAGTGAAAAATGACCTGTCGACAAGCATTCTGTTAATAGTAGAGAGACAGGGTATGTAGGCAAAATTCTTATCTGACCTGGTGATCTTTGGGGGAAATTTTATCTTGTATATCTTTGCAGAATGTTTTGATACTTATGAAGAGAATTATTTATATCATAGAAATAATACTAAGAGAAACCATATATAATGTCAAATATTCAAAGGCTTATTAATATTACAAAACAATATATCCAAGGTCTAAACAAGGAAGAGAGAAGGAAGAAAAGACAAGTGAGTTAATCTACTTGGAATAATGGAAAGCAAACTCTCTGGCCAGATGCCCACATAGAAATCATAAGATAGAATTAGTAACTGGTGAAGAAGCTTGCATTTTGTGGCTATACATACCCACAGGTATCAATTTTCACGTCATTTATAATCAGAAACTCCATTCTTATACATTCTACCAATTTTAATAAACTTTGAATTAGTGGTGTTTATTCTTAGATCACTTTTGAACCGTAAAAAAAAAAAGAATTAGAAAATAATTTAATTATGCAGTTATTTTCTCTGCCTAATATACATTTCAGAAGTTAGTGAGGTAATCCTTAATTTGATCAACCTGAAAGGTACATGAACTGTACATGATTAAATCCATATGTGTGTGTGTGTGTTTGTGTGTGTGTATAATATATATATATGAAAAGAGAAGTACCCAGTATCATTCTAAGACTGTTTCATTCATTGATTCAAAAATTCCATAAGAAATAATATGACAAAATTTGTCTGCATTTAGAGGATGAGTAGAGAATAACAGAAATATTTTAAGCCAAATCAAAAAGAATACTGAGACTAAATTTTTTTTTTTTTAAATGGGAAAAGAAGCTGGTTGGTGGGATGGGATAGAATGGGGAAAAAATTGCTTCAGACATGTTATGAAGTTAAGCAGATAGTTTGTAACAAAGATATCATCTAATGTTTACTGTACTTATATTCTAGGGCCTATGATAAGATATCTAAATGAATTAGTTTATTTTCAAAATCCCTGTGGAGTAGTTACTATCTTTTTTTTTTAATTTGATAAACCTGTCCCTAAAAAATAATGGGCAAAAGTTATGATCAGACCCTTCATCAAAGAAGATATACAGATGGCAACTGATCATATGAAAAGATGCTCCACACTATATGTCATTATGAAGCTGAAAATTAAAACAACAATGAGATGCCCTAGATACCTATTAGAATGGCCAAAACATGGAACACAGAAAACAGCAAATGCTGGTGAGGGTACAGAAAACAAGACCGCTCACTCATTGCTGCTGGGAATACAAAATAATACAGCCACTCTGGAAGACAATTTGGCCATTTCTTATAAAACTAAATATACTCTTACTATACGATTCAGCAATTGGACTCTTTTGTATTTACCCAAATAAGCTGAAAATTTATGTCCACCCAGAAACCCACACACAAATGTTTATAGTGACTTTATTCATAATTGCCAAAAGTTGAAAGCAACCAAAATGTCCTTTAATTGGTGGATGAGTAAGCACACTGCTGGATATGTATACAATGGAATATTATTCAGTGATTAAAAGAATGAGCTAATAAGCCACAAAAAACTCACAAGTAACCATAAATGCATATCACTAAGTGAAAGAAGATAATCTGAAATGCTACATACTCTATGATTCCAGTTGCATGACATTCTGGAAAATACACAACTATGAAAACAGTAAAAACATCAGTGATTACCAGAATTTGGGGATGAATAGGTGCCAGGCTATTCTGTGTGATACTATAGTAGTGGATAGGTGTCATTATACATTTGTCGAGACTTAGAATGTACAACACAAAAAGTGAGCTCTAATGTAGACTATGGACTTAGGTTGATAATGGCCAGCCAGTGTTGGTTTACTGTAACAAATGTAGTGCACCGGGGCTCCATGGTAATGGTGGGGGAGGCTGGCAAAGGAGGGGCTGCAGGGCTGGGAGATGTATATACTTCCTGCACAATTTGTGAGCCTAAAACTTCTCCAAACCATAAGGTCTACTGATAATAAGTAAATTTAAAAGTTAAAAAAAAGTGTTTTCTTCCCTTATCTTACTGTCATTGTCCTGAAACCTTATTTTAGAAAACTGATCAAGTAACATGTTTCATGTGGCTTACTCTGGATATATCTAAGCCCTTCTACACATCTACACTTAAATGGAGCTGGTCAAATGAGGGAACATCTGGGTTATGCCTTTTTTAAGTAGTTTTCTTTAGGAACTGTCAGAATGTTGTTGTTGAAGTGTGGAGTTGTAACTCTGCATGGACTATGGACAGTCAACAATATGTACTTAAAAGTTGCACTATTACCTGGCAATTCACAGACCTATACCCCTGGGGCTAATAATACATTATATGTTTATAAAAAAAATAAAAATATACATTTTTTAAAAAGTTGCACTATTGCAAAATGGGTGCCTTATCCAGGAACCCATACGCTAGTTTTTTGTACTGTTGATCCTGTACCAGAAACATTTTCTTTTGTTGTTACTTGCTTTTTAAACTTCGTTTAGCCACTTAAAGAAAATCTGCTTATGACACAACTTGGCTCAAATCCATCCCGAGTTGTATATTTGTTTTCCAATAAAAAAATTATAACTCCCCCCCCAAAAAATAAAAAAGGTCAGTACCTAAGAGAGATTACAGAACTTGCTCCAGGCCTCACGGCTTGTGAGTGATGGATCCAGGTTACTTCTGTTCTCGGTGCTCACTGTGCTGCATTTCTAGAGCCCTCATCTATGCTTAACTGCTACGTTCCCACCATTCCACTAAGCCATGGATCTATATACCATGATGCATATGGTGGGGGGGGGAGATGATTAATGTAGAAATTTGTCACAAATTTGTCTTTTTCTCTAACAAGTTCTAAATTTTGATTATTATAGTTCAGGAAGCCATAAATAAAGACATTTTAATAACTGTAAAAATTTACTTTAAAAAATTGCTTTTGAGGTTAAAATGAGAAGTCATAATCATACACCCAATTTTGTTTTCAAATGTGCATATTCCAAATACCCTGCTTACTGAATTAGACAATATCTAGCCTATTCATACATGTATAAGTAGGCACATCTGTTTTTCTGTACATATATTTTACCTCCACGAAATGAATGGAGGCAAGAAATTGGTAGGTCTTCTTTGTAAGCTAAACTGATTTCCAAAAGCCATGTCTAATGTCAAGGTTTCCACAAACAAAGATAAAATTATATAATTATTCTTTCAAAATATAAAGAAAATTTCTTCTCTGTGATATGAAGCCATCACTATTGCTCATACAGTCTTTGAGGGCTCCATTCCCGCTGATGCTGACAGCTCCTAGTTATTGTGTAGGCTGCTATCATGCTCTTTTAAATCCACTTGTGGCCTCCAGCAATAGAAAACTGTTTTCTTAATCTTTCTTGAGACCGACATTCTTTTAAGTGTATATAGTATGTGATAAAGTGTGGAAGAAGTAGAGCTCACCACAAACTACGACAAAACCCAAGTTTAGCCCAGTTTTTAGACTATGGTAGGATCTTAATGCAGAAATGTTCCTATCACCATAAAGGAAAAGGAAAAGTACACAGACTGTATTTCAAGGCAAGTAAAGTAAACATTCAAAAGTTCAGACTTCCAGAGGTGGACTTAACGTGACATACCCAAAGCTTAGGTTTCAGAGACCTTCACTAGCACAGTGAAACACATTTTCATATATTTGATGTCATAGTTTTACATTATTTTTTATCTTAAAAGACAAAGCCCCAAATTATGGAAGTGTCCACTGCTAGGTAGATTTGCACCTGCAAAGTGTTAGAACATATAATCCAAATAAGGCTCAGTGACTTAGACTGCATGCAGTTAGAAACACTTGCATCACCTTGCTGATACTGTTTTATAATTCATCTGTCCTAAATATTTATTAACTCCAGAAGAAGATTACAGATTCCATGTACCTTTTAGAGGCATTTCCTATTTCACCTCAAGTGTGTACTCACATCTCATCCATATAAACTGCTCACTGAACACTGTTCTTAACTTGACATCATGCTCTCCCGCCCCAAATCTGTACAAGAATCAGCCTTCCACAGCACCTGGTGATCATCCTGACTATGGACTCTTCCTCACAATTTCCATTCCTGTCTTTCAAAAATGACTCCATTAGTGTTGGCTATGATTACTATTACTATTATTGTTTTAATATCTACTTTCAGAGACCAAGATCATCTTACACAAAACTATTTCTATAGTGAGAGGTTCAACTTGGCTATTTCCTAGGGATGCTGAAAGACCTCTATTTGGATAAGGAGTATTTGGTATGGTATCTTGAGGGGAAATTGTACTTATCAACTGAAAAAAATGCATCTGTCTGCTCACTGGGGGGTAATTGGTGTGCTTTATCAAAGACTGTAGCACAGTTTGACAGTGTTTGCTAGAAATCACCTCAACTGCTCTGTGAAGAAAATATCTGATCAGGGTAAGACTGAAGCAGGCATACCAGTTGGGAAGCTCTGGTGAGGGACGATGACCAAACAAATGGCTGTGGAGACAGATCTAAAAGATATTTAGGAGGCAAATCTAACAAAACTTGACAACTGATTTGATGGAGAGGGTTAGAAAGACTGGCGACCAACAATTTCATATGGTTAGAATGATGAAAATGGACATGCCATGAAACTTCACTTGTACTCATAAGAAAGAAAAGCTAAAAATAGTAAATTAAATCATACCCTTTATTTTTTGAACTTTCTGATTAAATTTGCCTGACAGTTTTGTACCATCATTACGCCTGCCAACTTACAGTTCAAGCAGCCCATAGCATGAGAAAAATAACCATTCTCATTTAATCATGTGCCATTAAACTAAGAACAATTACTTCCAACTAAACTGTCTCTCCATTCTGCTAAACTCAAAGGAAATGTTATGACCAAAATGTCACCTCAAATCTCAAGTTTCTATATCTGGCATTAATTTCATTAATTATAGCTTCATTGTTTTACTCCTGATCTGCTGACAGAGCACTGGCTGGGTCTCAGCCAACTAATCAGATTAAATACATTGTGTTTGAAATACATGATGTGCATCTTAATGAAATTGTTTTTCCTGGGCTCCTTTTTTAAACAAACAGGTATCAATAACTATGGCGATTTGGTGATGTTAAAATATGTTTTTAAAAGAAGGTTTTAACTTTCTTATAATCAACAAGAATCTACTGGAGTACAGCCATAATTCACTCCTTTTTCAGGAATATAAAAGTAAAATAGGCAAAGAAAATGTACTTTATCAAAGCTTTGATGAGACAAAGAATTGTGTCTGTGGTAAATCGAATAACTTTATTGCCTGAATAGTGCAATTAGAGAAACACCTAATAATTTGAGTTGGAGAGGCCTTAGGAAACAATCTAAAACACTAACTTGTACCCAAGAGGATAACTGAGATCCAGAGGAGTAACTGACTTTACTTATTTCCACTTTTTTTAAGCTATTTTCACTTATTACAGCACAATTTGGTTCAAAGATGATGTCAACACCAGAAAGGTGAAATGAGAACATGGGCTTAATAACTGGATGATCTGAACACAATCTAAATCCTTCCTTTAAAATAAGAAAGGTTATCTTGCCTAAATTCTCCCTATTAACTTAATTTGCCATATAGGTTTGTCACATTCTGAGCTGCCCCTTATTTAAATTAATAGCTCTACTTGCTATTAGAATATGTGAATGGAACAGCCATCTGTCTCTTCCTCTACTGTCATTTTAAAATAATATTTGTGTTTTGGTTCTTGGTATACCTATTCTGAGGTCTATCAGCTCCTTTCAACCCTTACTCAACTAGGGCAAGGAGGCAAGTTACAGAACCAAGATGGTGTGATGTATGAAAATACACTATCAAATACAGGATTTTTTTAGTTTATTACTTTAGACCTAAATATTATATAAAATCTACTATATGAGAGAGCTTACTAATTTTTGATAATAGTGATTTGGTTTAAAAAAAATCTTTTTTCTGCTGTCTTCTGCTTAAAAAATTCAAACTAAATATTCTACTCCTAACTCTATCTAACAGTATAGAGCAAGCTTTCTTGATTTTCAAGGTTATAAAATTGTACTTACCCAAAGGTATGGACAAAAAGAATAACAAGAAAACTTCCATGATTGGCAGAAAGATCACCACTCAAAAGAACAGCTTAGGTGCAAAGCGTGTGTTTTCCACATTGGAATAGAATAATCTGGATTTACTTGAGCTAAGAGTCCATGTTTATCTGCTCTTCTCATTCCCATCCCTTGTTGATGTCTCTCAACCCTGGTGGTCCTAAGTCAACTGACTACTTCAAATCCCCTGACCAGTCTTGCCAAGTCACCTCTCAGAAATGCCAACACTCCTCCCTCATCCAGCAAACTGATGACCTTAAACATACTGGAAACTTCTAACTCAACCTTCCTCCCTCCTGGCATTTGGGAGAACCTACCTTGGTTGTTCTTGCATGTAGGATGTGGGCAAGACTGAAATCACTATGGGTCCTACTACGTTACCTAAATCTCTTAATAACCTATTCCAAACATTTGGGTAGGCTGTCCAAGATTCAGGTACATAGGTTTTCATATGATGGTTCTTGTCAATGAAAATACACATCCAGTGATCTTGTGAAAGCCATGCTTTGTAATTTTTAAATGCAGCTGATAGTAGAGAACCAGTTAGCAGCCATTTCAAGTAACGACTCATTGCATTCTGGCTGTTTATTTAATCTTCCAGGATTTAATTTGAGCATAACTACAATGCAAACGTCAAACCTGTAACACCTATTTAATATGAAGGAAATAGAGCATAGAAATGCATTAAAATCATATTCTTGAATCTAACACATTATTAGACTATACTAATCTATTACATGTTAGCGTGTGTATTTATATATGTATATACACACTATTACTGATGTAATATATAGACACCAGTGTATATACACACTAGTGAATACATTATATCAGAAAGAGCTAATATAAAAAAAGCCTAGTTAAGAATGAAATATTTTAAATGCACATGTTTAATAAAATTGATAATTTTCTGAACAGTTACAGAAAGCACCTTTATAAGCCTGTCTTCAATGTGTTTACCCCTCCCTACTCCTCCTGTGTTCTCCAAATCTCACTAACTTGTGAGACTCCTAGAAATTTAGAGCCTGCTGTAAGTTATATTGCAAGCAGAGACCATCACTAGAAAGGGGCAACAGTCTCTTTGTACTTCTCAAGCAAAGACAGTTTCATTAACATGGGGCAGCCCATTTAGTAAAATATCTGTTAAGCTGATTTAGTAAAAATACCCTTTGGAAGAACTAGAGGGGACTTTCTAGGTTACAGCACTAAGCCACAGAAATGATGATGGCTTTTATCAACACACATCAAAAAGAATGAGGGCCTTTTTAGAGAACTTCGTGATAGGTACTTATTTTTTTAAAAATATTGCAAGCCCACCCCCGAAATGTATTGCAAACCTATGCATAGAACATTTTGCCTCCAAAAGCTAGATTTTCTCAGCAAATCAAAGAGCATATAAATTAGTTAAAAATATATGCTTATGTCATACTAGCTTCTGGGAAAGTGAAGGGAAATAAAGGCAGATTTATTTAGCTGGAGGAATGAAGGATTTGATTTGTCATCTTAGTGAACAGACAGTACCAGTAAGAGAGGGAAATGGGGATCTTGGAGGCTCAGATAAACAGCCACAGAAAGACAGTGGAGATATACACCCTCTAATCTGCTCTTGAACATGAAACTGTACTAGATGTTTGGAGGTCCCCAGATCATGTATGCTGTTTGTGAACAGTCACCAGAAATAAATGCAAGTTTATTAAGTTCAAAATTCTGTTAAATGAAGTTCATATGCTTTCAGTGAAAATGAAGTTGTAGAAAAAAATCTCTCTCTCTCACACACACACACACACACACACACACAGAGGTAGCTTTATTCAAAAAATAAGATGTTTGGTCAAAATATGCATCACAGAACCGATGCTTTCTGGACTCACCGTGCAACACTTTGTAGCATGTTGGAGCAAGGTGTGTTGCCTGAACTCATCATATCCAATCTAAATATAATGATTATCAGGGTGCTCTTGTCAAACAGAAACAGCTATTCAAAAGTACCCACATGCATTTATTTCAAGTTCACTATAAAATGAGCTTTAACATTATGTCTGAAAAGCAAATTTCAGTGACAATTCTTAACAAATTATCTGTGTGGAAACAGTAAAGGTTTTTCCCGTGTTAAATTAAATTAGCAAAACTCCATGAACTGACACTGCAAATGCCTGACATCTTCACTAAATTCCCTTTCATATAAGTAAAAAGAAAGTAAGGGTTAAAAACTCTTTAAATATTTATAAGTATCTGAAAATTGTCAAATACAAAGGTTAACATTTCAGAGAGAGAAAAAAAAAAACTTGTTTCTGGCCAAAATGCTATGTTCTCTAAACTGTTTATGCACATTTGGACATACCCCACTGGACAGACTATTTCTTATTCATCTGTGCCCCTTCTAATGACCAGTTGAAGCTGGTACATACTTGGCTCTCAATAAACAATTCATGAATCTTGCTTGAGTAGCAATCTACAAAGTGACCAGGGATAACAAGGGGAAGACAGGGCCTTAGTCTCTCTCACTCATTCTTCCAAGCCAAGTATGCACCACATCCACCCTGTAAGATCAATAAATAGGAGAGAAGTATTGCCAAGGATTTATTTTTTCTACAAAACAAATAGTGAGTTCATGTCAGTTAATTCCACCGCTGACCTCTGACTAATACAATTTCTGTCTCAGCTCAGTGTTGTTGGTGGAATGTAAACGTACAATTAAGCTTGTTGGTAATACGTGATTGGTAATGAAAAAGTTTACATGGGCCCCTGGGGCCCTGAACCTTCATTCCTGAGATTAACTCCTCAAAACTGCTACTTGCTACTTAACATTTCTCCAGATGTTTAAGTTATGTCATGGACATATTCAATCACACCTGTAGGGATTGAGCACCAAAGGAGGTACTCAGTATACACTGGCAAACAAAACGGTTTGTTCTCCATTCTAGTGGTTGTAGGAGTGGAGCAAAGAGTAGATTTTTAAACACAACATTTCACTGAAGTGTGAGGAGTTCCAGTCCAGGCCCTTTTGGAACACAAAGCTGAAGCATTCACCCTCGTTATTACAGGTCAGGGAAAGTGAGCTTCTCAAGGTAGAGAGTACATGGAAGGATAATAGAGAACAGGTAAGTTGGAGGAAGACCGGTCCAGCCCAATAGACCTGCATACCGGAATGCCCAGAGGGAAGCCAGAAAGCACCTCTAATATACTGAAGGAAACCAGCCATGGACAAAAAAAGCACAGGGCTTTAGAAAGAAGGGAGGGAAGGGACACCAACTAGACAGTGACCAGGCCACAGGGAACAATGAAACCATAGTAATCACACTGAACTTTAAGAGAAATGTGTAAGCATCAAAAGATTTTAAATGTACCACATATCTAGCAAGTGATCATTTCCCTTCCAGATTTGTTTTCCCTTTCAAATAATACAGACTGTATAGCACTATTAGTACCAAATATTTCATGTGACTATCTTCCCATAAAGGAGTTTTACGTGTGCTTCACTGCAACCCTTTTGAAAAGACCCCATTATGGTCATTAGTTTATTGTAATTGCTTTGGCCTACATCCATTGAAAGGTTAACTATAAATGTGTTTTTGTTATAAGCCATCTTGTAACCACATGATCTCTCATCTGGCTCTAGCAATGTCCTTTCCTTGTGGCTGGATTGTGCTTCTTGGTTTCCATGCATGAAAATGTGTATATGGCTCATGTCAAACAATGTAAAAATACATACAGCTTTCCCATTTTGCAAATACATTTGCATTTTTCTCAATAGAAAGAAAACCACTGCAAGTAAGAGGCAGATCTTAAGCTTCTTAGAGATTGTTCACCAGTTTCATTTCAGTGGTAGACTCTCAATGAACACTAGACTTCAAATGACTTTGAAAGGAATCAAATTTGATATAGTGTGAACTAATGTCAATATTACAATGACACAAACTCAAGTGTAGGATAATTTAAGGCAAATATACTTTCCTCAAATTCACATCTCTTTAAAACCAAAGCAAAGAAAGTACACTTATCATGGTGAACACTGAGAATATATAAAACTGTAGAATCACTATATTGTACACCTGAAACTAATATAACGTAACACAGTATGTTAACTATACTGGAATTAAAACTTAAATGAAAACAAAGAAGACAAATATTACCCACCAATAGATTTTACTTCAAGGAAGTGGCAGCTCTTCAATAATCTACCCATACATTCAAGAATTCCATGATGAACGGTTTCACTCATGTGTGAAACATAAGGAATAGCATGGATGACCACAGGGGAAGGGAGGGAAAACCAAATGGGAAGAAATCAGAGAGTGAGACAAACCATGAGAGACTCTGGACTCCAGGAACCAAACTGAGGGTTAGAGAAGGGGGCCGGTGAGGGGATGAAATAACCGGATAATGGCTATTAAGGAGGGCACGTGTTGTGATGAGCGCAGGGAGTTACACTCAACTAATGAATTGTTGAACACTGCATCAAAAACTACTGATGTTCTATATGCTTGCTAATTGAGCATAATAAAAATTAAAATAAATTTTAAAAAATTTTAAAAATAGCTAATATATTCTGATGAGGTTAAAAAAAAAAAAAAAAGGAATTCCATGATGAGCACTTCCTTTATGCCAAACACTAAATGATAGTAGTGAGACCAGAGATGGATAAATGACACAAAACCCCTGATTGCATGCAAGATTACAGCCTTATATAAAAGGCAAAATTTTACACAAATTCCTCACAAAAAATTAAAATGAATAAAACAAGAAATATATATATATATATATATAGAGAGAGAGAGAGAGATAACAGAAAAAACTAATTAAACTAATTAATATTGGGCAATTTGGGTGAAAGCAGGGACACTATTCAAGAGGAAGTAATATATGAGCTGATACAAAACAACTTATATGATTGATAAGAGCAAAAGAAGACAAGGAATAAGATATATGGACTAATGAAGGCAGTGAGATGTGAGACTACATGTGAGAGAAGGAGGCATTAGGATTTATGAGATCACCAACTTCTATGTTTAAAGAATATTTGTGGAGGTAATAAAGACTAAATAAAATCATAAGTTATCACCAGATTTTGGTCATTGACTAGCTGAGGGAAGAAAGATTGTGGGAAATCTCTATGGTATCTCAGTTGTCTTGATTTACCCGGCCTTTGGTTTTCCTTCTATATTCTAATTCTATGTCGGCATTAACTGTTCCTTGTCTTTTTATCTTCCAGTTATTCCTCACAATATTCCTCATTAATGTACTACTGTACATTAGTGTACAGTAGTAAATGGGTAAAAATCAACTCAAAGTTTCATATGCATGATTTATACACCATATTTTTTGTTAGAGTTGTGTCAAAATTATTTTGCAATATAAATATTAGAAAACAGCTGTGAAAATTCCAAGCTATCAAATAATATATATAGTGCTGTCATTTACTTAGGTAAAATAATATCTTTCATGTTAGAAAAGAACTCCTAACTAGTATTTCCACAAAATATCCAATACCAAATTTAACTTAAAACCTCAACTACTGCATAGTCAAGCTAAAAACATTTATAATTATAGCCCTAAAAATTGTTTTTCTATCTACTACTATATAAGATTACTCTATCTTACTCTTTATTGGGATGCTTGTACACCCAGATGTTGATACTTTTAGAAAATATATGTCATTTTAATAATTTGAGCAATTGAAAAATGTGTTTTAACAACATCTTATTAATATATTAATTAAAATAGATTCATTTACTTGGAACAATTAAAACCTTTCTCTTGAAATCTCCTAGGAATGTCCTGTTCTCATTCAAACACAATGTTCATTATTACACCAAAGTGTTCAGAAGCCGTACTACATGAATTGCCAACACACAAGCTAAACTGATTACAGTTATCTTGTCAAGGAAACAAAGGCAAATGTAAAGATGGGTATTTTCCGTATTATAATGAATGGACAGGTTGTCATGAGCCCAATGCTTCTAGTATATGCTGCACTCACTATTCCATTTTGCAATGACAGAAACGAAATAAAACAGATTTAAATGTTATCCTAGGTCAGTTAGATCTATTCAAATGCCCCAGTGGTTCAAGATAATTATGAGGCACACAGAGGGAAGATGAAGGCATTACGAATACCTCTGTTAGTACTGGAGTTTAAAATTTCCAGATTTAAAAAAACTAAGTGATCACATACATATGACTTATTCCACCTTAGGTATTTGAAAACCCGCTCCGTCTCACTTGCAAACATCTGCAGATATCATACTTCACACCAAAATCCCAGAGTCAGGAAAATAGGATTCTGCTACTCGTTCTCCATGTTTTTGTGTAGAAAACATCATTAAGCCTGACAAGAGTACTGTAGGTCGTGAGCAGTAACAGTGGCCTGTGAGGTACTCTGAGTCCAAAATAAGAAAGTAGCATGACTGCAGTCTTTGGTATAGTTCTGTTGTCAGAGAGATGCATACTCATTTGAAAAAAAATTAGCATATTCTCTTTTGCTTTTTTGGAAAGATTTTGGTGCTAACATTCCCATTTAGTCACTGAAAGCTTCTGAGGTAGGTTTTGCTTTCTTGAAACTAGAAAGCCATCCCAAGAAAGGTGCAAGATACAACTCATAAAATCTTATTAAACTTACTGTGCAGAAAACGATTCGGAGATAACATCATTTTTGAAGGGCTGGAGAAAAATTTTTTTATTTTGTGTATACAAATTCATTTTATCTAAGGAAGGGGGTATATTATAAATACATACATATTGGAATTCACACACACACACACACACACACACACATTTATATATTTCCCCAGTGCTTTTTTTTTTTTAAAGATTTTATTTATTTATTTAACAGACAGCGATCACAAGTAAGCAGAGAGGCAGGCAGAGAGAAAAGAGGAAATAGGCTCCCTGCTGAGGAGAGAGCCCAATGCAGGACTGGATCCCAGGACCCTGGGATCATGACCTGAGCCGAAGGCAGGGGCTTTAACCCACTGAGCCACAGAGGTCCTCCTCCCTGGTGCTTTTTATTGAGGTATATTTGATATATGGCATTATATTAGTTTCATGTGTACAACACAATGATTTCATACTTGTATACATTGTGAAATGGTCACTACAATATCACAATTAACAGTTGTCCGATACGAAGTTATTACTATTATTGAATATGTTCCCCAGGCTGCACACTACATTCCCATAACTTACTTATTTTATAACTGAAAGTTTGTGCCTTTTTGATCCTTTTTACCCATTCTCCCCCAACACCCCTCCCTTACGGCAACCACCAATCTGTTCTCTGTATCTATGAGTCTGGGTTTTGTTCTGTTTGTTATGTTTTGTTTTTAAGTTCCATATGTAAGTGAAACCATGTGGTATTTGTCTTTCTCTGTCTGTCTTCTTTCACTTAGCATAATAACCTCAAGTTCTATCCATGTTGTTGCAAATGACATGATTTCATTCCTTTTTATGGCTGAGTGGTATTCCACTGTAAGGGTGTTGTGTGCATATATATGGACACTTGGTTGTTTCCATATCTAGCTTATTGTGAATAATGCTGCAATGAACATAGGGGTGCATGTATCTTTTCAAACTAATATGTTCATTTTCTTCTGATAGATACCTAGTAGTGGAATTGCTGAATCATATGATAGCTTTATTTTTAACTTTTTGAGGAAACTCCATGCTGTTTTTCATAATGGCTACAAAAAATCTCTATTCTCACCAGTGTACAAGGGTTCTCTTTTCTCCCATCTTCACCAAAACCTAGATGTTGTCTTTTGATAACAGCCATTCTGACACATGTAAGGTATTCTTGTGGGGGGAATTTTTTGTTAAAGATTTTATTTATTTAATTATTTATTTGAAAGAGAGAGAAAGCAGGGTGAAGGTCAGAGGGAGAGAGAATCTCAAGCAGACTGCCTTCTGAGTGCAGAGTCCAACATGCAGCTTTATCCCACAATCCTGAGACCATGACCTGAGCCAAAATCAAGAGCCAGACACCCAACTGACTGAGCCACCCTGGTAAAATATTTTTTAAACAAAATTTCCAACCTCTAAATCTTTGAAGTAGATTATTTTCTAATAGCCAGTCATCTAGGGTTCTACCCAGGAAAATCATCCACTTCAAGGAAACAGTGTCCATGTTTTGACTCTTGATGTCCAGGCTATACATTCTCAATACCAATCTCTCTCTCTCTCACGCACATACACACACACACACACACACACACACACACGCGGGCCGCGCGCACAGAGGACCCTGGGCTTTTTGAAGATTGGCTCATTTGTGGTCTCAGATAAGAAATGCACAAGATGAGAATCTGACATTTTGTTACCCTGAAAACCAAGAAAATTGTCAGAGTCTAATGGGGTTGTAAGGAAAGAACACAAGAACCAGGCTGTAAGCTAGGACTGATACAGACAGAGAATTTCAGTGTAAAAAAGAATGGGTACCATGAATGGAAACAGTGAGTGTATACAAATCTACTAACTTATAATGATATTTAAAAACATGTCGATAGCTATAAAGAGAAACAAAGTCTTTGAAGAAACAAAAGAGAGAAATAAAATCTCTGGTTTTCATTGGAGGTAGCTGGAGCACAAAGTTTTATTTTAAAAAAAATTAGTAATTAAAGGGAGAAAATTAAATTTCAGGGTGTTATAGATTGAACTGGGTTCCCTTAAAATCCGTATGTTGAAGCCTTAACCCCCCAGGACCTTAGTGGGTAACTGTATTTGGTGACAGGTCTTTTAAAGAGGCAATTATGGTTAAAGGAGATCATAAGGGTGAAGCTCTAAGAAAATGTGCTTGTGTTCTTCTTAGAAGAGGAAGAAAATCTGGGGATTCATAAGCACAGAGAAAAGACAACGTGAGGACACAGTGAGAAAACTGCCATTTGTAAGTCAAGGAGAAAGACTTCAGGAGAAACCAAACCTGTTGACGTCTTGATCTCCAACTACCAGTCTCCAGAACTGAAAGAAATTGCTGTTCTTAAGCTGTCTGTAGTAATTTATTAGGGCAGCCCTTGCCAACTGAGCCGACAGCTCTCTGTGCACTATCCTCATCTGATAAATGAGGATAATACACAGAGTAACTAAATAATTCTAGCTGTTAAGGGCAAATTTCTCTTTATGGTGTGATTTCAGATAATAAATTATAAAAGGAACATAAAAATTAGAAAAATAGCACCATTCTGAAATCCCAAATGAAATAAATGATTAAGACAATGATTATCAGTGGATATGAAATCAAAACATGAAAAGTTGATGAGGGAATTTACAACATAATAACCTCACTGTGAACACCTGCAACCCCAGGCTATTTCCATCATTTAAATGGGACAAGTGTGTCCTGATGTGATACCATATTAAGTATACAGCATAGGCCTTGAAGTATTTTTTCTCAAAAAGATGAACCTAAATTGAATCAAGCCTTTTGATATAACTTCCAGTTCTCAAGAAAAGTGCTAGAACCAGGTACATATTCAATAAACACCATGAGGAAGCAGTCAGACAAGTTCAAAATGGAGGGCATTCTACCCTTCCAATTTTTTTTTTGTAAGTTTATAAGGGCAGGCAAATATGGACTATAAATTAAACAAGGAGTCCTTTGAATCCTGGAATAAAAAGAGCACCATTAAAAAAACAAAACAAAACAAAACAACAGCAACAACAAAAAAAACAGGTGAAATCAGAATAAAGTACACAGTTTAGTTAATAATATTGTACCAATACTAATTTCCTCATTTTGATCATGGTTACACAAGATGTTGACCTTAGGGGAAGGTACGTGAAAGCTTTTCGGCAACTCTGTATGATGTTTCCAATGTTTCCATAATTGAAATTATTTCAAATTTAAAAGTATAAAAAAAGAGAGAAATGCAAAAGTGCATGGCATATTTAGTTCTTGATTTGAACATATCAACTTAGAAGGGGACTTTTTTTTTTTTTTAAGATTTTATTTATTTATTTGACAGAGAGAGATCACAAGTAGACAGAGAAGCAGGCAGAGAGAGAGAGGGAAGCAGACTCCCTGCTGAGCAGGGAGCCCGATGCGGGACTCGATCCCAGGACCCTGAGATCATGACCTGAGCTAAAGGCAGCAGCTTAACCCACTGAGCCACCCAGGTGCCCCAGAAGGGGACTTTTTAAAAAGACAATCTACTCTGGAAAACAGCATGGAGGTTCCTCAAAATGTTGAAAATAGAACTACCCTATGACCTAGCAATTGCACTACTGGGTATTTACCCTAAAGATACAAACGTAGTGATCCGAAGGGGCACATGCACCCGAATGTTTATAGCAGCAATGTCTACAATAGCCAAACTGGAAAGAACCTAGATGTTCATCAACAGATGAATGGATAAAGAAGATGTGGTGTATATACACAATGGAATACTATGCCAAATACTATGCCAAAGAAATGAAATCTTGCCATTTGCGGCAACGTGGATGGAACTAGAGGGTATCATGCTTAGCGAAATAAGTCAATCGGAGAAAGACAACTATCATATGATCTCCCTGATATGAGGAAGTGGAGATGCAACATGCGGGGTTAAGGGAGTAGGAGAAGGATAAATGAAACAAGATGGGATTGGGAGGGAGACAAACCATAAGTGACTCTTAATCTCACAAAACAAACTGAGGGTTGCTGGGGGGAGGGCGGTTGGGAGAAGGGGGGTGGGGTTATGGACATTGGGGAGGGTATGTGCTATGGTGAGTGCTGTGAAGTGTGTAAACCTGGCGATTCACAGATCTGTACCCTGGGGATAAAAATATATTATATGTTTATAAAAAATAAAAAATTAAAACACACACACACACAAAAAGACAATCTAAGGAATTTTAATATGAATTTATTAAATTCATATTAGATGAACTGAATTTTATAGGTATGAAAATGGTACTGTGGTAATAGAACAACTCTTTATTCAGAAACACACACACACACACACGCACACAAAAGCACGTAGCGATAAATATCACAACGCCAAGAATTTGACTTTAAAATTCTATAGGAAGAAAAAAGGGAAAACGAAGCATCGGCTATTTTTCACTGATAGGTCTGAATCTGGGGATGGTAAATGGGAGTTTGTTATAACATCCTTTTCACATTTGTGTTTCTTTGCAAACAAGAAAAAGCTACTAAAACGTGTGTCTTCTGTAACTTTTGCTTGGTCATGCCACTACAACAGAGTTCTGGGCATATTCTCAGCGTCTACCCACAGTGTTCGCTGCTCTGTGTTGCCGAGTGGGACAACTGCTTCAGACCTTGCTGTGGTGAGAACTGCCTGGCACCCTCTGTGCCTACTCTTAGGCCTGCAGGAGGATTTCACAAGACAAAGAAAGATTCTGCAACTAAAGCTTAAGTGCTACAGGATTTCCATTACATTTAGTACGCTACTGAATTCTAACAAAACAAACAGAATGTCAAATTCATCCATCATGCTTTGTCCACAATTATGATTTTCAGAAGTCTGAACATTCCATGCATGGAATCCGAGTAATTAAAGAAGTACAGTTTCTTAAACATCTACACACTTAGTAACATTAAGTAATAATGATGCTATGTTAAATCTGTTCTCAAGATAGAAAAAAATAGATGTTTCTGTTGAAGCAATGCTGGTCAAATGATAGGCTACACATCGTTGACTTATGTTCACTTAAAAAAAAAAAAAGTATGTAATTTTCCTCACTAGCCATCTCTGTCAGAAAACATTTTCAAAGTTAACTCCAATCCAAGACCCATGATTCAGGGGGATTTCTGAGACTGGGGAAAGATATGTTGTTCCCCATAAACTAGCGGAGCCCAGAGTCATATGTGGCATGATAAAAGCATACTCTATTTCCTGATATCTGTTGTCTTAGTCTGCTTGGGTTACCACAACAAAATACCACAGACTAGGTGGCTTAAACAAAAGAAACTTACTTTCTACTGTTTTGGAACCTGCCCTAGATCAAAGCGTCAGCTGATTCTTTTCCTGGGGAGAGCGCTCTTCCTGATTTGTAGATAGCCACCATCTTCACAAGGTCTCACAGGGCCTTTCCTCTAAGTGCATGCGGATTGAGAAAAAGATCTGCCATTCTTCCTCTTCTTATGAACCCGTCAATCCTACTGGATTCAAGCCCTACTCTTACGACCTCATTTTGCCTTAATTACTTCCTAAACATCCTATACCAAAGATGGTCACGGGTCACACTGGGGATGAGGCCTTCAACATACGAGTTTGGGAGAGGGGAGAACGACTCAGTGCACAGCACATGCCATGGAATATTTGTTTTAACTCTCTCCACCACAAAGGAGCTGAATGGTGGTGGCAGTGGTGGTGGTGGTGGTGGTGGTGGTGGTGGGAGACATCTCTGATTTTTAACATAAGGGCATGGAGGCAGAGATGATTATATAAAAATGATTATCTCAGTTTCTAAACACATAAAATCAGGATATCTCTTAGTTGATGAGTAAATATGACTTGTTGGACAAGTTTTTTACCCTTCATAAGTCTTCTTATAGCAAACATTTTTACTCTCAATTGGTGAAATGTAAAACTTATTTGAGATGTGGGATGAATATAAGGCACATAAACAAATGGACAGTAAAAAAAAAAAAGGTTAAAATAAGAGAATAGCATGAAATTAAAGGGGAAAAGATGTAGCAATTAGGAAGCACTTCCCAACAATGAAATCTATTAGAGCAGGAAAAGTTCTCCTAGGGGAAGTATAGCGGTCTTATGGACCAAGTCATTTCAAATAGACTAGACAAAATAATCAAAAATGGCATTAAGAGAACAGTCCCTCAAGTGAAAGACAAGGGTAGGAGGTTGATTAGATAATCTAATAGAGCTGTCTCATCTTTAAACTTCCTTGAGTCTAAAATTCTATGAGACTTTTTTAGACGGTTTGATCACCCAATAGAGAGATTTTAATTTCATTTTTTATGACATATCTAATAGGTGAACAGCAGTGATCATTCAAGCTTGGCCTGGCTTGCTCTCTGGGGCTTGGATTTCTGGCACGGCACTAACTACAGCTCTAACATAAACCTCAATGAAACCAATAATTACTAAGTAATCCCTGCGCAGAATTTCCATCAGACATCTAAGGCTCATACCAGCACTGCTAATGTAGAATTATTGAAATTTAAATCAGAAGTGTTTATCCAACACTGTGATGAGATAAAGTGATTTGAGACTGCTTATCATGATTAAGCCTGCAGATTGCAGGTTATTATTAGGATGCAAAAGGAATATGAAATTAATGGGAGGAAAACCAAACATAGGTTCTTATTACCAGAGAAAAGAAAAAAGATTGTGTCTTGGATGCAATTAATGCACTAAAATGGTTTCTCTTGTTTTCTCCCATTAATCACTTTTATAACTGTGGACTGGCATGGGTATGACACAATGCCTCAGGGCCGAGTGACTTGCCAACAGAGCCAAAAGAAAGCCCTGAACTCTCTAAATTCTTTCTCTCATAGGTTTCATCTTTTAGATGCGAAACTATTCTTAGTGACTAAAGTAAAGGCTGATGAGAAATCACAGTAAGGATAAGAGGGCAGACTCGGAATTACACTTTAAATCCACATTTCTGAAAATTCCTATAGAATAATTATTCACACTTAGATGAAAACATCATCCTTGGAGAATTATTTTTTCCAAGACTTACATGAACTGAACATTTAATGGTAAATGTTATGTGCTGTGACATCTGCTAATGTATATAGAATTTTCTAATACTTTGTAACCCAGTTATAAAGAATGATGCAGAAAGAGTCTACCAATTCATAATTATCTACATTTATTAAAAAGTATGTGTATAATATATTATAGTTCATTGTTAGTGCTTTTATGTTTTCAACAGTTAATATTTGTAGATGTGCTTTCATTTCCAACTAGAAAATGACATCCTTTGGCTTAGGGATCTCATTCATCTAAATACCACATTGTGTGATATGTATACAGCAGGCACTACAAAATACATGTTGTATGAAGGGAAAAATTTAAAAACAATTCAAAACCAAAAACAAACTATTATTTTTTTCTTTTTCATCCGTGACAACCATACTATAGCATACAAACTATTCTTAGAAATGCACAGCTTTTGAAAAGTATTGCTCAAGTTCCAAAAACCAATATTCCCTTTCATATGGTAACAAATAGCAATTTTTACTCATTGCAACTTCTTCATAAGAAATTCTTTTGTCTGATTAAGTTAACTAATTTACTTTCTTTTATTTAAAAAGTATTCTGAATTTCTTCATCATTTCAATTATAAATAATTTTGAGAATCCGCTATATGCCAGGAAGAAGAACACCTCATGAAATTGATATTCTAATGGGAAAAGAGACAGAATACAAAGATATAATTGAATAACATCATACCAGGGAGTGAAATGTTCTTTGAAGAATAATAAAGCAGTGTATGTTTATTCCCCAGTGTTACAGGGAATGCATTGACACACTGGGCATCAAGGAACACCTCCCTGTAGATGTGTAAATAAAATGAGCAAAGGAAGCTGTGAAACTATCTGGCAAAACAGGGTTTTTCCAAAAGGCCAGTAAATGCAAAGGCCCTGGGGTAGATGCAAACTTGGCAAGTATGAGTAACAACAGAGAGTTCAGTGTGACTAACAGGTAGGGAGTGAGGCAATGAATATTAAGAAGTGAATCAGGGAGTCTGCTCGAGTAAGCCTTGTAGAACGAAGGAAGGAGGTGCAGGTTACAAGGAAGACAGGAAGGGGATCTCTCTTTAGTCAAAATGTATAAGCACTTCATATATGTCTATAAGTAAGTACACATAAAGACAATATTGGGTTGACATACATTTTTCATCTATCCAGCATTGACTCTTTCTGGTAAAATAGGCATTTGTAATAAACCTATAAATAAATTACAAAGAAGAACACTGTAGAAAGCTGACAAGATATAATCAATATTCATATCTAATGCAATTTTTAAAAGAAAAAAAGAGGAGGAAAAATAAAGACCTGAATAAAATAAGCAGAACCTGTCAGCTATTACCAGTTACTAGTAATGACTTTTGAACACAGTTAACTGCTGACATTTCTTTATTTTTTTTTTAAATTCCTGCATATTCTCTATAGCAGAACTAAGAACCATGTGTATTCACCTTTTTAGGACTGAGTTAAATTCAAAACATATGTTGAAGAAGCTAAGAAGAGCCTCTTCTTAAGGAGAAAAAAAGTGATACAGAGAAATAATTTATCTAGAAATATGGCTTTAAAGGAAATGTTTATACCAAGCAGAAGTCAAATCAGGCCACTCTCCTCTCCTATCTGCCTGACTCTGGGGGGCAGCCACAGCTATTCCTGTATGCTCAACATGCCATAAATACACAAGCCTCGCTTCTGTTCTGGGTAAGTCACGGTGCCTGCTTTAACTGTCTTACCTATTTATGGCTGTGATCTTTTCCAGACTGGCTCTCCGGCTCTCCAAGTAGTTCGTTAAATTATCTATCTTACAATAAATCCTTTTGTTATCACTTTATTCTTAGGATTTAACAAGGATCCTAAAACGTTTTGGGGTGGCCACCTTTCACAATAATCCACATACCATCACTGAGATCGATTTTCACCTGAAGGCCTTGGAAGGCGTTTCCACTTGGATCATTAAAAAAGAAAAAGATTGAAAGGGAAGCAAAAATAATTTTTATCAACTTAACATACTGAAGGATAGCCTCCCTTATCAGATGTTATTTTTTATAGTCTATGAATCCACTGTAACTTATAACACTATTATACCAGGCACTATATATTTGAAGTTTTGCTAGTAATGCATGGGATTACGTCTGCCCCTGGGAATGCAGCTATGTCATCTCTGGTCAAAAGTCAGACACGTAAGTAAGAACTAAGAGAAATCATTAAATTTAAAAAGTTAAATCATTTAATTTAAAAAGTTAAGCTACAGCTTAATAACAATGTGTATGAAGTGCTGAGGCTTTAATGATAGGGTGGGAGAGAATGTGATGAGACCAGAATTTGTTTAGTTAAGAGACATGTGATCATTGCCCAGCGAGTGGCAACTATGTAGATAGCACTACCGGTTAATTAATATACATATCTTTGAAGGCTATAAGTTGTGACTATTCATCTGGGGCAAGTAAGCTCAATTTTTGGAATACATTATAGTAACAATGCATTTATGTTATTTCTATATGAAGAAGATGCTGACACTATCAGAGTTTATAACTCAAGCCCTCACCAAATCTTAACATCCTGTCCTTAGGGCAAAAAGGCTGAGTTTACAAAATCGATATGAGGAGATACATATTTCAGTCTCTAATGTGAAATCTGATTCAGCTCACTGGATGATATCAACACCAAATACAGGTTATTTCATATTTTGCTGAGCAATTTATAAATCTGGTCCCAAATAATAACAAGTTTGTCTTGAATAGTGGTTAATTATATATCTATCTAACCCTAACTCTATCAGTAGGCAAAACATGTAAGAAAAAAGGGGAAAAAATGAATTAAACATTGGATTATAAAGAAGTAAACTGCCAACTAGAGTGTAGAAAAGATCAGACAATGGAAAGATGATTCTGGTCCATGATTCCAGGTACGGTGCAAAAGCCTGCTGGGGAAAACAAGTGGAGCCGATCTCAGAGATCCAGGAACAACATGCTCTATCTTGGAGAGGTCATGGACAGTGGGTTCTTAGCAGCTGTTCTTAGCTAAAGGCTTCAGAGGGCTTCCCATGGTTTGTGCTTGGAAAGATAGCACCACTGTGCCAGGCAGAAAGAAGGGCACGGCTGCAATGTGGTTACTAATGTGGGCAAACAGGCTCACGAAAAGAGGGTGGACTGCCCTCCCGACTTCTAAACATCGCTACCCAACACATCGCTTAGAGGTCTGAGTTCCAGCTACTTACTAGCTGTGTAACCTGAGTTCATTAGTTAACATCGAGTCTTCACTAACATCAATTCCTGCATCTGAAAAACAGGAATGATGACAGTAATACTTATTTTGTGAATACCATCTAGATTAGTAGAGACACTGAATGTAAAGCCCTAGAATATACGAGATACACAGGAAGTGCTCAAGAAATATTGGTTAAGATTATTATTAATATCCATAACATCTATAATGAGGCTTTTATTGCCCTTTTTCTCGCTTCACTAACTCTGTCTTATGACAGGCAATCTGACATACTATCTGGCAAAGTACATTATAGACAAACTATTTTAATATCTCCTCACCAGTTTATGGAGAACCATAATAAATCAAAACAAAATTTTGTAGAGTTCACGTCAACTTCCAATATTGTATCGTGCCCACAGGAATGAGAAAACAAAAAGATCCCAAATGTTTTGTTAAAAAAAGATTCTTTAGTCTGAAACAGGGGGTTACCCTGGAAACTCACAGTTACCCTAGAGAACCACAGTCTCACCATGAAATCAAGGTCCTACAAGAAATATGAAACAACTTTAGAAAATTTCTAATTTATCTTCTCAACAGAATTCAAAAGACTCTGAAGTTTTCACAGTATAACAGTCATGATACACGAGGAAAGCTTAAGAGATTTTCTTTAAGGTTGTTTCAGAATTAGAAGTATAAATATATATGCTATATATAGATATGTAACCTATTTGTTAAAGTTTTTGTCCTCACTCCTCTTTTTCAACTAACAAATTGGACACATTCTGTGTGGTACATACTATGATAAGGCAGTTTGTCAAAATTTCGTTGATTATGTAAGCGCCTGTTTGGTTCTACTGTGCTTTTGATTAGAATTGCATTAATTTTCGAGGTCAATGTGAACAAAATTTCCCCTTTTTCATATTGATTCTTTTCGTCCAGGACAACGGCATTCAAATTTTGTATAATAAACAGTCGATAAGCATTTATGAAAGGAATAAATAAATGCTACCCAATTATTTTTTGCAGTGTTCTTAGAAAAGGTCTTAACATTTCTCCTCAAAGTTATATCAAAGCAGTTTGTGTTTTTGGTAAATTAAATCTTTTTCCTCTTTTAGAATTTTCTATTTAATTGTCACATTTACCAGTTTCGAAGATGCTGAGTGGAACTTTTCCTTTGCCCAACAATTGACACCAGGGGAAAGCTTTTGTGAAAACCCAAAGAAGCTGTAAATATTTTTTGTTTTAAAAAGAATTTCATGCAACAGAGCTATATCCTTCCACGAGACTAGTCAAGTGTGGGAGAATTGGATGAAATATCACCAGTCTCTCCTGTGAGCCCACAGTTCTCTTCCTACTATCTCCTTTCCCTAAGATGGCTGAAAAGCGCTCTAAGAAGCTGGTAGGATGGGAAGGGACAATGATGTGGTGGATGGGATCTCACCTTAGCTGACATGGACCAAAGGGAGACAAAGCTGCTACTCTCTAAGGAAGCTGACGGACTTGAAGTAAAGTTCAAAACTGTCCTCCAAACACTTATCGTTCCTGAAGAAGCTACTTCATTGGCGAAGACTCCAAACACATACAAACCAATTTAGAGCCAACACCCTGTCATTCCTATCACATTTAAAATAATCTGTTATGTTGATGTAAACCCCTATTTAACACCTATCATAACTCTTATCTTTCCTTTGACCATGAATTTTAGGAGATTTAGAGGGGGTGTGGGAGGAGAAGTCCCCAAAAGATACTTTTTAACCATAAGACTCTGAATGAGTACCCGGTGGCCTTTCCCTGCTCAGGTCCCTCAGCTAAACAGGACTACAGCTGGGTTTAAATGGGTTATTATTTATCTGTGCTTAGAGTAGTGTTTGGCACTTATTAAATATACAACAAATGTAATGAATATATACAAGTGAAGAAAGTTGCTCAGACTTTATCTCACACAGGAATAGACCCAGTCATCCTATTTCTCCTCTGGACAAGAGAATGCAAAAGACATCGCAACAAAATGTTCTCCAATAACATTTAACTTAGAATAGTGAAAGAGCCACCTATGAGCAATAGCAAATAAACTGTCTTCATTCTGACAGTTTTGTAAGAGTTTGAAACCAAAGCACTGCCAGGAAAGAAGTTTTATGTATTGAAATTTCAGTCGGTATCTATTACAGTTTCTTTTCATTGGTCTAAAAACTGGCCTTACCACACTAAACTCAAATATTAAATTAGATGTCCATCTGGTTAATTTTGGTTTAAATTTTATTTTTTAATTCATCTGTACTTTAATTTAGTACATGTTTTGATATTTCTCAAAGAGTAAGCCAACTGTTATAGTAACATTTAATGATTTTATTATTATAAATTGATTTGGGAAGCCAGGTTTAAGGTATGCTGAATCTGTATCTCAGTCTCCTGCTTTGATCAACAGTCTGGTCTAGTACTTTTTTGTACATAATCTCTTGTTTATGTATTTTTATTTTATTTTTTAAGTACATAATCTCTTAATCTCATAAATTGCTTTAGTAATTGCCTTATGATGTCCTATCTATTAAGATATGGTTTTTAATGTGTCCTTGTCTTGCCTGCTTTTCTTACTCCCGACCTTAATATGGAGAACACTTCTTAATAGTTATAAAAACCCTACTTAGTATCCTGCACATATAAATGCTCCATATATGTGGTACTGAACTACATTTTGCAAAAATGTAAGTAAAATAAATATGTTATGCATGTATGTGTGTATATCTGTAATATTCAATGATGGGTAATTTCATATGCATTATTTGAAATAGATAGTTATATATAGTTTTATATATGTGTGTGTGTGTGTGTGTGTGTGTATATATATATAGTTGTATATAGTTGTACAAGGTATAAAACTTGCATAAATTTGACATGCAATACTGGCTCTTTGAATGCTAGATAAAAATAAAATATTATTGGGGATAAGAAGACACTATTCTACAAAGTATGTTGCTGCTCTGTTTGAGGACATCGTCAAGATGGCTTTGGGTTTCAGTTTAAAGTTAAAACAGACAGACACAACTGACCCCTCTACTTCTGCTGGAAAACCGGTAAATAAAGGAAAAATACCAAGCTAAGGCTCTCTGTGGTATAAGAAGGTTAAACAAAAAAACCTGACTACTCTTTTGTCAATCAAATGCTACTTATTCTCAGCTCTCTATGAGTGTTTCTGATAATTGCTTTGTAGCCAATTCACTTTGCTTCTCAATTTGGTAATTAACCTGATTATCTTAGGTAATTAGCTAACTGTAGCCTAGTCATTTTCACAGCATGGTTGTAGGTGAGATCCTGCCCTCCTTTCCCCAGTTTTCTGCTTATCGAAATGAAGTTCTAATTTCTCAAAGGCATTGGGAAAACTCCTCTCACGGGTCTTACTTCTCTGAATGGTGTGATCAGGAGAAGGAACTGGGCGATATATCAGGAATTGCAGATTTCTTCCTGCTGCCCCTCTGTTCCCGCACGAAGGTGCCCACCCCTGGACACGGCTACCTGCGGTTGCAGGGCTGCTTGAATACGCTGGAGGGAGGGCAGCAGGAAGACTGATCAGCCACCCTCCTGCCATATCGTTGTGGCCTGTGAAGATAAATTATGTGTATGTTCAGGCTTTGAGATCACTTACCCCTTAACCATCTGAAAATGGTGCACCTTTTGTCACAAAGGTCACCCAACATTGGATCGATAGTCAAGGTATTTGATGGACATTGCACACTTCTTTCATCCTGGAACGTCAGTATCATTAAGAAGTGTCATGGTTTAAAAATAATAATAAACTGAATAGATTTCTGATTCCACCTCCCTCACCTTCTCCTGATCCGCATACCTTAGATAAGGCGGTTTGCTCACTAAATGTGGCAGTTCCCCAAAATGGTTCTTTTCCTGGTCCTCTCCTGAGTAATGATCAGGATCACCGGGTGGAGTTGTACTGACTTATTATTATTTTTTTTTTTATTTGACAGGAGAGATCACAAGTAGGCAGAGAGGCAGGCAGAGAGAGAGGAGGAAGCAGGCTCCCCGCTGAGCAGAGAGCCTGATGAGGGGCTCGATCCCAGGACCCTGAGATCATGACCTGAGCTGAAGGCAGAGGCTTAACCCACTGAGCCACCCAGGTGCCCCTTGACCTATTTTGGACAATCTGGGATTCCACTATACCATTCCTGGCCATGCCGCTTCTTTTTATCCCTTAACAACAGCCTCAGGTCATCCTGGCACATACTCTGGGTGGCATTCTGGCCACAACGGGGACTATGGATTTCAAACTTAATCCTACTTCTGCTACCTAAATTCTCTTGTTGGCTTGTTGCAGTCATATAGCTTGTAATTACTAAGTTGTGTACATTGATTCTCAAGTGCATGGCAGGAGGGAGGGTAATAATGCATCTCAATACATTTTACTAAGATGCTCTTATCCCCCTTATATATAACACCCCAGCTGAGAGGTCTGGGTACAGGGGGATGATGATGGAGAAAAGGTATATTTACAGCTCCTAGAATGGGACATATTAATTTGGGGGAGTATAGCGAGAGCAACAACTCTGACATCTGGGAGGGGACACCTTAGAATGTGGGTGCAGAGGAGGGAGACACACTAATGATCTCTTGTCTTTTAGAACCACCCTGGAATGTTATTCACAAAGAAAAACATCCCAGGGCAGCTTTCGCAAAAGATAGCAAGCTGCTTAATTTAAATCACACCTAGATCTGCCACCCCGACCAAATGGTGGTGACAAGGACTTGATATCAAGTCTCTATAACTTTACTGAGCAGTCAACCAGCAATACTGGGGGATGATCCCAGCTCCTGCATCTTCCATACGAAATGACTGTCAGCCCCTTTAAATGTCTTTCCACCTCCATTCCTATCTCTATCTCTGGTTCATGACATGGGATGCATGAACGCCTTCTAGCAGGTGGTACAGACAAACACTGTATGTCAGATTGACTGCCCTCACACAATCCCTCCAAAGACAAAGGCTGAACCAGAACTGGGAAAACTAATATTTACCAGTTGGCCAGAAAGGCACACTGGAGACTGTTAACCTACGTCCCCTGACTCATGCCAGTCATATCTGCAGTATACAACAGCTGCAATTAACATTTTCCTTCCAGGAGCACCTGGGTGCCTCTGGGGCCAAACTAGGGATTGAACTACTTCTGTGGAAGCTAGACATCAATTTGTATGTACTTGCTGTAATTTGTAGTTAAGGAGTGATCATAAGAGCTCTTCAAGTGTTTAAGAAAATACCACCAGTAAATCATGTGGCTTCCAGATGACTGTGGAGATCTCTCTGGAATAGAGTACCCTTAGGTTATTTGGGGCATTCCAGAAGGGATAAATTACTCACTGGATATGCACTCTTTGGGTAAGTATCCCTACAACAGGAACCAAACAATCAGAGAAGGTGGTAGGAAACGTGTCCCCAGACTTCAGCTGAAATTATCAAGGATACCATATTGGACACAGAAGACATTCAGGTGAGTTTCAACTTACTGGCCAGAACTGCTATGGAAAACAGAATTGCCCTACACATCCGTCTTTCAAGACCACGATGAAACCTGTGCAATTACTTATATATTGTTAACCTGGATTAATTCTTCTGAAAAGGTGGTAAGGTCAGTGCAGAGACTTAAATAGAAAGTCATGTGTCTTTATGTCTTTATGTTTATGGGATTTCTTCAGCCTGCTTTGTCTGGGGCCCTGGGGGTCATGATTGAGGTCAATACCGCAGATTGGCTTCATCCTGCCCTTGCAGAATTACTGATAGCAGCTTTAATTAAATGTTGTCTGAGACAAATTGAACAAATACAGGTCTAGTCCCTATTGATAAGATTAATCAGAATGGCCCACAGAGTGGCACACTCCTGCGAATATTTGACTTCGTCTAAGAATGTGTAGGGCTAAGGGGTGGTTTTTGGGAGAGACCGTCTGCCAGGGCTCTGAGCATCCCTGCATATTCTTGCTGAGTGAGCCAAATTGGAAAGCTTACCCATCTCCTGATACTGAGCAGTTTTTCTAGCTTGTCACATAAGCAACTAAGTAGGCCAAGTCCACTAGAGTGTGACAACCATGTAACTGCTTGTTTTCCTGTGGAAGGGGAATCTGGGTTTTTTTTGCCATTTGCTGTAATGTTTGCTGCTTGCTCAAAAAGTGCTTTGGCCCTGGGTCCCTCAGTTGTGAAACAAACCCATTCCATGTGCAGCGTCTATCTGGGCCCATGGCATGGCCTCGGTGGGACTTGGGAGGCAAGAGGGGCCAGCAAATATGCTGATGTTCATGCTTCCAGCTGTGCCAAGAGTAATAAAGTTCTTTGTCTCTGACCCAGGAGTCTTGAGTCTTCTGCCAGAATGCATGTAATGATGGCTGGCTGACTTGTTGGCTTGCAAGTAGGGTAAAATCAAATCTTAGAATGTTTACAGTTTCTTAGAGAAACAACATGATTTTGAGTGGGATAGAATTGTATTCTACTTAAACAGCTCTTAACCATCTTCCAAATATTTTAAATATATCCTTTCAGTAAATAAAAAGCACATTAGCTGGAAAACAGTTGGACTAGGATTTGAATTAGGCAATATGGATACAGAGCGTGTTTTTATTCTCCTATATTTCTCTATATGTTGATGTTGTTTAAAAGCATTGGAATATTTTGCATTTTATTTAGTGAATGTCCCATGTCTTCTTTATGTGGTTTTGCTTATAGCTCACTAACCATCAAATTTTCCAAAGTCCTATTTTCTAAGTTGGTAATCACTTTAAATTTGACAAATCTGATCATTTTCTTTAGTTTGTGTATGATAAACATTTTCAAAACAAACAAATTCTAACATGCCAACGTTTCACACCGTAACTATCATTTGAATATAATGAACAGTTAAAAGCAGGTTGATTCAATATCAACTAAAAATAATTTAAATCTAGTTATATCATAGCCCTTTAGTTGAAAAATTCCAGAAATTTAGATGCAAAACTTTACAAAGTAAAAATATAATCTTTTAGTTACCTTGTTCCAATTTGTAATTTATAGGATGTGCCCACTTTGAAATTACCCCTGTACTATCATTTACTAATTAACCAAGAACAGAAAATACAAATTTAAAATAATTTCAATGTGTTATGAAAATGTTTTCTGAAACAGAAAAAAAAATGACTTACAGAATACTCTATTCATGAATACAAAATACACCAACTCCCCAAGACTTCTACTTCCTCTTAGCCTTAGCCATTCTACTCCTCAAGTTTTTCCTCCTATCCAGCCACTTACACTCTCTGAGCAACTGAGTTACCCTAGAGCAATGGCACCAAACAGAAGGATATCCTGCCCCAAATTCCCATCACTTCCTTTAAGTGTCTCCTCAGTCTGTTAGGTCAGGGTTTTTATCAAATACTGAACATCTACCTTTATTTTTAAATACATTCACCAAGAGTTATTAAGTCTACATCTTTTGTACACACACCTATAAATTATGACTTTCCACCTAACACCCATTCTAATCGCTGAAAGGACTTAAGAAAATCGTTCTTTCTTCTCAGAATTCCATTTATTAGTCCCTCAAAGTACTCAGAGGGTCACTTTTGGAATCTCACATATCTTGTATATTTGTATACTTATCTTGTATACTTCTTTATACCTTCTGATTATATTAGCTTTCATCAACTTTAAAGATAATTTTAAATTTTATTTCTATCCTCATCTTTAAACATTGATTTGGAAATGAACTTTTGGGACATAATCCATTTCTAACTCGGGGACTCCCTAGAATTTTATATTAAAATATAGAAAATTTCAAATGGTATAATAATGGAAAATTGATAATGTGTAAATACTTTATATTATAGTGGGTTATGTCTGATGTTTAATAAGGTTAGGAACACACCAAGCATTTGCAAGCATTTCCCCAGCTGGGAATATGGCTTTGAGTTAAACTGACCCAGATCTTAAGATCAATGCCATTACTTTTTAGTATGTGAACATGAATGAACTCTCTAACTCCCTCTGTTTGAATATAATGAACAGTTAAAAGCAGTTAGTCATCAATAAAAGAGCATAACACCCAGTTTACAGGGCTGGATGCCGTAAATGCACCTCACATGATACCTGGCACTTGTCACAGTGGGGGAAGTAAATCCAAGTTATTATTATCTGATAAGAAATTCAGCAGAAAATTTATCTTGAGAATATGGTAGAATGTGGTTCTTCTCATTTGACTACTTCTTCAAATATCTGCTAGATAATTGGGAAACAGAATTTTTGAAAATATGGACAATGAAGGAAAATTGTGTGACTGAAAAGCAAAACAAGTGACATAGTATCAGAAATAGCTGTAGAGTAAATTCCTTTGATTAGTTTTTTTATTTAAAACTGGCATTTTTGGCACACCTGTGTTGTTTAGTCTGTTAAACACCTGTCTTGAACTCACATGATCCTAAGATTCTGGGACCAAGTCCAGCATCAGGCTCCTTGCTCAGCGGGGCATCTGTTCTGTCTCTGCCCCTCCCCATCTTGTGCTCTCTCTCTCAAATAAATAAATAAAATCTTTTAATTTTTTTTTTAAACTGGCATTTTCAATTAAGCTGAAAATCTATAACTTCATATCTATTTCCTTAGAGATATATCACAAGCCTGTACCCCCAGATTCAGTGTTTACTATCTTTTGTGCCACACACTGTGTTGTGCTATTTTGCATGTATTGTCTTTCATATGTCTGAAAATCTACCCTTTGGAGTAGGTATTATTTTTATAATTTTTTTAAGATTTATTTATTTATTATTTTAGAGAGAGAGAGCATGAAAGCATGAGTATGCGGAAAGGGAGGAAAAAGGAGAGAGGGGGAGAGAATCTCAAGCAGACTCCCTGCTGACAGGAGAGCCAGAAGCAGGGTTTGATCTCATGACCCTGAGATCATGACCTGAGCTGAAATGAAGAGTCAGATGCTTAACCAATTGAGCCCATTCTAGGGCCCCTATTTTTACTATTTTAGAACTAAAACCAGTGCTCAAAAATTAAAGTGTTTTGAGAAACATCAAAGCTAATAAAATTCTAGGATTCCAAATTCTGAAACAGACCCTCAGAGTGTTGAAACCTTTCTTAGAAATATAAAAGGCTTTTTTTTTTAAATAAGGCTGAATACCTTAATATAGAATGCATTTTACTACTAATTAGATACTATCACAACTCTTAGATTTTGTAACTTTTCGTGTACTCTTTAATTTTTTTCTTCTGTTCAAAAATAATGCTTAAAATAGCATAACCTTCTGTAGCAAAGAACACCATTATTGTTCATATACAATGTAATCAACATTATTTACTCACTTTTTTATTACACTTTGGCTCAAATTCAGTATTAATCCTGACTACATTTCATTTCCATACCATAACATACCTTTATTTTTACAGACAGCTTGTTCATGAGATGCTCTAATTAACTTTTCATTCTGATTTCAAATCCATGACAGAGAAAACAATGTCAACACACCCCAATGTCTACATATGTATTTTAATAACAGGATTTAAATCCTAGGTTTCTGGAGTTATGATTAAAGAGAAACATAATTCAGTTCAAGACTAAAGGATACAATCATGATCAAGAATATGCAACCTAGATTTTCTTAATAGTTTTCTGAGGTTAATTTGCTCAAAAACACCAGGTAGATATACAACTGCAAAAAACTGGCAATATCAACTGAAATTACTATATTTGAGATGACACCACCAAGTTGCAGCAGGGACCAGAAGACCAGACAACCACAACTCTGCTTAGGGTCCCTCACTCAAGCCACACTGAATCATGCCTCCCCATGTGACAACTCCTCTTTTGTTCTCACCAGCAATTTTTTTTTTTTTAAGATTTTACTTATTTATTTGAGAGAGAGAGGGAGAGAGAAAGAAGAAAGAGTGTGCACAAGTTGGGGGAGGCATAGAGGGAGAGAGAGAAGTAGACTCCTCACTGAGCAGAGAGCCTGATGCAGGGCTTGATGTCAGGTCCCTGAGATTATGACCTGAGCTGAAGGCAGACACCTAACAGACTGAGCCACCCAGGTGCCCCCCAGCAGCACTTTCAATATCACTGTAGACAAATGAGAGACAAGAAGGCGAGAGACAGAGTACAAACAACAGGTGAGTTTTGCCAACAGACAAACAAACAAAACTTTAAAACCCTGGAAACATCACATAATGGGTAAATGGGCAGCAGGTTCTTCCATCAAAGACACACTTAAGCAGCGACACATTAATCCTGACTGAACTACAACCAGAATCAAACAGCCAGAACTGCAGAAAATCCCAAAGCAGTAGCATACAGATCCAAACTACATTAATATATACTAAGTCAATGAGGATTAAAAAAGAAAATGGGGCCAAGGCTTTTTTTTTTTTTTTTTTCTTTTTAAAGGAGCATGGAAAAACTGAGGGAGGTAAACACAATTCCTTCCTGGCACCTAAAGCTAGCAGCTGATATATGTATTCTTTTTGAGTTGAGTAAACAGAAACAAATAAATACAAACTCTGGGATTTATAAATAATTATAAATAAAATTAAGAATAAATTTGCTCACATGTATCAATCTTACTATTTGTCAAACATTCCTCTGAATATTTAAAATGTTTTTCTATTTGATCCTGACAATCACCCTCCTCAGTCATGGCACTCCATTTTTTAGATCAGAAAAATGAAGCCAAGTAACTTACCAAATTAAAGTAAGTGATTTGTCTGGGGTCATGCAACAGACCTGAGTAAGTAAAAGTAAAACTGAACTCAGGCATCTGGCTCCAGAGGAGATAGGCCTAATACTCACTTTATCTTCTGTATCTGTGGCTGAAAAAAAAAAAAAAAAAAAAAAGGAAGTAAGGCTGTCTAAGATTTTAAAACACTTAGTGGACACCCCTTCCAAGTCAGGGGAGAGCCAGATAGGCAGGAGGTTGTTGGAGACAGAAAAGTCATGGAAGCTCACTCCTCTGAGAGGAAGGATCCCACTAAGTGTCTTTCTTTCATATAGCCTCCTTCCAATTAGGTTTTTATACTTTTTACTTAAAACATAATCAATACAACAAGCAAAGCTTCCTCTAAAGGCACTATGAAAAAGTACAACAGTAAAAAAAATTATTTTAAAAACAGGACTCGAAACACATTTTTGAAATAATTATTTGACATCATCAAAATGTGTCAAGTTCTATGAAACACGACAATGGGCCAGAAGGAGAAGACAAGCTAGAATGAACAAGATATTATAAAGAAGTTGGCAGAAAGGAAGGAAAAAAATGCAAAATATCCCAAACACTGATGCTCAATTAAAAACCGTTTTGAAAGCAATAAAAAGCAGAATTAAAAACTGAAAATTACTGATGTAGAGGAAAAACATATAAGTACTCTGAAAATAAAACAAAAAGAAAATCACTGAAAGAAAAGCTATAAAATTATGACAGATGTGAGGGCAAAAAATGGAGAGCAAACCTATATTTTCATTCCCATTCTTTCATTCAACAAATATTTATTTTTTTCCCCAGGACTGCTCAAAACCCAAAACTTCCTGCTTCCAAAATCATGTTCAAAAATAAAATAAGAATAGAATAGAATAGAATAAAATAGAATAGAATAAAGGGGTGCTTAGGTGGCTCAGTCATTTAAGTGTCTGACTCTTGATTTCAGCTCAGGTCAAGCTCTCAAGGCCCACAGTCAGGCTTCACACTGAGTGGAGAGCCTGCTTAAGATTCTCTCTCTCCCTTCCCCCTCCCACCCCCCAGCTCAGATACCCTCTCTCACTCTCAAATACATAAATAAAATCTGTTTAAAAAATAAAATCATGTCCACATTTTTATAGAATCATAAATTGAGAGAAGCTGACCTCTCACCCTCATTTGTTTGAATTGTGACAGAATTCCAAGAGTTCTCATAGAAAGAACTAGAAACAAATTAAGCTATATTCAGAGATATGAACAGGAAACTCTCCAGAGCAGGGGGCAGAGAGAACCTAAATCTAGAGATCAAAACAAGTGACTGAAGCAAATGTAACACATTTGTTACACAAATGTAACACAAAGGAGCCAACATTTACATATTTTCTTGACATTTTTTTTTTTCTGGAGTTTCAAGAGTACTGAAAACAAACTTCTACCTGTAGAGCCCAACTCCATGTACTACTAATCCCTCTGCCTCTTTCAAGACCAAGCACAAATGTGACCTCCTCATTGACTCTGTCCTGAGCATCCTATTTGAAATTACAACCCACCCACAACTTAATCCCACTCTTCTGTTTTTATTTGTCCTTAACACTTAGCACATGATGATATGTCATATAATTTCCCATATGTTAGGTCTAGGACATAATCTCAGTGAGGAACTGAACATTTTTGCATGACTTACTGATAAGTCTCTAGAGAACAATGCCTGACACATATTAGATATTAATTGCTATTTTATTAAGGAATGAAGTGCCCAAGAAGGGGAGAGAGGGCAGGCTATACATAGAAGAAATATCAGGCCTCATGTACCTACACTTAGGAGAAAAACCAGAAATGTGGCTGAAATGGCAGATGGAGGTCAAATCACGAAGAAGGGTGTTTTAGTCTAAGAAATGTAGACATAGTTGTAGAGACAATGGGATTTTGATTTGGAGCATTCCTAAGTAAAAGTAGAGGTGGTGTTTGAATCCAATGGGCAGAGACTTAGAAACATCTGGGACTTGAGTACACCATTGGCTTCTCCATCCCTCTTCACTCTCCCTGCCAATCTACCACAAATTCATAGAATCATACACAGAATCCTCAAATACTCACCATCTTACATATTCAGCCTTATTTCCCTCCCACCCTAACGCATACACACCCACCCACCCAGGCACGCACATGCACACACACACACCAACAATACACATAGTGTGTTCCTCAGCCATAGTTCACCACATACCAGATGCAAGATACATGGTTAAACTTCAAAGGTTTCTCGACAAAACTTTAGTACTTTAGGTCAACTCTTCCAAGATATATCTGAAATTCATGGCAATCTTAAGCAAAATCTCAACAAGTTCCTTGTTGTTGTTTTTTTCTAAGTGGATCTTGTCAAGTTGATTCTAAAGTCCATCTGGAAGAAAAATTGTGCAAGAACAGCCAAGATATTTCTGAAAAAAGTAGAATAATAAGGGAGGACCAGCCTTTCTCAATATCAAAACATACAAAAGGTTGCGGTAATTATGATAGCATGGTTTCAGTGAAGGAATACCTCAATGAAAAACAATAAAGTCTGTGAATACTGGAACCTGAGATTTAAGATAAATGAGCTATATGACATTTAGTACAACTTCATTTAGTGTTAAAAACAATAGAGGCAACCTAAATGTTCAACTTAAGAATGGTTAAATAAATCGTCATATAGTCCATAAAATAGGTTATATAGGGCAGAATGCCAATGATATAGCTTACAGGAAAACAAAGAGAAAGATATAGAATATGTGCATATACAAGATATACATATATGTGTGTATATATATATGTACACACATATATATACACACGCATAAAATATGGGTCTATTTTTATAAAGTAACACTAAAAACAACAACAACAAAACAAGTATGTTCACCTATATGCACAAACATAGCTAAAAAATCAGAAAGGACAATAAGATTGGTGAGGTTTGAGAAGGGGGAATTCTTCACTTTCTATTTTAGAGTTTTATATTACTGAAAATTTCAAATAAGGAACATATTTAATGTTTTACTTTTGTAATTAAATGTGTGTTTGTGCATGTATCATGGTATCAAATTTCAGGCTTTTAAAAAATATCTATTATCTAATTTACTTTATATCAACTTTGTGAAACCGAACCACACATTAATATTCAATTTTACAAGTGAGAAAAGAAGTCAAATGAGATGCTCCATAAAATGTAATCAGAATGCTTATACACTGGAAAAGTGACAGCCCCCTTTGTATGCCAAGCAACTAGAACATTAAGTGATGCATGATACGTCTTAGTAAATGTTCAGTGACATGAATAAGAGACAGACTGTTTCTAAAAGCCAGGAATGTAAACACCAAGTTTAAGACTCCCCCTTCTTCCACTCCCTGAACAGGTTAAACCCTTTGCTAGACACAACTGAATGGCAACGTGCCACAGACTTTTGGTCAGCAATGCTACCACTGAATGGGCTCAAAAATGGGTCTAAAAGATAGAAACAACTCAGTCCATCTATAGCCATAAGATTCTAAAGCAAGAATTTTTAGACTCTTCTGCTTTTAAAAGAATTGTTGATAAAACTGAATTTATGTGGCTCCTCCCATTCTGCAACTCTTAAATACCCTACAAATTTAAAGTAATAAATAACAATAAAACTAACAATCATTTGGTAACCTAGGTAACCTACTTTAAAGGGTGCCTCCATAAAACCATTCAATACAGTATCTTTTTTCCATAATTATTATCACAAAGAAAACTTTAAAATATGATTTGAATACAGTGACTCAAAAATTAATTGGCAACACAGACTTCTGTATTGGCTTTTCAAATGTTGAATGCTATGCGTGTGCTTGATAAGAAAACATGACCCAGGAGCCTCAACTGAGATAATAGCCAAAAGGTGTCACTTCATTGAACAAGGTGGTTAGTATTCAAAAAGCACAAAACAAATAATTATGTCAATATATATCAGCAAAATCTCTAAAAGAAAATGAAAAAGGCAGATAATGGGAATACTTACACATTGTCTAGACAACATAATTGGGAAAACTGCATTTTTCACTTTTGTAAGAAGACATTCTGTGGGATCTTTTTTTAAAGATTTATTTATTTATTTGAGAAAGAGGGCATGAGCAAGGGGAGGGACAGAGGGAGAGAAAGAGAGAGAGAATCTCCAGAAGATTCCCTGCTGAGCGGGGGAGCCCCGCCTAGGGCTCCCTCCCATGACCCGAAGATCATGACCACAGCCAAAATCAAGAGCCAGATGCTCAAGTGACTGAGCCACCCAGGGGCCCCTCTGCAGGATTTTTTAAAAACCCAGAGAAATCCACAGTTCTATTCAGTGCCTACTTGATTTAGCATCTCTTCTTTTCTGAATATATCCTTTGAGTGGCATTCCTAGAAATGAGTCCCTCTGTTGTAGATCCTGTGCCTTAAAGATCTTCAGATAACCTCACAGGATTATGTAATTTAGCACTCCACCACAACCTTTGTTTAGACACGCAACCCAGGTGTTGCTTAATCCATCACCCATGTTATGCAAGTGATAGCAGGAGAGAGGCCAATGAAAGAAAGCTGCAGTTTTCTGAAGAAGAACAGTGGTCCAGGGTTTTGGGAATAGGGTCTGCAAGGACACTCTTCTCTTAGAGTTTGTGTTACTGTCATTCATACTCCGATGGGGAAATCCAATTCCTCAAAATCCAATTTCTCAGGTAGAAATCAAATTCTCTAAGTCTTCTCCTACTCTGTAATGATGCCTTGAACTACACACCAATTTAATACAGAGCATAAAAGGAAAGCACCTCACAAAGAAATGCAAAACTAAAACTACTCTTTTAGGACCCCCCAAAGGCCTGCTTTTTAAATGGATATTAGACAAAAGTACCGTCCATAATTTATTTCATTTAGAGAGGTAGCAAATCAAAATGAAACTTCAATAAGAAAAGACTTTTATCCTATTAGGTGTTCTTAATAAGCTAAAAGGTTTGAAAATTTTTAAATACGGAAAAAGTTATCTATGAAGATAGTAAAAAAATGAGTTTGAGCACTGAAATTTTCTGAAACATTCATAAAAATTTAATAACTACTATTATTACAATAGTGAAATAGCCAAAGGGAATTTTAACAACTGATTGTCCAGTAAACAGGAAGCACTATATATACACACACAAATGTATATACATACACTCACATGTATGTGTAAGTACACACATATGTATATGTACCTGAATGCATATATAATATACATATACATTATAGGCAGTAAAATACATCTTCAGCTCTTTTACAGAGGCAATTTTACTTGATTTTTGTTTTTCTAGGTTACAGGTTATAGATCTGTGGTCTCCAATTTTATAAAATTCATTTTCCTTTAGAATTGTGGAAAATACATCATAAATGTACGCTAAGCCCATCTAAAGGAAAAATGAGAAAGTCAACATAATAGGCTTCCTTAGGCAAAGAACGTAAGAAAAAAAAATTAACAAACCTATGCACAGATGAAACCAACATATCTGTTTTTTAATACTATAAACCTGAATATAATCTCTTAAAGATTTGTGATGTCAACCAAAGTTATTTACTGAAGAGCACTGATTTGTGACAACAGACGTGTGCTACAGTTCAACTGCAAACTCATTTGCTAAACTTAAAATACAAGCCTCACAGAGAAGATAAAAGGAAATTATGGTTTTTCAAACAGTAAATAGTCCAAAGCAGCAGCTTTAATCAGATTATTCCAAGATACCTGCAAATGTTACTAAGCAAATATCCTTTCTTGATGAAGTTTCCTTAATGCCCTATAGAACATTTCCCTTAGTATTACAGGCCTGTGGTCCTTACTAGAGTTTTCTGATGGCTACAATGTTGCTTTTTTCTTTTCTTTTTTGGAGGATTTTATTTATTTGTTTATTTATTTATTTGGGAAAGAGAGAGTGAGAATGGGGGTGGGGAGCAGAAGGAGAGGGACAAGGAGACTTCACACTGAGCGCAGAACCCAACACAGGACTCCATCTCACCACCCTGAGATCATGACCTGAGCAAATTAAGAGTCTGACACTTAACCAAATGAACTATCCAGGTGCTCTCACTGTTTTATACTCATTTTTATATCTCATTACACAGTGGCTAGCATATACTTTGGGTACTAGAAAAGAAAGCAATACATTGTAATTGTTCTTGATAAGAAAAGTTCTAGGCAAGGTTTGTAGATGTTCAATACGTCCTCATTCACTTATACTTACTAGAATACCTACTATGTGCTCAGCACTGTGCACATAGTTCTGTGGACTGAACTGGGAGCCAAATTACCTGTGACTGACAAGGATGAGGTGTCAGATGACTCATTTATTTTTCCATGTTTAGTACTTCACATAAATGGAAATATTCATCAAAAGTAATGATTGCAATTGTTCATAAATTAGATTCATTATGACTTTGAGGGCAAGATGCCATTTGGCAGGTTAATCCCCTCTGCTGGGGAAACGAAAAGAGAATTTAGCTGTTAATGCTCTTCAAGATATATTTATTCCTGGATCTCTTTCTCTCCTCCACTCAGTCATACCGCAACATATTGCATACTGCTTTAACTTGGAACAAGCACCAACTTCAAAATTCAATTTGGAAAACCTTAAAAATAGACTGAACATATCATGACAAATCAAACATTTTGAAATAACACTGTTGGCAAGGTGGCTTTTACTTAAAATTGAAAATGTTAACATTTTGCAAGAAGGTGAATTATTTTTCTTGGCAGATATGTTTTAAAGAACATTGAAAGAAAAATACTGAATAAGAACAAAAGTTTCTCAAGTGAAATCAGTTCTCTGAAAGGAAATAAAAACATCAAAAAGAAATGACAACAAAATATATGTTATTTCCTGTCTGACAAAAGCAACACTCTCTGAACAAAAGCTTTAGAAAATAAAGCAACAGAAATTCTTACTCGATAGTCCAGGATATAAAATTACAGAATATATTTGTCCAAGTCTTCCAGTTCAATTTGAAATGTCAGCTTTTAATTCAGTAAAACCAAGCTTTCCTCATGGATTGGCTCTGAGGAGTTTCTAGACACCTCCACCTTACACTGCTGAAAGTGAACGCATCAAGCCCTGACTATAGCAAGGCACTGGCTTGGGGGTGGAGAGGAGGAGGAATTACCATAATGTTTGGGCTCAGAATCAGCAAGATGAGTGTCTAGAGGCATTCAATCCAAGCATCTATGTTCAATCCATAGCCATTTTTCTTGTGGCACTTTTCACTTATTTACTTGTTCAACCAACAAGTATTTGTGAAGTGCCAGGCCCCCTGGGCCAGTTGCTGCCTTTACAAACATATGGACTGTAGGTTTGTCAGCACTGCCTGAAAACCTCAATCCCAGCCCTGTGTGTGTGTCTGTGGGGCGGGGGGGGGGGGGATGGGTCGTATCCAGTAACTAATACACGACAAACATAAAATTTGAGAAGCTTAAGACATTCAATACATTATGTAATGCTCTCATTCAGAACATGTCTGTTCCTAGTTTTTAACCCACAGATACTGCTTTATGAAATCACTTTAGAAAAAATTCTTATGTGTAAGGAATATAAAAGGATTAAGGACCGTGGAGTCATGGTAAAGTGATTCAATCACATCTTTCTGAATTTCTGTGGTACGGTAGAGTTCTGGAAATCATATTTTCAAAGAGGACATTAATAGACAGGACACCACAACACGGCTGTGTGCCTCATTTCCACCCGGTCAGATACACACCTGCGGTTTCCCAAGTTCACCATCAACTGACAAGCAGGTGCCTATGAGGCACAATCCTGACAGAGTTTATGCAGTTACCCTGATTACTCAAAACAGTTCAGTGTATCAGTAGGTATTTTCCAGTGAGCAAAACGTAGATCAAAGGTAATGGACTTCCTCAAAGAGAAAGAAAATACAGTGACAACTCACCAATATAAGGCTTATGATGCTAACTTGAAGTTTTCATTAACTCACTGAGGCTCCCAAGAACATGAAGCGTTTTCCTTTCAAGTGCCATAATATAAACCGTTAGAAGCTATACTAGATTCTGAGGGAAAAAATACCTTGAATCAGTGTGGTGCCTAAATCTATTCTGTTTACTTAAAACTGACCATTTTAAGAAGCACTTCCCAATGCTCTATTTAGTACAACTCCAGGTTCTCATTTCAAATAAAACTGTTTTATTTTTAATTCCCTTCTGAAGATTTATGGAACAGGTTTATGGTAAAGACTTCCTTTCTCTCCTTTCTACTTGTGTGATGTTTATTTATAATCATAAAAGATTACCTTGTTCGGGAGACAGTTTTCTATTTGAATGGGTTGAAGTGTGTTTGAAAGCATGATGAACTAAGTTAATATTTTTAAATTTTTTTTAAAGATTTTTATTTATTTATTTGACAGACAGAGATTACAAGTAGGCAGAGAGGCAGGCAGAGAGAGAGGAGGGAGCAGGCTCCCTGCAGAGAGCCCGATGTGGGGCTCGATCCCAGGACTCTGAGATCATGAACTGAGCCAAAGGCAGAGGCTTTAACCCACTGAGCCACCCAGGTGCCCCCTAAGTTAATATTTTTAAGTAGGATAGTCATGTCTCTAAAATGCACACAAACACTTAAAAGGGAAGTAAATAAACAAGGACAAACATTCTGTGAGGCCACAGACCTCTGCTTTTGGCCTTGGCTGTGATCAAAATAGAGGATGGATCTCCAAGCTGACATGATCACTTGTGACCGATTCCCGGATTTAGACTAAGTCTGCATTGCTCCTTAGAGAATTCTGTTGGAATTTTACACTACTTATATAAGTGTGATTATGGGGAGGAGCGCTAGAAGCAGGAAAATCCATACTGAAATACAAATATGAACTAATAAGTTAGCTTGTCACGGCTCTTTGGATTCTTGCTGAAAACAGAGAGGACTCCTCGATCAGGGACATTGAAACTTACTACTCATGGCAAGGGCAGAAACATGTCGTCACCATGGTGGTGCTGGTTCCCTGAGCCCCCAGTGCCACAGGGTAACCCAGAGTTCTATGTGGAGGCTCCGAGTGCAGTGGGGTTGTGCTACAGAGAAGAACCCTGAGCTTAGGGAATCTGCTACTTTTACAGCAAGCAGTAAGCAAGCCTCTGTTCTGTTCAGAGGGAGACCAACAATACAGGATGCATTCTTAAGATGCATTTCCTCATCTTTCAGAGTCCCCTGTTGTACACGCAATCCGGGGAGGGGCACAGGTAAAGGAATGATTTGGCACTTTCTGCAAGATCCATAAAAACACAAGTGGACGACAGTGGACTGTTTCACAAAATATCTGAAAAAAAATTTCACATGTACCCAAAGTTGGGAAGTCCTGTGCTCCTAACTAGAAACATAAAACAGTTAAAAACAAATCGTCTACTTCTACTTCCTTCTGCTTTGCCCTCTGAAGAAGCTGTATAAGGATGGGGCCTTTATCTGCTTTTCATACCAAGATAAGCTCAGGACCTAATACAGACCTTGGCCCATAATAACGGTTTAACATGTGTTTCTTGAATGAATAAATGAATTCTGCTTGCCAGTGTACTTGTCCCATTCTATTAGACACCCTGCTGGTTGACGGCTTGGATCTGATCTATTTGCTGCTTAGACTGCTATTCTTTGCTGTTAAAAAAAAAAAAAAAAAAAAAAAGGCTTGTTCCTATAAACTAACACTAAAGGCTTTCTAGTCCCTGCTCCCAGACCCTTGCTCTAGCTCTCCTGCCCTTTATCTACCCTGGAGCTTTTATATCACTAGCCTGGTTTTGTTATCCACATTTGTGCATTCTTACCTCCTACTCTCCTGGTTCTAACATTCATCCATACTGCTGAAAAGGGCAGACTGTCTGGTTAAAATCGAGTTTCAAAACCTGGCTTAGCCATCTACTAGCTGCAGGAGCTCTGTCATGCTCTGCAATATCTCTTGGAATCCCATTCTTTAAAATGGTAACAATAATAGAATCCATTTCATGAGAATCAAATGAGGGAGAGCATGTGTAACCAGTGCAGGGTAGGCTGGACTCGGAAGGATTCAACACAGAATAAAAACATTTATTTATTTATTTATTTATTTATTTATTTATTTAGACATTATAGGCTTCTAAAATTCACTCTGGAGCACCATTTCTTCTCTTCTCCAGACAAAGTTTGGGGCATACTCTTGTGATTTTTACCCACTTTCAGAAATCAATTAACAAACAGATCTCGATACGATGTATTTTAAGCTACTAAAATTTTTATCTTAAACAGTTAAAACTGACGCACTACCCTAGCTCAGGCACAACCTACACATTCCAAAGGCCAACAGAGAGGGCAAAGACTTAAGGGTTGCTTTTTTCATTTGTTGGTTGGTTTATTTGTTTATCGGCATGCTTCTCCTTTAAGCCCCAGTTCCATGTCTGAGCCTCTACCTCTAAACATCTTCGAGAAATGTGAAGATAAAATCAAAGTCGTATTTGCTAAGGCTGTTGAAATCCAAATACTAGTAACCTCTACCGGGATATGTTTCTGAGTTATTCAAAGACCTCCCTCTCATCTCACTGAGCTTTCCCACTATCCGCTCCACAGCAGAAGGGGCAAAACCTCTTTGGTCAGGCCCTCAGGCCTCTCACTCAACCTTCACTACATATTTCATTCAGCTTCTTTCAGCTGGAATCACCTCAGCCATTGGAGTTCCATGGATTTGAAAACATATGCCTTCCCCTTAAGAACTCATCCACCCCCCCCGCCAAGATTTTAATCATCAACAACAAGGAAACATTCTCACATCTTACAGTAATCTTTATAAACCTGTTTGATTTCTTTGAGGGGAGGAGCAACTTTCTTCAAAGCACTTCAACCTCACAACAAAACTGCAGTGAGAGATGAAAGACAAGCAAAATAGTTAAACATTAATGTAGCTATCATCATACTCACGAGTCATTCATTTGGGAAGCCTCAGAGTAATGTGAGAACGTCAGATTCAGGACAAGTATGTAAGAGGAGTAATGAAAGCAAGTGGAGGAGATAATTGAAGTTCATGCAACAATATAATTATGGAATCATTAAAAGTGTCAGAAGAGGGTTCAAGTTCTGTTTGGCATCTGCTGCTCTGTTTCCCTAGCAATTTGGTTGTCAGAGAAAGACTTAACTAAAGTTAAGGTTTGTTCTACACATGACTGTCTTACCTGTAATGGCAAAACACATACTCTAGGGTATCTTTTTAGTTCTCTGTATTACGTGGAACAATTTGGTCAACTTGTCTTAAAAGTTGTGCTATTTTTGGACTTCTTTTGAGACAGTATCTCTTATCTACCTGTCATGAAAGGGAGAAAAGGTCATGGCCCCCAAATGAGAGTCGTTTTTATGATGCATATCAGATCAGTTGCCTTCCCCTTTTCCTACATATAATAAAACAGCTGCTTGTTATCGATCAGACTTGATGGAACCTGATTTCTATGAATTCTCAAACATCACAAAGTATTAGAGAATCCTGATCACATTAATGTTCATTTTATATTCCTTTATTTTGCTCCAAATGCTCTCTGTTGCAAATCTCTATTCTCTGCCTCACAACTTCTTTAAACTTTCTTCTTCTATCTACCTATTTATCTTCTAATACCCAAAGCCTTTCTTATTTGGGCACTTAAGAATCAATGTCCATCTCACAGAATGTCAGCAAAGGTTTTAGATTCTATATGATAATCTAAAATACCTGGGTTAAAATACACATCTATAAAGTTGAGGACAGAGGATAAAGGAAATTATTTTCTCTATATATCTTTTGTGGATATCTCTTTATCTTGCCAGGAAGAATTTATGCTCAAATAAACTAATAATATCTAACATTTGGATGGTGCTTTATCTATTCTAAGGCGCTTTTGACTCTATTATCTTAGTAATCAGAGTGGATGTCAACACCATCTTGTGAAGTATATTAGAAGCATAATGTGTAGAATTAGTATTTTCCAAAAAAAAATAACCCTGGTTTCTGAGCTCCCTTGGCCCTGCTAGTTCCTGATAAAGGCTCCCCTAAAGCAAACTCACACAATTCAGATTCCTTGGTGTTCTCTTCACATAAAAGTCACATGACATTCAAAAAAAAAAAAAAAAAACCACAAAGTAAATTCAAAGAGGTAGTGGATTTAATTTCCCCTGAGGGCACAGTCTTTGTTTTAAGCCTAGCCTGATTACCATGAGGCCCTACATATCTAACTTCTGGGTTTCTTGGGTAGTAGGAAATCTAATATTCAAAGATTCTTGTACATTTTCTTATTGCAATATTATACAGCTCAGAAAAATATAAGATATTTGAAAAATATCAAATCTCTGAGTCCTCAGCAAATTAAGGATTATGGAATTAATATAACACAGGATAACTAATAATAGCAGAAATTAACATTCATAACAAAAAGTTATTGACCACCTGGCAAATATTTCTCAAAACCTAAAACTGGACTTCAGAGTTAAAAATCACAAATAAGTCTGAATTAAGAGCAGATTACATAGGTTGGTTTAGAATTCTCATATCCACAACCAAGAAATATTTAGGGTAACTTTTTTTTTTTCTCCAGTACATCCTTATTTTTCATGCAACATGTTACCTCATTTCTTGAAAATCAGCTGTCAAATATGTTTGACTAGTAGTTCTCATACTTGAGTTGAAAAAATTTCAAACTCAAACAGTGACATTTCTTCATTCATCTTAAAAACTACAGCAATATTAATTACAGGAAACATAAATATATTTGAAATCAAGATTTTAAAAATAGGAAGAATGGATGACTACGCAAGCCACATGCCTACAATAAATATTACTAGCTATTTTAAATTTTTCCATCAACATTTATTTAAAAGACTAGTTTTGCTAGCAGACAAGCAGCTGTGGGTATCAAAGGAAAACAGAAAATGACAAAATATCCACTTAGATTCAAGAAAACTCTATCCAGTAAATTTGCTTCTTCTGCAAATTGCAAAAAGACTGCCATATTTCTCAGTTGTAGCAGGACAGCACCTGAACTCAAATCTGAGAATACCAGCAACCTATGGTATACACCAGGACCATGTGCTCAGTTCCTAAGCTTACATTTAAGCCACCCCTTACTATCAAAAAACAATGATATAGAATTATTTGACATAACTTTTACTGTTTGCTTTATTACATCTCAATACTTCTACTCTGCCCAGTGTACATTTAGAATGTACTATACTTATGTAGATGACATTTACCTTATAACACAGTAAAGACTACAGTTACATGATATGTGTGTGTTTCTTCTTACTGTCTCTGATTGGCCTCCTTTTCTGTATCTTAGATATTGGTCGCCTTCAAGGCTTTGTCCAAGCACCTCTCATCTAACTTTTCATGCATTTTGTAGCAATATCAGCCACTCTATTTCTTAAATTTCCAATCTGTAGAAATGGGTGTGGATGAATGTCTAGGTATCTTCCTGAACACCCTTCCCTCCACTCAAGGAGTTTTTGGCCAGTTAACACAAATGAATGTTGGATTATATTACAAAGAAGGGTAAGATTATTGTTAAAAAGTATTGAATATCATTTTGTTGGAAAGCACCAGAGAATGATAGAATACTTGAAATGACTAACAAAGGATGGACAACTTTTCAAAAGGCAAAGATGAAAGATGTTGTGTCCCACTTAGAGGGAAAATCACGGGGCGGGGGGGGGGGGTCATGAATGCGGAAGGACACAAGGTAAGTTTAAGGAACTTGAGAAGCACAGGTTGAATAGTGGGTATGGTACCCTATACTATCTACCCAGATACGGCTTCTCCATTTATTTACTACTGCTTGTTATAAGAATTGGATTGGGGAAGTTTGAGAAAACAGGAAGAATAGCAGGGATTAAGTAAACAATTCTGTAATGCTTGGAGCAGTCAATTCCTTTGTGGCTCCTGGTTCCCTAGGGTTTCCAAAAGGCCCCCAGGGCTTGCTGTGGTGGGAGGGAGGCAGAAAAGGAGGAAAGAGTCCACAGGGTTTACTCAATCATTGGGGCACAGTAGCTCCATAAGGATATGTTGAAATTCTAGTGAAGTTCTTATTCAAAAAGAGGGTGAAAGGGCAAAAAAGAAAAAATATATATACTTAAAAATCAATTTCTTAGAAAGAATACTAAGAGAGCCACTGACACATGAAGGAATGAAAGATCAATGAGAGAAAGACAAGGTCATGTCAGTAATACCCAATGTTATAGAAACACAAGGAAAGTGAACTGGAACCTTAATTCCAAAACAGAATAAAAAATACTGTTTTCCTTCATTTTCCCATTATAAAAAAAAATTTTTAAAGATTTTACTTATTTATTTATTTGACAGAGAGAGAGAGAGAGTACAAACTGGGGGAACAGCGGAAGGAGATGTGGGGCTGGATCTCAGGACCCTGGGATCATGACCTGAGCCAAAGGCAGATACTTAAGAGACTGAGCCATCCAGGCACCCCTAAAAGGAAAACTTCCTCATCTCAATTTGCTTTTTTTTTTTTTTTTAGCTTTTTTTCAACTGGCACACATTCTTTCTAGCGGCAAAAACAAAACAAAACAAAACAAAAAACACTTATTAGAAGATTCCGATTAAAAAGGCCAACCAGTATCATTCATAAACATCAGGTCCCCACCTGATAACTCAAGATTCCTCTAAATTGTATAGTAAACTACATTTGAAAGCCACAAAATATCGGTTGTGTATTTGCAAACATAATTGTCACATCTTCTGCTTCCCCTCTAACACGGACATTATCCTCTAAAATAGTCTGGCTACTTCATTCTGGGTTTGCCCTTCAATTAAAAACTATAAAATTCATAATTCAGCTTTTGGCAAATGCTGTATTAAACAAAGGAGTATACACACTGTCTTCTTTTTTTTTTTTCAGTTGTCTAAAATGAAGTTATTTTTATGATGATACCTTTAGTACAGCAATCCTGATATCTGAAAATACTTTGATTTGCTTCGTTTTGGCCAGAGTAAAGTAATAAATAATAACAAGGTCTTGTGCATATATGTGTATGAATATTTATTTCTCTGTATTTATTATTTATACTAAGATTCCTCTCTCTCTTTTTCCATATATATGTATATATGTATAGATATATGCATCTCAATGGTACAAATTACAGTAGCATCAAGTATGAAGAAACAATTTGACTGCAAGTAACCTGGGGATAACATTTCATTCCTCATGCAAACTGTCCAATAACCAATTATTAATTCTATAACTTTGGTCGATAACACTATTGATCTTGAAAAACATTTCTATGGTCCAATTTCTAATGCCCAGAAATTACCGAAATATTTATAAATTTGAGTAATTCTTTTTCAGGAAATGCTTGGTCTTCAATGTCCACTATGTCCCCAGGGGTCTATGGAGGGAAATATTTATAAATTTCTCCCTTCAATTCTCAAAGTGACAGTATAAAAATTTCATCAGCAATTAATTGAACACTGAAGGGACTGCTAAATTTTCTAACTGGTGATTATTTCAGTTGTAAATATATGGAGTCAAAAGTCCATTTCAAAAGTTACTATCAGATTTGGAATTCTTTAAAATAGCTTTGGTCTGATTATAGTATGATTAATCCATTTCCTTAGGAGATAACCTTTGTATCACAACAGGCAATCCTAAAAGACATATACTTTCCAATTTCAAGACTGAAGCATTAAAAGGAGATGATGACTTTTCACAGTTGGTCTAGACATTTAGTCTCTGCTCTTTAATTCCTTTGCTCCAAATATAACGGTTATGGGCTAAACTGTGTTCTCCCATAACTGTTATGTTGAAGCCCTACACCCCACTACCTCAGGATGTAACTGTATATGGATATAGGGACTCTAAATAAGTGAATTAAAATGAGGCTACTAGGGTGCGTTCTAAACCAATCTGACTGATGTTTTTATATGAAGAGGGAATCTGAAACACAGAGACACTAGGGATGAGTCCAGACAAGGAAATCCTTTGTGAGAACACAATGAGAAAGCAGCTATATACAAGCCAATGAGAAAGACCACAGAATAAATTAAACATGCCGACACCTTGATCTTGGAGTTCTAGTCTCCAGAACTGCTGGAAAATTAAAAAAAAAAAAAAAAAAAAGTTCCTGTTGCTTAAGGTATGCAGTCTGTGATCTTTTGTTATGAGAGCCCTAGCAAACTAATAAATGATTTTACCACACTTTGTCACCATTCACATGAAAGAAAATTGCACATTTTCTTTAGTCGCCATAAATTCTCTACGAGAGAAAGGTTGGTAGCTGCAATATTTAGAGTAATATTTCACTTATACAATGTTGCCCTCTCATACCTGCTGTTCTGTATATTTAGAACACAGTCCAGTAAAGCTCCCCTCCTCTTTCTTCCTCCCTCTCCTCATTATCACCACCCAATCACCCCCAAAACACCAAAGTTTAACTAGAATGTGGTAGGCACTATTATAAATGCTTTATATATGAAACCATTTAATTCTCATGATTCTACAATTCCTGTAATCACTTTATCAACTGGGAAACAGATCCAGAGAGGTAGGTAAGTTGGCCAAAGGCACAGAGCTAGGATACAAATCCAAGCAAACCAACCATAAATCATTCCTTAACCATGACTTCGTAGGGTTTAAAAAAACCTCTCTGTCATTTAGAAAGTGAACCTGCCTTCCGTTTTGGCTCAATTACTCTCCTTGGATAATCTGAATCTTTATTTTGAAAGTCTTATCTACTTTCTACCCATAGGTTTTATATAATGCCAATAGATCTTTGTCTGAGATAGATAAATAAGCTAAAGGTAAATTTTGTTCAATTTAGAAACAGTCATAAGTAATATTTCTATGATACAAGATAACTTTTAAGTATTTTAACTATTTTAACTTTTTTAACAATTCAAACATTGTTTGAAATCCTTGGTAAATCTACCATTTGGAAAACCAAATTTACCTTTGCCACAATTATTGATATATTATTAAAGCACCACTTTAAAATATAAATCAGATACATTGTAAACCTCAAATTTTATCTCCCAACAGGAAAAAAATTTAAATTAGATTTTTTGTCTTTAAAGCTTATTAAACGAAAAGAGTAGCAAACTCTTCCATCATTTGCTTATAAATCAATGTTAAATTTCATTATGATATGTGTTTGAGAAAGTGTTTTCTACTATCTAATCCAATCACAAAGCCATAAACCAAATACATTCTAAGGTTGTAGCACATCACAGAATTTAAAGTAGGCATTTTTAAAAAGGTAGGGTAATGGGAATACTTATCACTGAGTTTCTTATATGGAAAAGAAACTTGTAGTTCAGAAATGTCGAGTAAAGTTTACCTGAGCTGAAATCTGACTCTACCACTTTGCAGCTGTGAGATCTTGGGCAAGATCTTTAGCCTCTTGTTACCTCAGTCTTCCCTTCTGTGTTTATAATTGCAATGTGTACTTTGGAGTTTTTATGAGGATTTAAACAGTTAATATTTATAAGTCACTTAAAACTATAACTTGGGCACGGTATATCCTACACATGATTTTTAAAGACAAGGAAATATTATAATTTTGTAGTTAACCCAAGATGTTAGTGTGGCAGAAACATACGTAGTAAGGAACAGTTTCCTTACTATTTCATGAGAAACCATACCCCCAATGATTCCTCATCTCTGTATCATTCCAAGTGAAAGAAAGAATCCAACAAACAAGGACTAGATCTGTGAATATTACTAAAACTCATATGAAAAAATCTGAATCCTGAAAAATTCACCAGGGGATGCAAATAAAAAACATTAAACATCCTTGACCATTCCAACACTAAAAATCCAAGCTACTTTTTGTTGCTCCAATGTCACCTCTAAAAGTTTCTTCACCAAAAATATACTGAAAGTACTCTTTCATTATTTAAATGTGGAGCTCTTCATTCAAAGAAAGTATGAAATTTTGTCTTTAGGTAATGTAATTTTAACCCTTATCCTCCTTCTGTATCTTTACACACCCTGATCAATGGAGAAAGTAAACAAATAAGGATGAGTTCTCTGTGCTTTGATCTGAGTGAAACACTACAAAGAAGTTGTCTCTCTCATCCAGATCTTTTCACTGATGCAGACCACAAGGAAACGTGCTTTATTAGTTCCCATGCATGGCACTAGACGGGCAGCTCGGGACATACTTTTACCAGTAGATATTTTATCATGTCAGTCATGATAAATAGTCATTTTTCTAATCTAAAAATCATAAGCTGGAGGTAAAAGTGTGTATGCATGTGTGTGTTTGCATGTACTTTGTAGGAAAATAAGTATGTATGTATGATGTATGTATGTTTTTTAACAGTTCAAATTGTATGTTTCACTCATTTTTAATCACATGTAAGTAATTATAGCTAGCATTTATTTAGCACCTACTGTGAGCCAGTCACAATTCTGAATACCTTCATTATATTAACTTATTTAATCCTTTCAATGTGGGAATGAGATAAGCAATACTGTTATCCTCATTCTACACATAAGGAAGGATAAGGAACTTGCCCAGAATCCCAGGGTGGGCCGGCAGGAGAACCACATTTGTAACCATACACTGATTCTGCCCTTCTTCTCAAGCACTATCAGTGCTTCTCACAGCACTGGATATCCATAAGCAAAATGAAGCTCTTAAACAACCACTAATGAAACAATGTTTCAATTTCACTGAGAGGCCAAATAATTACAACAACAGCTAAAAATGCACCAAGAATTATGTACCCACTTCAGAACATTTCTCAGCACTTGATGCCACTGAACATTCTGTCCAGTAGGACAGACTGGTTCGCTATTCACCAGTTCGCCTGACCCAATTCAACACTGAACCACAGCAAATGAATTCATTAAGGGCTTACTGAGCTCCTACTAAGTAGAAGGTAGGCATAGTGGGAGAAATAAGAAGTCACAGATGTACCCAACAATTATGTCGTTAATCTCTGTATGAATTAGGTATAGCGGTAGTATAAATTATCAAACAGTTCAGGCAAGTAAGAATTAACCAAATATTGATTTTTTTCTCTTTGAGATCTATTTTAATCTTACTATATCACCAGAGCCAAGAAGCAAGCCAATTAGAAGCCAACATCTTGCATGCTATTGAATTCTACTACCATTTCAGTGATTAAAATGCATATTACTTAAGTACAAATTTTTAAACAGACTCACATGGCTAATTTTTGCATCTGTACTTTTGTTTCACTGGGTGCTGCTTCTTTTTTCCTTTTTAGGCTTTTTTTTTCCTACTAGCAAAAGACTAAAATTCACAGCTAAAATATCTTTGGAAAGGTTGTATATGGTGTTTTAGTACTAATGTATTACTTGTACCCTTACTTACCCTATGTAAATAATTGAGCATGGGATGATAGAAAAAAAGTTAGTCTTAAGGTGCATTTGTGTTCCAGGGATGAGCTAATTTTTTAGGGCTACCTTAACAAATTATCACAAATGTAGTGTTTCAAACAAATTTATTATCTCACAGATCTGTAAATCAGAAATCTGAAATGGGTCTCTCTTAGCTAAAATCTTCTGCTTTTTTCCCCCTTCCACATTTAAGAACCTCTGTGGTCACACTGGGTCCACTCAGATAACTCAGTATACTCTCTGTAATTTAAAGTCAGCTCATTAACAACATTATCTTATCTATCGTTTTAATTCCCCTTTGCCAGTTGGTATTAACATAATCAGAGGTTCTGGGTATCATATGTGAACATCTTTTGGGGGACCATTCTCTGACTACAGTAAGAGGCCATTCTTTCTTTGATATTTAGACATCATTTCCATCAATCTTTCTTTCAAAACAAGAGGAAAAGACTGAGAGATAATTTCTAAATTGATGTATATCATATACTTGTATGACATATGAATAGTATGTTATGTATGTATAAGACAAGGACATCATAACCACAAATTTCCTGAGAGAAGTTCCTCTTCATCATTTACCTCAAATACTTCTTCATAAGTAAATTCTTCCCTGGCCTTTCCAAAGTAGGATATTTATTCCTCTATAATCTCTTAAATAAAATGACACATTTACCATTCTACTAGTGAGTTTATCAGATTACTTTTGAATATGTATTCTCACATCTCTTTTTCTGTCTTTCTATCTCTCTCTCACACACACACACGCACTCACGCATGCACACATACCCTTCTCTCCTCTCCTCTCTGCTACTCACTCTTTTCTCTTGCTCTCTGCCTGGGATTTGATCCCTTTGAGAGCAAAGGCTACATAGATGCCAGTTCTCAACCTTTTCGACATGTAACAAGCTTATTGGTGGCACTGAAATATTTGTGAAACACAAGTTATTCTTTTATTATATCATATGGTATTATATAATGTCATATATATATTATGTATAATTATTATCATATTTATATTATTAGTATTTTGTTAGCTTAGCATAAGAAAACTTAATTTTCCTTACAGGACAATAGTGCTGAGGCATATTTTGAAACCCATAAAAAATAAAATTCCAATACTTCATCATTATCCTAACTAGAAGAGCACACAAAGAGTCTGACTCTGGGAGCTAATTTGGGAGATTACCTAACTAGTGCATTATTCAATCATCACACTAAGAACTGGCCCGATAAGTCACCAAGTATTTAAGCCCATTGGGTTGGTAGTGGGAGCTCCCAGGTTAGAGAAGCAAGCATCTTCAACAACTTCAGCTTCCTAGGCATCACCTGGTATGCTCTCTTCTTATCAATTATTTTGCACAGGGTCCACAGACACTAATTCCATGATAGAGATAAATAACTTCAAGCTGACATGCTTAAACTTCTCAAATCATTCTGCATTCAATCAATCTCCAAATTACACAATATGATGATCAACAAACTTCAGTTTCCTCTGTACCACACATAAAAGTAGAATAAAACCCTAATAGATTAGTAATAAGTTTTCTTTCATTTTTGAAGAATTGATGAAGTGTTTTGAAGTAATGCTATGTTTTATTTGATGTCTATTATGTTCCTATGGAACTTACACACATTTAATCGTTATGGCAGTTTAATGAGAGGCATACCAGTATCCCTACTTCATAGGAAGAAACTAAAGTTTAGGGTGTCACACCAGCCCCGTGTTGCTAAGGTCACAAAGGTTTAGCTCTCTCCAGTGACTAAGCACATACACTTAAACTGAAAGCTTTTCTACTTCCCATGACCCTGAACAAATTAAGGAATAAATCTCTCTGATATCAGAAAAGGAAGAGAAGGGAGAATATACCCAATCTCAACTATATAGTCAGATTATTTATTGTTCTCTGAAAAAGGCCTATTCATACATAGTATAATGATTAAGTAAATCAATAATAACAATCAAATAAAATGATCTCAGTTCCTAGAGCTATTATATCATTTACACGCTTACATACTTAACTGTCTTAAAGGAAAAGTATCCATGCCTATCTCTATAATAAATCCCATTATAGGCTAAAAGTTTGAAAGAAGGTTTACATTTTATTTTATTTTTTATCTATTTATTTTTTAAGATTTTTTATTTATTTATTTGACACAGAGAGAGACACAGCAAGAGAGGGAACAGAAGCAGGGGGAGTGGGAGAGGAAGAAGCAGGCTTCCCGCCAAGCAGGGAACCCCATGCGGGACTCGATCCCAGTGTCCTGGAATCACGACCTGAGCCGAAGGCAGGCATTTAATGACTGAGCCACACAGGTGCCCCGAAAGAAGGTTTACATTTTAAATGGTGAAAAACAACACTCCCTGAATGATACTGCAGAAAACAATTCCTATTCTAGACATTTCAACCTACCAGATTAATAGAGTAATCTATATTACTATTCAGTATAGTAATCTTGGTAACAACATACTAAGCAGAAACTATGATTAATCATTAACTCTGTTTTGATTTTTAATGAATCATTTCTTTATATTAATCTTTTGAAATTTACTTTTTTTTCAAAATACACATTCCCTCAATGAAGATACAGAATAAGACTTTTGTTGTAAAAATGTTGAGGAAACCTATAGTGTTTAAACGTATTGTGTAAACATAAAGGTTATTCAGTAAAGAATCAGAAGAAAACAAAACTTTACAGGTATCATGCCTCGTGTCTTTCCTTTACGATTTCTGCTTTTTCCTCTAATTTGCGAAGAGTAAGGAAGAAAGAGTAAGGCAATGAACACACTAGGGAGCATTCACCACATGGCATGAAGAATTTGTGGATGAAGTGGTTCATTGACTTCGTTTTTGGCTCTTTGCCCTTAAAGCTCCACCATCAGAGTTCCATACTCACGTTGATGTTTTATTTCTTTTTTTTTTTTTTAAGATTTTATTTATTTATTTGAGAGAGAGACAGTGAGAGAGAGCATGAGCAAGGAGAAGGTCAGAGAGAGAAGCAGACTCCCTGCAGAGCCGGGAGCCCGATGCGGGACTCGATCCCGGGACTCCAGGATCATGACCTGAGCCGAAGGCAGTCGTCCAACCAACTGAGCCACCAAGGCGTCCCTGATGTTTTATTTCTTAATGGTACCATAAGCCAGTCACCTTTATCCCTTCCGTTTTCTTTTGTCAATTTAGTCTATAAATTAAATTCGTTCAACTGACTTAGAGTAGCTGAAGTTGTAAAATCAGCAGGTTTATCCAACAAATCCTTTTTAAGCCTTTGAAAAAAGCATCACTGAAGAATGCACTTCAAAAGAAAAATAAAATAAAAGTTAAAATACTCCCAAAAAGTCACGTATATTTTTAAGAGAATATGCAAAACTTATTCAGTTCAGAGGGTTCAGAGGAAGGGTGGTTGTTGATTCAACTAATAAAATTACCAGTTTCTGATATCCTAAACTATGTAGAACTATGAAAAGTATCGGTTCACTGGCAGGAAATGAATGAGGGGAAAAATGTGAAATTAAAAAAAAAATAGAATTTGATAGAAAAGAGGGAAGATAAGTTACGAATTCCATAGGATTGTTGATGCCTGTATAGTTTGCACCAGGTCAGAGAGAGCCAACCTGGCTAAACCAAAAAATACATGTGATGTTTAAAAACAATGAAAAAAAAAAAAAACAAACACTTGCTTAAGTCTGACATACCCACATGTACATATACACCCACTATATACACATCCATAAAAAAAAAAAAAAAACAGGAACATATAGAATATGATATAGTCACAGGGAACTAACAAAGCCCATAACAATTCAATCCATACATTCTCAATGCAAACTATTTCTAAAGACCATATTTGCACAAAACATTTTTATTTATGTGTATTGTGTATGAATAGATTTCAGTGTGGGTTTACTATTTTGTTCTATCAGAAGAGTGTAGCTCATGCTTCAACTGCATCTTTCCAATTTGATGACCTGTGTGTGTACATGTGTGTGGTGGGGTAGCAATGGAGAAGGATAGGAGAAAATCAGGTGAGAGATTTCTTGAAGAGATTTTCTTTAGAACAGTTAGAAAATGAATGATTGACATGTGTGATGATGCCATTTTAAAAAGAATACTAGAATGTAATTCCACTGTTCTGGAATTCTTTTTTTTAATATAGAGGGCGTTTTTTTGTTTTTGTTTTCTATTTATTGCAAAAGGATTACTAATAAATGTAAAAATACAGGAAAGACAATAATAAAATATCAATAATCTTGTGGAACATTGCTAAATGTCTAGTACTGTCATCTTTTACTTGCATTATCATAATTTAACTATAGTAATTTTAAAAATTGATATTATAGATACATACCTTTTCTTTAGTGGAACTAAGATATTAATTCAATGTAATCAAGTTTTTAAAAGTACTTATCTGTCCTTACTGAATCATATTGTACAAATAGGACCATGCCATTGAAAGAATGTTTCCTGTATTAGTTATGTGACAATTTCAACAATGGAAAGGACCTTGTTTTACAAATACTGTGATTTGAAAATTACCATGAAATGTCTGAAATCTTCAGCTTCAAATGCACTACATTGAATTAAATCGTTTACGAATTAATTCATTAATATGTATATCAATATATTATGTATACTGTGGGAGCCAAGGGAGGCCACTTCCAAATATGCCATTTTGGCATGCACTTTATGCTGAGCTAAAAACATTCAAGGCCCAGAAGTCCTAGGAAGAAACCCTTGATACTGTCCCCTTCCCCACAATAGCCCAAAATAATTTAAATAGAGAACCTGCTTCAGGAAGAGAGCTATCAACACAGATAACTACATTATAATATTATAATATGAACTAGGTCTGGTAGACAGGGAGGAACCTCCCAAGGCCTCTTTAATCAAAGTTCTCTTTGAGCTCTTTTGTTTCCATATGAACCAACAAACATTTGTTTACCAAACATTAACTCTTTTTCATCTTCCTGTGAATTGCAGTCATTCCCTTTGAAGTCCCAGACCATTACTCCACTGTTCTTTAATTTAGGATGACATATATACCTCATTTTGCTTGAATGTCTTTGGAATCTCATGTCTGTGTGGATTTTCCATACCTATGGAATGAAATTTGATTTTCTTCTATCAATCCCTTAATTCAGCTAGAAGAATCTTGAAGGGTAGAGAAAATATTTCCTCATTCACAGTACCTATAGGTCTTTATCATGACCAAGAGTGAACCTCTGCTTTTGTTAAGGTCCCTTCCCATTTATTCTCTAAACTTTCAAGCAGGTAGAGAGGGTGAGAAAGTGAACCATGAGAGTGATAGAGCACAGCACCAAGTTGAATTCCTTTTTAAAATGTCCATGGTTTGACAAATAAAGATGCTATTATGAACACAAGATAAAATTTTAAAAAGCAAGCTCAGTATTTTAGAAGGAATTTTTGTTTGCCTTATAGACAAACTGGTTTATCCGAACTCTGGTTTCTCCCTCCTTCCTGGTACTTCTTTTATCTCCAAGGCTGCCCTAGCCTAGGTCTTGCTTTTTCAATGTTCACTGAAATTACTTATGCCCAAATCATTTAGCTGATTTGTTCTATAAAATTCCAAAGGGACAAGTAGATGTCCTTTGCTATCTGAAAGTAGACCATTTTTATGAAATCTTTCATATGCCAAAATGGTATAAAGCAAATAAGAAATTATCATTAATTTATATTTATATTAATTTATATTGAAAACTTTTGAGCATTGAAAAATTTTGAGCATTCTCAAACCCAAAAAATAAACTAAACTCTCTTGGGCTTTCATTTTACCTTAGGACACATCTTGCTAATGATGCACAAAATAAATTAAGATAAAAAAAAAAACCACAACAGATGGCCACAGATATACTTCAAAACTATGGTGGCTTGATGCTCAAATGTTGAATGTAGTTCCTGTGGAAAGAGCTGTGTGGCGCTATTCTTCCTGCTTCAGGTGAGGGCTGCCTCACTAAAGCTTGCTGCAAACCATGCTTAGCATTTTGGTTTTTGTTGTTTTTGCTTTTTGCCTTTTTTAGTAAAAGAGAAAATCCTCTTTGGATTTCAGTTAGTGAAAACAGGTAATAATGTAGGTTTTTCATACAAGTGAAGTGGTATAAAGTGAACTTTTGAAAAGCAAACTTTTGAAAAGCAGTATAATGCATACTGAATTCCTTTGATTCTAAAACGAATGTTGTTACATAATGACATTTGTAAAAATGTGTTTTGAATTCAATAATGTATCCAGTTAAGTAGTATTACTTGATAGTTTTTGATGTTGACTTACTTCATAAAATGTGCTGTGAACTCAATTTTTTATATTTTAGCAGTCTATGATATTTAGGAAAGGGGAAAACAAAACAGATTATATATTAGGGAAATACTCAACATAGAATAAGACAAATTCCCAAATTCTGTGAAGCAAACAGCACTGTATTACAGAAATAGAATACAAAAAAAACCAAAAAACAAAAAACAAAAAAAAACAGAGATGAGTGGTCTAGCAAAAACTGTTTGGCAAAATGCTGGTTTCTGAATAGCAAAAATAAATTGGTCAAGTTGTATCATGATTTTTTAAAATCTTATCCAACCAGAAAGGTACACAATATTCTGTGATATTCCATGAATATTATGAAGAAGGCCATTCTTTTATCCTCAAAAAAAAATTTAAGTTAGCAAAAATAAAATTCAATGGATGAAGTTAAAAAAAAGGAATTATTGTGGGGCGCCTGGGTGGCTCAGTGGGTTAAAGCCTCTGCATTTGGCTCAGGTCATGATCCCAGGGTCCTGGGATCAAGCCCCACATCGGGCTTTCTGCTCAGTGGGGAGCCTGCTTCTCCCTCTCTCTCTCTGCCTGCCTCTCTGCCTACTTGTGATCTCTCTCTCTCTCTCTGTCAAATAAATAAATAAAATATTTTTAAAAAATAGGAATTATTGCATGCAGTTGTTTATCTAAATTTAATAAGTAAAAAGTATCCAATTACTATATTGTGATTAAGAAAGCTAAAATAAGTGACATCCAAAAAGGCTAATCATGGTTTAAAAAAAAAACTATCTTTTCCCTTTTTCTAACAAGTTCATGATTCTAAGTTGTTTCAGGTATTACAGAATTGCTTCCAAACATTACTTATAAAACTGGTCATTTTAAGTGGTGTTTGACTTCCATCAACTGCTCATTATAGTTTTAACCATTTTATCAAAATACTTGCCCCTTTATCATTATAGTTAATCTCTGAACAAATGAAAACAAATCATTGCCCTAAAAAAGTAAGTATTTTCACTATAATGATGAATTTATTTATTTTAATTTATTTATATGTCAGAGAAAGAGAGAGTACAAGTAGGCAGAGCAGCAGGCAGAGGGAGAGGGAGAAGCAGGCTCCCCGCAGAGCAGAGAGTCCAATATGGGGGCTTGATCCTTGAACCCGGGGATCATGACCTGAACTGAAGGTGGATGCTTACCCAACTGAGTCACCTAGGTGCTCCTATAATGATGATTTAAATAATTATATCCTAAAGTAAGTTAAGGATATTGTAAGAAATTGTAACATTAGATAGTTCTGAATATAAAACACTAAGCCAATCAACTATCTTACTTTAGATACTTGTATTAGTGGGGTAGGATAAATATTGTTATTTGTAAAAATATCTGATGTAAAATATTACATTGACTCAACTGACCAAAAATCACTACATTAAACTGAAACACTGAGCTAATACAAACAACCAAGAGGTAGTACAGGAATGCAGCCTTCTTTTATCTGAGTGTTGTTAAACCATTCTAGGAGATGAAATGAGGCAGAGTTTACAGGCATGAAAATTAGTTTCTATTTGAGGGAACTAGTTCTACTTTCCTTTACAGCATTTGTCCAGGACCAGCGAGTTTTTTTGCATTGCGAAGATATGTGTCATTTTAAACCTTATTTGCTGGAAGCAAATTATGGTTGGCAAATGAAAGTTGGTCTGCTCAGAGGTAATTAAAATCTTAAAGCATTACTGAATAAATTTTTTTAATTTAATAAAATAGGAGACCAACGTTCATCCTTGGTCAACTTAATTTGTCAAAACTACATCTGATGACCTTTTCTGCAGCTCACTGGGATGCCATAAATAGAACTATGAACTCATAAGAAAGAAAAGAATTAAAGAAAAAGATTCTAGCGATCATGCATTGGTGGTATTAATAGTTGCATAATAAGCTTAAAAATAGCTGAAGACAAATGAGTTTGTATCTAAAAACTCATTCTCTGATGAACTATTATGAAATAGTGTAATAAGACAATTATTATATGATTTCTCTGATATGAAGAATTTGAGAGGTAGGGTGGGGGGCCATGAGGGGCAGGGAGAGAACAAGTGAAGCAAGATGGGACCAGGGAGGGAGATAAACCATAAGAGACTCTTAATCTCAGGAACCAACCTAGGGTTGCTGGGAGGGGTGGGGGGATAGGTAGGGATAAGATGGCTGGGTTATGGACATTAGGAAGGGTATGGGCTATGGTGAGTCCTGTGAAATGTGTAAGCCTGATGATTCACAGACCTGTACCCCCGGGGCAAATAATATATTATATGTTAATTTAAAAAAAAGAAATAATGTAATATCACAGTGATTACACAAATGTTTTTAGCAGGTGTAATTTACATATTAAGACATGTTTTCAGGTATGAATATGAGACATTCAATCACTTTAATGACTCTTTAAAACTTATAAAAGTGCATAAAGGAAAAATGTTCAACCAAAAAAGGGATAGTTCTGAATTATTAAAATAACATTAAAATACAGAATACTAGTGTTAGCCAAGTCAGAATAAAAAGGCATTAATTGAAATACAATTTCACATGACTCTAGCTCAATGGTTCTTGACATGTGGGAGAAAAAAATCAATTTGGCAGCCCCATAGATCTGCTCAAAAATATTGCAAGGGCAAAAATCATCTCAAGATCATAAAATCTGTCCCCAAATTCTAGGTACCTCATATCCTAAGGCTGTCCTCAAACTACCCTCAAATTCCTATTTTCAGAATCACGCTTAAGCCAACCACTTAGTAAAACAGCCATGGTCCAAAGATATCCCAGATTTAACACCACCCTTCATACACACAGTCTTAAAAATCATATTTTGGTGCTAATCTCAGCAGCTATGAAGAAGAAAGCAATCCCACGGTGTCATGCTTGGAGGAAATACAGTAAGTCATTCAAAGAGGTGCTTATAGATTAAAAACAAAAACTAAATGTATTAAAATAATTAAAATAATCAATGTAAATAAAAAGTTAATTTCAAGAGTTAAAATATGCCATCTCCCCCATATTAAATGTGGTAACTTTTAATCTGGGTCTCTACTTACATCCCATGTTTAATGCATTTAACTGCCCTGTTCTAATCTGTTTGCTGGAATTTGCGACCCACTTCTTGACCAATGGATTATATTTTACAAAGCATCAAAAACTCCGATGATGGGACACCTGGGTGGCTCATTATGTAAAGTGTCTGCCTTCAGCTCAGGTCATGATCTCAGGGTCCTGGAATAGAGTCCCACATTGGGCTCCATGCTCAGCAGGGAGCCTGTTTTTCCCCCTGCCTGCACTCCCCCTGCTTGTGTGTGCTTTCTCTCTCTCACACTGACAGATAAATAAATAAGATCAGTATTAAAAAAAAAAAAGACTCCAGTGATTTTTCAAGGAATACTAAGAAGGTGAATTAAAATTTCCAGCTATTATTTTAGTGCAATAGTGAGTTAGTAAAAATACTTTTGTGAATAGAATTCATCATACTTGGTTAACTGCACAGTTTGAATTATTAAGACTTTCTGAGCTTTTAATTTTTTAAATGTTTATATTAAATGTCAGTTCTACAGTATAACATTAGTTTCACATTTAGAATTTAGTGACTCAGCACTTCTACACATCACCCAGTGCTCATCAGGACAAGTTCACTCTTTAATCCCAATCACCTCGTTAACCAATCCCTCCACCCAACTCCCCTCTGGTGACCATAATTTTGTTCTCTATAGTTAAGAGTCTGTTTCTTAGTTTGCCTCTCTCTTTTTCTCTTTTTTCCCCTCTTTGCTCATTTGTTTTGTTTCTAAAATTCCACATATGAGTGAAATCATATGGTATTTATCTTTCTCTGACTGACTTATTTTGCTTAGCATAATATCCTCTACCTCCATCCAAGTCACATTGAGATTAGTAAAGGCAAGAAGGCTTGAAAAGTTTGCCACTGCCATTTCTGATCCTGCTTATAAGAAATGGCCTCTAAAAGCAGAAGTTTAAGAATAATAATTAAGAATGAACTTCATATTTCAAATAGCTCTGATCTTCTAAGCTAATGGTTAAATTCAATCAAATATTTTAGATTGAGGTAACCACACAGTATCATACTGTTGAAAATCACACTTTGAGAATAAAACCAACTGCTAACGTAGATGTAGATATTATATTACTTGTGTTACAACCATTCCAAATTCCATGATGCATTTTTAATACCCATGAATTGCACATTAGAATTTTCTTTATTCCAACAGCTGGTAACAAATTTAAAAAATGAACTGAGATAAGAAGCTGTTACCCATAGTCATTCTCATCTTTTAGATTTTGCTCTCTCTCAGTCCCATTGAGAAAATAAATGTAAGGCAATGAGGATGGGAGGACAAGGCTGATCCCCTGAGTATATTATGTAAAATACAAAAGTATCCTCTGTAAACAATCTCTGTAAACAATCTCTGTAAACAATCAGAAAGACATCTATCACAGTTTAGATTTCTCCCTAAATTCAAACTTTCATTACAGATGATTGGTTGTCAGTATTGGCTTAAGGTCTCACTCAAAACCAGTCACCTTCCCCAGTACTAATTTGAGTATTTTTAGTGGCCTGACACCAGATCTTCTTTCATTTACGTCTCTGCATCTGTTCCAGAACACTGGGGGCTAAAGTTCCAAAGACCAAGTGGTTTCTCTGATTAATCCCAAGCATAAGCAAGATGAATTCAAGCTACTAAATTATTCAGGTACTTAGTAACAACTTACCCTTTGTGTGAAGCTACCACTAATACTGGACTCCAAATTCCTGATCTAGTAACATGCACGGCTCACTCCACTATTATCAATTCCTCCTCTAAAGATCTGGAGTCCGACTCCTGATCTCAATCTAAGGCTATGACCCTGCCAGCTATTATAAACATTGTTTGGTACCTAGAATCTACTTCCCTCTTGACCAGTGTCCATTCTTTTTCCACTGGACTCATAGAGCCTTCTAAACATGTGCAAAATAGTTGCTATCATCTGTCATGGAGCACAATTTCTTGACAGCTGGCCCAAGGTGTATAATGGGTTCACCCTTTTAAAATACAGAATCTATCAACTGTGTGGTTAGGTTAGCCCGATTTTGCCCTTTCACCCTTATCTTTTCCGCTATCCCCCAGTCCAGTAGTTCTAAACTTTCCTGTAGATTCCTTCTCACTACCATCAAATTAATGTTTCACAGTACCATTCCGTATTTACAAAAAAAAAAAAAAAAAATTCCCTAATGTTTTTATTTAGTACTTTAATGTTTTCAGTGTTTATATTTGAATATTTGATATCTTTGCAATTTATGTCAGGTATATGAGGTATGGATCCAAATTTATTTTCCTTTCCACATGGCTGTTTACTTATCTCAACATCACTTATCAAAAAGTCTTGTTTTATTATTGTTGTTGTTTTGTGGGGGACATATCACTAATGTTTTTATCCCTTTTTTTCATCTTTCAAACAAATTATACTTAACAAATAACTATTAAAAATCATCCTGGGGTGCCTGGGTGGCTCAGAGGGTTAAAGCCTCTGCCTTTGGCTCAGGTCATGATCTCAGGGTCCAGGGATCAAGCCCTGCATCGGGCTCTCTGCTCAGCAGGGAGCCTGCTTCCCCCTCTCTCTCTCTGCCTGCCTCTCTGCCTACTTGTGATCTCTGTCTGTCAAATAAATAAATAAAATCTTTAAAAAAAATCATGGTTTTGAAATTTACTATTTCTGAAAGGAAATTTAATGTTTTAACCATTACAAACATATAACATAAATCAAATTCTGTTGGCACTTTCAAAATGATGGTTTCAGTATCTCTAAGAGAGCCCATCCAGGGACTAGAGTAAGGAATAATAAAACTGCTTCTGACAAACTAGCTAATGAAAATTATAGGATCTTTATTGAATCTTATGATTCCTAACTGACCTCCAATTCACTACTTCCCCAGCACTCAGGAAAAAAAAAAAAAAAAAAAAAAAGACTTTAAAAATAACCAGCAATGGAATGACTGAAACGGAGAACAACTCCCTTACATCAGAATATCATCTCATTAGCAATGGCATGAAATGATCAAGATACTACACAATAATACACTTTCAAAACACTGCAGGCAAGAAAGAAAGAAAAAAAGAAAAAAAAAACTGAGGCAAAAAAAATTATATTTCTCAGTTTCTTCAATCTGCCAGATATGCTGCATCCCGCTCCCAAGAGCTGTGTTGGAACAGAATTTAGGACTAGGACAGCTTCTGCCCACATGACTTGTATTCATCTTTCCAAGAAGTTTCAGTATACAGATTTCTAACTAGCTAGCTTGGTGCGCAATATCTGGAATTTCAGAGAGAACGTTGAGGAGAGCAGTGCAATATATATAAGATATTGAGAGGGCATGAGAAAGCAAAAGAAAGCTTGTTATTCTACATATTTTTTTGTAAATATGTTTAATACTGAGAATTGCAGATTTAAATATGTTTAATACTGAGAATTGCAGATTGTTGGATTTTCTTTAAATGACACAGTTAAGGTGTGGAACTCATTCTGCAATTTAATCTATCGTTGCAGTACTTTCCCAGAACTAGTAATAATGCAAGTTTGAAGATATAATCATCTTACTAGACGTCTTTGAAAAGGCTTGAATTTATTACTGAAAATTTCTGCATTAAAACTATCAATGGAGAAATGATATCAATAAGCAAAGTTTATGAATAGTTTCAAGATTCATAAAGCTTCCTTTTCACCCATCTCTATAGTAATTCATATCACCACAGAATATTGGGATTGGCCTACAGAATCCATTACAAATGTAAAGAATATCCTGGCATTCAATAAGAGTTAAGTTAATAAATTTGATTTAATTATAATGACATTTACTCCATCTATGGCACAATTTAGTGAAAGTTATTGAAAAAGCAAAAGCAAGGAGATTTGGAGTTTAATGAAAAGTGATAGTTAAGGCCTATTCCAAATAAATTCTTCTGAGAACCTTATCTAGTACAACCAAGTTATTAATAACTTCTGAGTACCTCAGGAGCCCTCTGGTAGATAGAGTGCTAAGGTCTTACTGAAGACAATAGCTTAGTTTCAGTCTTAACAGAAAGACACTGTGAAAATGAAAATATAAATAACAATACTTTTTTAACTACAATTTCTTCTTGTTTTGAGTAACCCAAATATCCTCTAAAATCAACTTTATTTTCTTTGAGGACTGAGCTTCAACATAATGGCAGAAAAAAACCTGCAGCCCACATCCATTTTAAGTTTTTTATCATATTTTCTTTTCCAAATCATCATGATACATCACATCATAAATACATTACAGTCAGACCGCTTAAAATATGTTACTGCTTATATAAGGAACTAGAAACTAGTGTCTATAAAAAGAAAGCATTTTGAATGGAAATGGTTAAACTGGATAATGCTGAGATTTCCATTTCCAAACTGTCTCTTCGTGTCACTCTCTGACTGCCTTACACATTTTCTTCTTTAGTCCTTTGTCCAAAAGAAATATCTAATTGTCTATTCATTAGAAAGTTAGTTCAAACAACTTACTAATTATTTATGTCCTTAACAACTTGGTAGTCATTTTAAAAACTAGTAACAAAAATCAAAAGAGAAATGGTATTTTATTCCATTTTCAAATAACCACAGTTACTTGTTAATGGCATGGGTGCACCTGTTTTTCACCAAACCATTTCTCAAATCCTATATCAGTCTGAACATCATGACCCTCATAATCTGTTCCATATTGATTTTTCTTATGGTACTTGCTTTGTATCACAGCAACCCTCAAAAACCTTGCTTTGCAAAGATATGACATTGTCAATAGCAATGTAATATAGCCTGATGTTGAAACTGAACTAACTTGAGTTAGTAGTCTGCAAGGTATATTGCAAATGTTACTCTATTTTCCTTGGGAAAAAAATTAAAATATTCCACAGCTCCTGTGAGTTCCCTGGGCCACCTTAGTACATGATCTGGGAACCACAGGGCTAAAGATTATTACAATAACAAAACTCAGGGTTGAGACCCTAATGATTACAAAGAACAACTAATTTCAAGAAATGTTAATGTTATATAGTAGGAAACAAAGAGAACCCAAATCAAAGTTCATTAAGTTTACAAATGCATGAGTGTCAGATCTATGCAAGGTGGTATGCTAGGCACTAGTAACATAGGGCAGAACCATCAGCAAAAGTCACTTTCTCTCTGGAATTTACATTATAGCAATTAAAACAATTAATGCAAAATATGAAAGTAAGTATTCATTCCATAATTTTATTTGTCCTAAGTTTTACAAACAAAACCAATAGACAAATAAGATAGGCTGCTTTTAGAATAACGGGTGGAAGGAACCAAGTTATTTTAGGATGTAAGTCTTCCCTCAATAAAGAAACAATATTTGCAATAAACTCTAAAGTAGCCATTCTCAGTTGAGGGTAAATTTGGCCCCCATGGAACATCTGGCAGAGTTTGGAGCCATTTTTGTTGTCATCAATGAGAGGTATGCTATCATCACTCAAGTGGGTAGAGGCCAAGGATGCTGCAAACATCCTACAATGCATAGGACAGTCCCCATGCACTACCACCCCCAACAAAGAATTTCTGACCTGAAATATTAATAATACTCAGGAGAATTTAAATAGATGAAGGTATATATGTGGGTATACATTTGCAGGTAGGGGGTATCAATAGGCATTCCAACAAAGGGAACCGCACGTGCAAAGACTCTTCAATGGTAAGAATCTAGTACATCTAACAAACCAACGGAAAGCTTCTGTAGATGGAGGCTAGTGCAGACAATTGCAATAATTCTGGGACTGCTTGCAGCCTAGACTTGTGCAGAACCACCTGAAGAGGACAAAATAAGAGGGCTACATAGAAAAAATCCAATAGAGGAGACAAAGATTCCATTTATTTCTTCTCCACACTGCACTGGCTTCTAAAGCAGTAGTAGGTAACCACAGGCAAGGGACAACATTTATTCTGGTAGCACCATATAAAACAAAAAGTTATACCCTGATGTATTTAAGCTTTCAATAACTAGGTGAAATCCTCATAAAATTTGTTTTCAGAAATTTAAATCCCAAAGTTACAGGTACAAACTTACTGGACTGATGAGTATTTTCATTGTATTGCTTTATTTTACCACCACTAAAGCTCTGCAAAGCTTTAGGACTATCTTAATGTTACAGAGGAAGAGACTATGTCTTGGAGAAATTGAGTAATTGGCCTGAACAGATAATGCATAGTTGAATGAACACCTCTCTGCACTTTCCAGCAAACCACCTGTGGGCCATTGTTCCCTAACCCCTACCCTCCACTGCAGCCCACTCAATCTCCCACCCCTCTCTTTCTCTAGGCCAAACAGCTTAAAGCTTCCCAGTCCTTTCAATAAACAAGAGAGTTGACTTATAGTATTTTCAAGTCAATAGCCGATGTAATGTAAGGGCCACAGTTAGAAAGGATCTATTCCATTTTGATTCCAGATTTGTTTCCTCTTTCTTACTCTCTCCCTTTGTGTAGGCCTTGGGAAATAGAGTCCTTATCATATCCCTCTGTTTACCACTAGGCAGCCTATATACAAGATCTGACTTGTTCTTCCTAACAACTCCTGGAGGTAGAGGACGTTCTAAATCCTTTTGTGTGTGTGCATGCACTTATACTCACATGTTCCCAGGAGGTGAACTGGCTGGGAGCATTTTGTAAATAAGTGACTTGCAGGTCTTCAGTTGTCTACTCCAGATATCACTTAGGACAAACGACTGTCTTTCATATTTTCAAACAAGCTTAAGCCCTGGCTTAAGGACTCTCCAGAGTCCTGGGGATCCATCACAGATGAACAATTGGTAATGAAGACCCATCTCTATATGCCTGAACTCCTTGATTACCTTCACTAAAAGAATGAACTTTTTAAAATAGATACCACATTTGTTATTTGATATATATTAAAAACACTTTCTTCCTTCTTTGCACTGAATCTGATCAGAGCCTTGCAAGGCAATTTTATCAGAAGGCCCATTTGTTTCCTATTGCTGTTGTAACACATAACCACACATTTAGTAGCTAAAATCAACCCATATTTATTATCTTATACTTCTAGAGGTCAGAAGTATAAAACTAATGTATTGGTAGAAATGAGTTTCCTCTAGAGGCTCTTGGGGAGATGCCATTACTTGCCTTTTCCAGCCTCTAGAAGCTACACACATTTGCTGGCTTGTGGCCACATCAACCTAGCCTCTATTTGCAGCAGTTCCAAAATTTTCTCTGCCTCCTATCTCTCTCATTCACTTATAAGAACATCTGCGATGACACTGGATCTACCTGGATGAGCTAGGATAATCTCCCCCTCTCGAGATCCTTAACTCACATGTCAGCAAAGTCCCTTCTGCCATGTCAAGTATATATTCACAGGTTCTGAGGATTATGACACAGATATCTTTGAGGGGTCGTCGTTCTGCCTACTACCAAAGGTAAATTTTTAAAAAGCAATTATCAAAATAACCACATTATACATAATTCTCCCAGGCTCTGACATAGTCACTTCAAGAAAAAGAAAAAAAAAAAAAACTAATCTAATTCGTATTTAATGCTAAAAACTAGAAGCATTCTTTTTAAAGTACAGAATAGGAATAATATCAATGTCAATGAATGTCATCTACTTTATTCAGTATGCATGGGTGTCCTAGAAAGCATAATAAAATAAGAAAAATGTAAACCATAGAAAGATGGAAAGATTATGAAGTTGCAAGTCTCCCAAAATAAATCTAAAAGTTCAAGGAAATTCCAATCACCATTCCAATAAGGTTTCTTTTTTTTTTTTCCTTAGAACTTGACAGACTGATCCTGAAATTACCTAAAAGATGAAACAACCAAAAATAACATAGGGACACATGCCTTATAAGATCTCATGACTTATTTTAAATATTTAGTAATTAAAATAGTGAGGACTTGGTACAGGGATAGACAGATCTCTGAAATAAGCTAAAAGACTAAAAACTGATGCAGGTGTAAACAAAAACTTGTGAAGCTGGAAGTGGCATTTCAATTTGGTGGAGAAAATATCAATATTTCTTCTATCAAAGTCGGCCATCTACATGGAAAAAAGATGACGTTAAATCATGACTTCACATAATATAGATAAATGATTTCAAAAGAAATTACAGACCAAAAATGAAAAATAAAGCTTTACAATATTTGGAAAAATAAAAAAGAATATCCTTAGACTATTAGATTGAGAGCAGATTCCAGAGATAAAAGCAAACTAATTTTAAAGAAAAAAACAAACTTAACAACAAATTGAAACCTACTGTATAACACAAACTCCTCCATAAGTGTTTAAAGCCAAAAACTGGAAGAAAACAGTTATAAAACACATATTTTATAAAAGGTTATATCCAAAACAATCAAAGTATGCCTGCAAATCAAAAAATAATAAGCAATTTTGGCAAAGTGTTACAGCACTTAGAAAATCTGCTGGACATGCTCTCCCTACCACCCTGCATTTCCTTCCACAGTTCTGTAGCTTGTACAACTGTCTTATCTTTCTAAAATGATATTCAGTTCAGCAAGGCTTCAATTACAGGAAACTAGAAATGAACAATCCATCAAGAAAACACTGATGAGTGAACATTTTATTCATACCATGGAAGACTATAGAATATTAAATGCATGAACAAAATTTAAGTTTCCAAAATATACAATGAAGTTTAAAAAAAAAACCAACAAGTTACAAATGATATAATTTGCCTACATTTTAACAACAGAAAAATCACTTTTATAAGGATGCATATAAATATGGTGAACATTTAAGAAAAACTGTTCATGGTATTAATACATGTGATTTCAGATTCGTCATTTCCTTGGAGAAAGGAAGAAATGGAAAAAAAATACAGTTAGGTCTTAGTGATTTGTGTTCTTAAAACACAAAATCTGAAACAAATATTTCCTGATGTAAACAACTGTTAGATTCTGAATAGTAGATACACAAATGTTTATTTTTACCCATATGTTTGAAATATTTTTAAATTAAATTGAATTAAAACCAATATGAAGAAAGGCCCTTTTAGGTATATTGCAAAAAAGAACCAGTTCAAATGGCAAAGAGCAGACTTCTAGAGCCACAATGATATCAAAGGTGCCAAATCCTGGTATAACTGAAAGTCATCCTCAGTTCAAAATCTGGACTGAGGTGTCTATCTGTTCAACCACACAAAAAACTAAGCATTGACAATAGTGTCCCAGTACTATGAGCTTGTTCCAAGGTTCAGTCTAATTCCACACAAACCTGTACTTTACAGCCCTGACACTCATTCTGGGTTGGGCACAGACACAAACATTATAAAAGGGAATTTAATGGAAGGATTAGGAGCACCATCTGTTCATGAGTCAGCAAAAACAGAATTTCTATCAAGCATTTTAATTCTTTATTTATGAAACTTGTTTTAGTATTGTCAGAGGCCTCCAGGCCAAACCCAAGAGTCCAATCTACAGTGTAAACTGCAAACTTGAAATTACTAAGCCTAATGCCCTCAAGAAAAAGCTAAAAAAGAGCTATCATGACAAATACTTTCAAAGCACACTTTTGCTTTAAACTGGGCTCCCAGTATACCCAGTTTATTCTGTAATCCAACAAAAGGATCAGCATTTGTTTCACATCAAAAAAGAAGCTTTCTCCCTTAACATATTTTACCTATTGTCCAAGATGGCAGTTCCTCCAGGGACATCCAACATTAGCATGCAAATGTCCTTGGCTAGGCACAGCACTTACATGACCACCCTGTGCGCTTTATGTCTTTATTCAATACCATTTAATCTACCACTTCTTTGGAAGTCAACACTGAGTATAAATTCTGAACAATGTGCTGACCAAGTGCCACCCTCACCACACTGAAAACTATCCTTATTCTGGAATTCTGATTCCCCACCAAAAGCCCTGTAAATACACTCACCTTAAACATAAAAAAAAAAAAAAAAAAAATTGTCAAGAGATTTTTCTATTGCCAAGAGATTTACAGGACCTTCACTTGGTTAAGGTTATGTTCAATAAGCTTGAAATGCTGAGTAGTTCTCCAATCTTAAGCAAAGAATTTCTTAAGATGTCATCAAAATCAGAGATTAAAACCAAGCTTACAAAATAGAGCAAGGTATCTATTTTTTTTTCCTCCTTCATACTACATAATCATATCTCACAGGGAGAGATAAAAGCCAAAATGTGTATATACATAAAGTTGGGAGAAACAGAGAAGAATTTAAGGAGGGAAAAGGGGCAAAGAGTTTATTTGGTTGAGTGAAAATTATATTTTAAGCTCCTATTCCTACTTTTGATAGTCTAGAAACACTATTTCTGATAAGGGAACAGCCTGAACCAGCTGTCGCAATACTAAACCTTCCTCCCAAAAATATTCACTTCACTTATAATACTGCTCTACTGCTCACAAATACAAAATCAGCAGCTTTCCTTAGTTGCTCATCTAGAAAGAGCCAAAAAAAAAAAAAAAAAGGGAATGGAAAGAACATTCTGTTGCATTTAAGTATATCTTGATTTATACTATTTTATCTATTAATATGTTGTAATTCACTCTGAAAAATCCGTACTTCCTGTGAAAATATTTATATAATACTTTGACATTTGAAAGTACCTTTTAAATTCATTATTAATGTCTTTGTAATGGCCTATGAAGTTATCATTATCATTTTTCTTTTTTACCTATTTTACTTGTAATGACATAGAAGCCTAGAGATCTTAAGTTCTATAATTTTTCTAAGATCATACAGTTCCCCAAAGGAGATCTGAGTCAAAATCCTCTCACATATATCTTGAACACTTTCTACTATAAATTTCTTACATGTTAAAATTCACAAATTTATTTTTGTCCTAAATATTATATTTGACTGATAAAAAGGGCTTTGTTTTCTTATACCACATATCATATTTAATGAAAATGCACTACAAAAGCATTTTGAAAATGCTTTCAAATTTGAAAAAGCACTATGAAAATATAGCTACTTATAGCACCAGTTTTATAGAAATCTAATATAGATATTCTCAATATACAAAAATAGGAATTTTATATTCATTTTATTCAAACATGCATCACAACTAGGCTACAGGATATCAGTGCTTGAATACATGATACAGTGTTGTTTTGGAAAATAAAAAAATGCATAAAGTTTTTAAAATAGAACTTTCCAAATAAAATTAAATTTATATATATATATATATATATATATATATATATGAATGACAATTACTACAGTCACCACCATTAGCATTTATATTAATGGATAATCACTAACTCCATTTGGTATTGGTATCAAGTTATACTGCATTTACACGAAATGAAGAAAATAAGAAAGTAGTAGAATGGAGGTGGCATCCATACCTAACCATGAAATTCCCATTGATTTGATGTGAGGAAGACAGAGATTAGATTCTAGGATTGGTCAAATGCTGATAATAAGAAAGAGTGTGCCATGTATGCTGTTTACTTTTCCTGAAATCCAGGAACCATAATGTAAAATGATGAAGACCATCAGAATGAAACGAAAAAGAGAATGTCCTCAAAGTGGCATCTTTAGGGGCAAATAGTGTGGAAGAATGCTAGCATACTTAAAATGTAAAAGAACTAGTGATAGACTCTTCCAGATATCTCTATCTATACTATTTATCACCAATTCATAAGTAAATATAGTGCAGGAAAGTTTAATTAACTTACCTAATATCAAAAATCTAGTAAAAGCCAGAACCAAACTCCAAATCCAACACACTAACCTTTAGATGGAATTATTTGTTATATTTTTTATATTCTTTTTGTGTAAGTTCATTTCTATGTAAACTTAAGAAGCAATAAAGAACATGTCAGTCTAAATTCAATATCAAACAATAAAGAAAAGCAGGTATGTGAGAAAAATGTGAATGAGAATCTTGGGATAAAATAAATATCTATGTTTGTCCTCACAAGCTTTAAGAACATAAAATGCTGAACATGATGAGAAACAATCTAGTGTACTATAATAAAAATCAGAAGTATTTGAATTTAACTACTTTCTGTGACCACATATATTCACAGAGATTCTTCATCTTTTGGGTATGAATTTCTTAGGCAAGATAATGTTTGTAAATACATAAAATAACAGATTAAATAAAATATTCAACTAATCAGTAATTTAGCAACAGAACTCTAAAAAAAGTCAATGTGACAAAATTTGTCAGAATAAAAACTATATTTTTTGTAATATTTTGAATTTGATAAGTTGAGAATCAGTAATCTAAGGTTTCAATTTGAGAATGTACAAAAATATAACAAATCAACTTCAAAAAAAATTAGAAAAAAAAAATGTTAATAGAAGAAGCCAATGGAAAAGATGGCAGACACAATATAGAACCTCAATAAAGTCAAAAGTTTGTTCTTTGAAAAGCTTTAAAAATGTTGAAAAACCTCAAGCAAGACTGATGAACAAAAGGGAAAGAAAAGATGCACTACCGATTATAGGAAGGAAAAGAGAGGCATCATTATAGACCTTACAGATACTACAAAGATAATAGAAAAATATTATAAACAACTTTGCATTGATAAATTTGACAGCTTAAAATAAATATACAAATTCCTTGGAAATACAACTCACTAAAACTGATACAAGAAAAAACAAAATCTGAATAGTCCTGTATCTGTTAAAGAACTTATATTTGCAGTTAACACATACTTCATGACCTACAATGAATGAATGAATAAAGAAAATGTACACACACACACACATACAGAGGAATATTATTCAACTATAAAAATGAATGAAATCCTGCCATTTGCAACAATGAAATGAAACTGGAGGGCATTAGTGCTAAGTGAAATAAGCAGATTTCATACAGAGCATAGAACAGTATTTGCCAGGGGCAGGTGTGAGGGAGAAATGGAATGATGTAGGTTAAAGGATAATACACATTTCAATTACAAAAAGAAGTTCTGGGGATACAATGTACTGCATGGTGATTGCTGTCAATAATATGGTATTGTGGGGGCGCCTGGGTGGCTCAGTGGGTTAAGGCCTCTGCCTTTGGCTCAGATCATGATCTCAGCATCCTGGGATTGAGCCCTGCATCAGGCTTTCTGCTCAGTGGGGAGCCTGCTTCCCTCTCTCTCTGCCCGCCTCTCTGCCTATTTGTGATCTCTCTGTCAAATAAATAAATAAAATCTTTAAAAAATAATAATAATGATACAGTATTGTGTACTTGAAAGTTGCTCAGAGTAGATCTTAAGCCTTCTCACCACAAAAAAAAAAAAAAAAAAAGATAAAAAAAAGTTAACTATTAATTTTGTGAGGTGATGGGTGCATTAAGTATCTTGATCTTGGTAATTATTCCACAACATATACTTATACCAAATCATCACATTCTACAATTCAAATATCTACAATTATATTTGTCAATTACAGTTGATCCTTAAATAATATGGGTTTGAACTGAGAAGTTCCACTTACACATGGATTTTCTTCGATAAATATACCACAATACTGTAAATGTACTTCCTCTTCCTTATGATTTTCTCCATAGCCTTTTCTTTTCTCTAGCCTATTTTATTGTAAGAATACAGTATATAATACATAGAACATACAAAATATGTGTTAACCAACTGTTTATGTTATTGGTAAGGCTCCAGTCAACAATAGGCTACAAGCAGTTATGTTTTGATGGAGTTAAAAGTTGTACATGGATTTTCAACTGTGGGTGGGGTTGATGGGTGGGGTTGATGCACTTAATTCCACATTGTTCAAGGATCAACTGTGTTTCTCAAAAAGTTGAAAAAAAAACCAATCACAATAATACAAACTCCACAGACAAATTCACTAATGAATTTCATCAAATACTGAAAGAAGAAATAGTATCAATCTTAAATTCATTCAAGAAGAGAAAATGTCCTGGGGCGCCTGGGTGGCTCAGTGGGTTAAGCCGCTGCCTTCGGCTCGGGTCATGATCTCCGAGTCCTGGGATCGAGCCCCGCATCGGGCCCTCTGCTCGGCAGGGAGCCTGCTTCCTCCTCTCTCTCTGCCTGCCTCTCTGCCTGCTTGTGATCTCTCTATCAAATGAATAAATAAAATCTTTAAAAAATAAATAAATAAATAAATAAATAAAAAAAAGAGAAAATGTCCTAAACCTAGCAGGTGCTATATATATATATATATATATATATGTGTGTGTGTGTGTGTGTATACATACATTTATATAGATATAACAAGTTGTAGACTAATATATAAATAGATAAAAATCCTAAATTAATTCAAATCAAATTTACCATTATATAAAAAAATAATATACCACATATTGAAACATTTACTGAAGGAATGCTTACTCAAGGTAGTTAAAAAATGTTAGGTTGATTGAAAACCCCCAAATCACCCATCGTACATCCATAGTACATCCATGGAATAATAGTCAACAATTATTCATGAAACAAACTAAAAACAGAAAGGAATACTGTTATTCTTTACAATTTCTCTAAAATCCAACATTATTCTAAAATTAAATTTAGGAAAGATATTAGTGGGAAAACTGGGAGAGTTCAAGTAAGGTACGTAGTAAAAAATTGTTGAGTTAATGTGAATTTCCTGGTTCTGAAAATTATACCATAGTTATGAAAGATAACATCAAGAGATGTTAGGTGAAATCTAAATGGAAATTCTCTGTATTATTTATTGTAACTTTTCTGTAAATATAACATTATTTCAAAGTAATGAGGTTTTTTAAAGAAAAGATAAGGCAAATTTAATGGGTGAACAAACATCTATGTACATAGGAAGTAAATACATAATTTTTTTTTCAAATATCACCCACATATTTAAAATATGTCCTATATTAATGCCAAAAAGTCCTTCTCCTGTACTCCCACCATAGCTTCTGGAAGTGTTTCCCACTTGAATTCTTTCAGAGTTTCAGACACACTCTATTTTCAAAATGCAATTTATAAACTTGGAGCAAAAAGCCACTCACATGGTTAAAACAAACCAAAAAAAACCCCAAAAAACAAAAAACAAAAAACAAAAAAACTATAACACTGTGGAGTGCAGTTTGCAGAAACAGAGTAAGTATGAAAATAAGGAAATTCCCATTGGAAATTAAAAACTTGGTGAAAGACAAGACATTTATGCTTCAGTGCTAAGACCTAGAACAAGTTTTACAATTAAGATAAACTCTTACCATCTTAAATCTGGGTAAAGGCAAAAATAAACAATAAATAAAATAAAGGAGAAAATTTTTCTACTGTTAGCATCAACATTATTTGAATAAACCAACATGCCATGCTTCTTCTAAATGGCAAGTCATTTTGAATTTTAAATCAATCATAAATGCTGCTATTAGTAAACATTACTATACTTCACAGGAAGGGAATAATTGGTATAACCTGTATTGAAAACAATAGGGAGTTGTCATATTATGTACATTTGACCTCACAATTATAGTTTTAACTATCCATTACAAAGAAATATTTCAATAACCCAAAAAGGTTTTCTACAATAATAGTTATTACATTGTAATTCACTAGACAAAATTTGTGTCCCATAGAGAGGACTGGGGTCTTCATCTGAGGTCAATAATAATATCAACCAAATGAGATTGCTATCTTAGGACAATAACTGGTACATAAAAATTGCTTAATATTACTTCTACTAGACTGTCTCATACACTGACTGTTACTTCTATGTTTTAGACGTGATAATTTGTTATATTTCATGTATGCGTTCTTTGTCCCTGATACTCTTCTTTTAACTCTATTCATGATATTTTTAGGTTACAAAAGATCTAATCTGCATCTGGTCATATTACCAATAGCTGTCTTTGCTTACTTAGTTTTATAACTCTATGTTCAATAGTTTAATAGAATTCCTAACCCCTCATGTCTTATTGGAACAATTATTATTGCAATTTTACAGTTGAGAAGACCAAGGTATAGAGAAATATAAAGGACTACAAAAGATCTTACGAAAAGTAAATAGTTGAGAAATGTTTGGACCTAACACCTACTACTACTTGAGAAACTCTAGAAACTTACAAATAGTAAATATTTAATAAAAAGCTAGTAGTAAACTATCACTAATATTATAAGGGTGCACCAAATAGATTATTTTTGGTTAACTACTCTTTTACATCATAGAATTTTGATTTAACTAAAAACATGTCTCTATTTTTTCAAATACTTTATACCCTTCTATAAAGCTTCATACTTTTTGTGTACCTCCTATATCAGATTTATTCATATCTATTTTGTAGTTTGTATTGTAGTTTATATTTGTTATTGTGAGTGGATTTGATTTTTCTCATCACATTTCCTAACTGGTTATTGATGTTGCAAAGGAAAAGTAATGATTTTTGTTGTATTACTTTTATAATGACAATTGTAGAGTTTAAAAGAAAAAAAATATCACTTTGGGTACAACAAAATGTTCTTTCTGTATTCAGTAATATTTTTTTGTTCTGCACTCAAGATAACGTCAAGGCACTTCACTTGCCTGGACAGCTATAAGAAGGAATTAATTGAAATGAAAATAAAAGAAGCAACATTCCTTTAAATGAGTCAAAGTCATTTTAATAGATGTTGTAAGCTGAACTGCACTTTTCCAAAATTCATATGCTGAAATCCTTACTAAGCCCCAATACCTCAGAATGTAACTGTGTTTGGAGATAGGGCCTTCAAAGAGGTAATTAAGTAAAAATTAAATCATCAGGGTGGGCCCTGGTCCGATGTGACTGCTGTCATAAAAATAGGATGTACAGACACAGAAGAAAGACCACATGAAGACAACAATCTATATAAGCCAAAGAGAGAACTCAGAAGACACCAACCCAGCTGACACCTTAATTTTGGTCTTCCCACCCGCAGAACTGTAAGAAAATACATTTCTGTTGTTTCCACCACCCAGTCTATTGGCAATGCTAGCAAACCAATATAATAGAAGTGAACAAAGAAGTCCCTTATTTCATTCTGGAAGAAATAATTCCATGATTTTGTGATATATTATGAGACATCATTTTAGTCTTTTAGCATTTACAGTGAAATGTAATTAAGACACAAAAAGGATCGCATAATAAAGATGTATATTACAACTAACTGGATACCAATCATATATGGCATGTTCTCTGGAAATCAATTAAGGGAAACATTAATAATGAAGTTAAAATTGTCACAAATTTGGGGAAATTATGTAGTAAAGTTCTCAATACCCTAGCTTAAAACAGTAATTAGAAAATAACTTTAGGGACACCGGGGTGGCTCAGTCTGCCCAACTCTTGGTTTCAGCTCAGGTTGTGATCTCATGGCTTGTGGTGTTAAGCGCCAGGTGGGCTCCACACTCAGCAGGAAGCCCGCTTCCTCCTTCTCCTTCTCCGTATCACTCTACCCCTCCTCCCCATCCCCACCCCTACTCCTGTGTGCTCTCTCTACCTCTCTTAAACAAATAAATAAAAGTGTTTTAAAAAGTTTGTTGACTGGATAAAGGAAAAGACTTTAAAAAAAGAAAGTATTTTTATATTTAATAAAAACTTACTATCCTGTTAGATAGAGCTAAGGTTTTCCTGAAGGGAATTTGTATCTTAGGGGACAACTTTAAAGCATGTATTTGAAAAGAAAAAAGGCTGAAAGTCAACAGGGTAAACTATTTAAAAAAAAAAAATAGAAAAATAAAAATTCATCCAAGTGTTATAATTTTAAAATTATATGGATAATAAAGTTTTGTGGCATTATAATAATCATACACAAAGCTCAACTTGCCAAATCCTAAATACAAATTTTCAAAGTTTATTTGAAAGAAAATAATTCCTTATGACTAAAAACAGAAGTGAAAAATATTCATTTCTTACTGGAAAATACATGCAATTATGAAGATTTTTGTTGTCCTTTAGTTATAAAACTCATACCTTTTTTCATTCTATTCATGCCCTGTAAAAAAGAGTTGTCATGAAGAGGGAACTAGCAAAAATTTAGTTGATAAAAAATCCATAAGGGTAAATCAAGCCCATATTTTACATTGTTAGATTCATTTTATAATAAGGTTGTATATAGGATTTCTCCTATACCCTATCAGGATATAATTATATATCTTATATATATAAGCCACAGTTAAGAAGCTATCCCAATAAATGGTGAAATTTCAAGAGAAGAATTCATAGACAGCCCTAGATATAGAATTCTAGTCAGTTTTGAAATAAGTCACCACTGTATTAAATAACCACAAAACATGGGACGCCTGGGAGGCTCAGTCAGTTAAGCATCTGCCTTCAGCTCAGGTCATGATCCCAAGGTCCTAAGATCCAGTCCCATATCTGGCTCTTTGCTCAGCAGGGAGCCTGCTTCTCCCTCTGCCTGTCACTCCCCCTGCTTATGCTTGCTCTCTCTCTCTCTGACAAATAAATAAATAAATAAAAATCTTTTAAAAAAATAACCACAAAATATCATTTTTTTAAAGTTCCATGGTTTACATATATTTGCTTTAAGTTTTTTTAGTGTAGATATTTTAAATATATTACCAATAGTTAGTAGTACAATATTATTATGAGTTAGCAAAGCTTATGACCAAAACCTACAGCTAGACACTGAAGCTAAATTAAAAGCTTTTGTTAATTAATCACCTGATTAATTATAGCACTACAATATAAATGTGTTCAAATAAAATATTAAAAAGCCCTTTACACGGGCCTATTTCATTTACACATTGCGCATAATGTTTATATAGGTTTATAGTTTAATATTGTTTGATGGGAGAGGAAGGCCTGATGGGCTCAGTTGGGTGTTCTATTCTTGGTTTCAACTCAGGTCATGATCTCAAGGTTATGGGATCAAGAGCCCTGTTTTAGGCTCCTCACTCAGTGTGGAGTTGGCTTGAGATTCTCTCCCTTTCCCTCTGCCCCTCCCCCCCTGGAATAAATAGATTAAAATTTTAAAAATACTGCTTGTTGGGAGAAATATGAGAAAAAGATAACTCTGGAAATGTGCCATCTTAATTGGAGGGCATATTTTCAGTTTCAAATCTATACAAAGGTAAATGAGTGAATATTTAGTGGTTAATATACACTCATCACCGCTCCCTCAGAAATAATCTTTTCCATTTTACAGATGAGAGAAATATGTATCAGAGAAGTCACACTGCTTTGCCAAGGTCATAAAACTAAATGATAAAACCAGTACTCAAACACAGTTTAAAATACAGAAAAACAAAAAGCAAAATGTCTTGAGTTATAATCCTCTGAAATGAGTTACATTCTCACACAGTTCAACAATTTTGAGTTACATGTAAGGAATATGACAGATACAACCAATAATTGCACTGATTATTTGTCCAGAATAATCTGCAGAATGCTGAGATCAACAGAGAACTGGCTTACCATCCTAGGGGCTGGCAAACTCACTACCTTCATGAATCATGATGAGGCAGATCTCTCGAAACTTTAGAGAAAATCCAACTTTTCCATGGAGATGGAGATGAGCCTGCTACAAAAATGGATATCTGAGAAAAACTTTAATGTTTTAGGGTCACTTGGTCTCAACTAAATGCATTTGAAAGGTTTCTTATTTATTGGTGAATCTAGTGTTACTGTTCATTGGGTAAATTCCTAAATGATAATTCACACAAAATTAATAGCTTCTGTAAGAACAGTCTGACTTCTTTGTTGACACAAATTCACCCCACCAACTGCCCATTCCAATTAAAAATAAAACCAGGGATTCTCATTATGCAATACATCTGGTATATTTAAAAATGAAATGGGAATTATCTCTGCTAATGTTGAACAATGAAAATACTAACAATTTTCCACTATAATGAGTCTGGTAAGCTGAAACTTATAGAGTGTTTTGCAAGTTACTTCATTTTTCACCATTGAGCTAGGGAAAAGTGAAGTAGCTGACAAATAATTGTTAAGATGTCCATATCTGTAGTATATTTATCAAATGTCTAATCTCTTAAGATCATATGAGGCAATTTGTGTTTTCTTAGTATGTCTATCAGTGTTCCACTGACAGTTTGGTTAAAAAAAAAAAGAAAATTTTGATTTTATCACTGCTTCTTGAGCATGTTATTACCTCTTCCATTTGCCTAATACAACTGACTGAAGAAAAGTACAGGCTTCTAAGAAATTTGTCAATCAATGTATAACTGATAGTTTTCAACTCACTTATTTTTTTATTATTATTTATTTACTTACTTACTTGAGAGAGAGTGTGCATGAATTCGGGGAGGGGCAGAGGGAAAGAATCTGAAGCAGACTCCCCATTGATTGTGGAGCCAGACACATAGTTCAATCCCAGGACACTGAGATCATAACCTCAGCTGAAACCAAGAGCCAGATGCTTAACTGACTGAGCCACCAAGATGCCCCTCATTCATATTTATTCTAAACTAGATCATACAATTGAATGGGTTTGGTTTCATGGCACAGGACAAGGGTAGCAGGTATCCTAGAAATGTTACAGAAAATTGTTTCCTCACTTGCTCTTACTAGGTCATATCATACTCTATGACAATCTGAAAGGAAAAAACAAACTTCTAGTAGAGAACCCACATAGAACTTTCCACTTATCAGTTCTTAAAGGGGACAATCAAGGTGAGTGATCATACTTCTAAGAAGCCAAAATATTTTTATTTTTTTGCAAATTTTTATTTGAAAGTTTGTTATATTGTTAGCCCGTAAAAGAGAAAGAGGTAAAATAATGGAATCAAACTATTTTAAATTGGTTTAAAAACAGGAGGCACATTACTTTCAAAGAATATTGCTTAATAGGCATGTGTGCAACATGCATTTGCTTTATGAATGGCATTCAAGTGGAAGAAAAGTCCTATTTCATAACTTTTTTAGAGATTAAAATAATCTAATACAGTTTGTTTCTTCTTGCCACTCAGGGAAAGAGGAAATTCTTAGTCATGCATTGTATTCTAGGATGGGAGGTGGTAGAGATAAGGACCCTCACTATGTCTAGAGTTTTACTCAAGTCCCAGGAAGGCATATTTTGTCCCGAAAACTTGAAGAGCCTTGGGTTTAATGCAAATTGGTCACTGGGATGTTATCTGATTATGTTAATGTAGTTCATTTGAAGATGAACTGCTTTCTTGCCTTGGGCACGAGAATCTTTCACTTTATTTCCCAAAGCCATGAGCCTTGGTATTCAGCTCCCAGCAGCTACATAATACTCCATCAAACATGTGGCCTCCCTCTGGTGCTCTGTAGGGTTCTGGGCTCAAAGTTTTGCCATTGCTATGACCTACAACTGTAAGCTCATTTCTTTTGAGAAATTACTCCATGTTGGACTACTTGTCCTTTTCAAATGATAGCAATAACCTCTCCCTTTGCTTATCTGAAACAGGAATGAAACTGTAAAGCCCTTTACTTGTAGGAGGACAGATGAGTAGTATAAAGCAAGCTCAGGCTTTTAGAAATAGCAATGCCATACCCTACCACTTCACTCCACCCCACTTTCCCGAATACGAGTAGAAAACAGGTTAGATTCATTCTTGCTTAATGGTCCACAGGAAACACACAAAACAAAACAACCATACACCGGTTTTCTTCTTCAAAATACACCTTGTTACATAAGTTTTATTTTTAAAAATAAGCAAAAGATAAAAAGTGAAGTGGAATATTAATTAAATTTTCTAAATTTCCCCTTCAAGAATTCTTTAGTTTTATCTCTTATAACTTTTCTATTTTGTAAATAATTGTATAAGAATTAGAGAATATTGCCCTAATCACACAGATAAATGAGTAAAAGGAATAAGTGTTAATAGCTCAAAAGGTTTACGTTTGACGACAAGTATAATACTGACTTCTCAAGAGAGACATTATTTTCATTTCACTTATTACTTAATAGACTATACAGAACAACTCTAAAGTGGTACCAATGAAAGTAGCAATGAAAAAGTACTACAAGTTTGGTACGTACCCTTTATTGTTCATAAAGTAATATTTTGGGGCTTCCCTATTTTTCAATAACAACAGGAGGAAGTAGTTTGTCTGTTAGAAGCTCTTACTGACATTTTACAATAGGCAGACTAGAGTTTATTGCTATGATCTGAACAATGTGCTATTATTGTTTAGATTAAAAACTTACTCATAAAAATTATGGTGTAATAACTTAGGAAATACATTTCACAATAATTTCCCAAGAAGTCCTGCCAATAAAACATCCAAGGAAAGAGTTTACAGCCTATTAATTTCCTATACTGCCTCAGAAGACTTTATGAACATTCTTGTATCCACTGTGATCATCTTCAAAATAAATAGATTTCAGACATATATATATAATATATGTATGAATGTATGTATATCCTTACCACCAGTAATGATAATGGAAGTAATGTTAGTATGTGCCTTTATCATTCTAGTATACGTTTGTCTAAGAATCAAAAATTTCATAAATTTCCCTAAAAGGCAACAAGCAAATAGATTACACCAAATACATCTTATAAATAAAAAAAAAAGTTCAGAGGGACTTCCACTTCTGGGAAGACAGGCTAGATATACTTATCCCTGTTCCTCCGGTTGAGTATAACTGAAAACCCTTAACACAGTATATAAAACAAACGTAAGAAAACTGAAAGCTAGAGAAACTGAAAAAGGGAAAAAGGCAGTGGATCTCAGGGACCAAAGCAAGACATGGCAATTAATTCAATGATTTGGTTTTTTAAAAAAAGATTTTATTTATTTCAGCTTGATAGAGAGAAAGTGATCAAGAGAGCACACAAGTGGGGGGAGGGGCAGAGGAAGAGGGAAAAGCAGACCCCGCACTGAGCAGGGAGACAAGGGGGATTGGATGCCAGGACCCTGAGACTAGGACCAGAGCTGAACCAGGTGCTTAACCCTCTGAGCGACCCAGGTGCCCCAAATCAGTAGGTTTTTGTTTTGCTTCACATATTCCAGCCTTGAAGCAAAGAACTGGCAACTGAGAAACTCCAATGGGCACAGATTTAAAAGTCCCAACAAAAGTCTGCTTTCTCTAGTCAAAGGACCAGGAGAAGGACAAGCCACTAAGATAGAAAGCTCTTAGGCAATAATCACTCCACACAAGTCAAACATCACGGAAAAACTTTGGCTTTGCCCCATTCACACCTGCAAATATTAAGTAAGGAGCCTAGATTTCCACCCTCACTGGGCTCTAACAAGGTACCCCAACTCTCCTGCTGGAGAAGTCTCAGAGAAAACTGAGTAGATGCTTCCCACCCTCATCCCTACTGTGTCAGTGGAGATCACAGGAGGAGCCTGGACTTCTACCACCAACTGGTAGTAACAAGGTGCCCTCCTTGCTTCTGTCCTGATAGTGTCAATAGTGTCCTAGAGTCAGGGAGGCCTACTCAAAAGAAGGGATTTTCATCAGTAACCATGACAACCCCTTCAGCTCACAGAGTCAACAGAAGCTACCTGGGGAGCAATAAAATGGCATTCCTACACTTCCCAGCCATGTAGGCATTAGTGGAGACCTAGCAGGGGACAGAATTGCTACTCCTGCCTAACAGTAAGGAAGGAACTACAGAGGCTGAGTGAGAACCTGGGTTTCTAATTCCCACCTTCCTTACCCTACCAAAATGGTATCAGAGGAGGCCCACTAATGTGGAAGGGTTAAATAAGGTCCAAAGTCTCTTAAAATGTCCATTAGTCATTCCAAGAACCAGAAAAGTCTCAAACTAAATGAAAAAAGACAACCAAAAGGCACCAAAACCAAGAAACAATTAGTATCATCTGAGAAAGAATTTAAAACAGATATCCTAAAAATGCTTTAATGACCAATTGTAAACATGCTTGAAAAAATGAAAAAAGAAAATCCCAGCAAACATACAGAAAATATAAACAATATGAAATTTTGGAATTGGAAAACCCAATAACTGAAATAAAAATTATCAGAACAAAGAAGGACATCAATAATGACAAAAGAGCCAATCCACCAAGACATAACAACCCTAAATGTGTATGTACCAAACGGCATAGATGAAAACTACATGAAACAAAATCTGATAGAAATAAAAAGAGAAATGTACAAATTGACAAGCATAGTTGGAGACTCCAAAACCCCTCTTCCTCCCACAATTGATAGAACAACTACAGGGAAGCATAGGAAGGATATAGAACAACTAGAAACATCATTAGCCAACAGGATCTAATCAACATTTAGTAAATATTCTACTAATAAACATCAAAATAAACATTCCTTTCAGTACCCACAGAACCCACACCAAGACAGACCATATACTGAGTCATTAAAACACAAAACAAAACAAAAACTCATCAACTTTGAGAAATTTGAAATCATGCATCATGTGCTCACTAACCACAACCAGAAATCAGTGACAGAAAGATAAGAGGAAAATGTCCAAACACCTAGAAATGAAATGAAATAACACACTTCTCAATAATACATGGGTCAAGTGGAATTTCTAGGAAAATCAAAAAAGTGCACTGAGCTTATGAAAATGAAGATACAATATATCTTGTGCAGTATAAGACAGCTAAAGCAATGCTAGTGGTTAATTTACAGCACTAAATGCATACATTAGAAAAGAGGGAAGTCCTCAAATGCATAATCTAAAATCCTACCTCAAAGGACCTAGAAAAAGAAATTAAAGAGAAAAATCCCAATGCAATCAAAAGGAAGGAAAAAAATAAAAAGATAAGCACATAAGTCAATGAATTGAAAACAAACAAACAAACAAGAAATCTCAAAAATATAAATGATACAATAGCTGGGTTTTTTTTTTTTAAGATTTATTTATTTATTTATTTATTTGACAGATAGAGATCACAAGTAGGCAGAGAGGCAGGCAGAGAGAGAGGAGGAAGCAGGCTCCCTGCTGAGCAGAGAGCCAGATGCGGGGCTCGATCCCAGAACCCTGAGATCACGACCGGAGCCGAAGGCAGAGGCTTAACCCACTGAGCCACCCAGGCGCCCCTAGCTGGTTGTTTAAAATGATGAATAAAAATGACAAATTTTTATCAAGTTTTAACAAAAAAAGATAATAAATGGCCAATATCAATAATGAAATAAGGGATACCACTACAGACCCACTATAAGGTTTGTAGACATTAGACCGCTAGTAGGGTAATACTTCAAATATTCTACATAAAATAGTTTGAACTTTGATAAAATAGAGTAATTCCTTAAAAAAATAAACTAATAAAATACAATAGAAAATAGAAATTTTGAGTAGTATTATAACTGTAAAGAAGTTCAATTCCTAGTTAAAAACTCCTAAAATATACAACTTCGGGCTGCTTTCACTGCAGAATTCTACAAAATACTTTAAAAAGAATTAACAACAATATCCAAATAATCCCTTCCCAAAATATAAAAGAGAAAGAAAAAATTCATCTTATGAAGTTAGTATCACACAGATACCAAAACAAAAACAGTCCAATCAAAAGAAATTTATAGATCAATATCCTTCATGCATATAGATGCCAAAATCTCTAACAAATATAAGTAAATAGAATTAAGCAACATATAAAAAGAATTTTACACCATAACCAAGTGAGGTTTATTCTAGGAATGCAAGGCTAGTTCAATATTTAAAAATCAATCAATATAATCTACTATATTAACCTGCTAAAAAAAAAGTTTATCATATCAATTGACACAGAAAAAGTATTTGACAAAATACCCATTCATAATAAAAACACTCCATAAGATAGGAATAGAGGGGGGACTTTGTCAACTTTATAAAGAATGTCTACAAAATCTATAATTAATACTATATTTAATGTTAAAATAACTAAATGCTGCTCTAAAAAAGAAGAATAAGACGAAAATGTCCATGGCAGGGGCGCCAGGGTGGCTCTGTTGGTTGAGCATCTGACTTTTGATTTCAACTCAGGTCATGATCTTAGCTAAAAACTGTTAGAAAAAAATAATTAAAAACAAAATTGGGGGGTGCCTGGGTGGCTCAGTGGGTTAAGCCTCTGCCTTCAGCTCAGGTCATGATCACAGGGTCCTGGGATTGAGCCCCAAATTGGGCTCTCTGCTCAACAGGGAGCCTGCTTTCCCCTCTCTCTCTGCCTACTTGTGATCTCTCTCTGTCAAATAAATAAACAAAATCTTAAAAAAAAAATTGGGGATCTAGAGCTAGGGAAAAAGCTCTTAAACTCAACACCAAAAACACAATTTGTGAAGGGCAAAGCTGATAAATAGGATCTCATCAAAATTTAAAACTTTAGACCCTGTAAAGAAGATAAAAGAATAAACTACAGATTGGGTGAGAATATCTACAAACCACATACAACAAAAGACTAGTGTCTAGAATTGATAAAGAACTTTCAAAATTCAAGAATCAAAAAAATATATAATTAGAACATGGGGAAAGGAAATTAATAGACATTTTGCTGAGAAGGATCTATACATTTATAGATGGCAAATAAGTACAATATCGTCACCCATTAGGTAAATGCAAGTTAAAACCACAATGAGACACCTATAGGAACATCTAAAAAAAACAAAAAAAAACACAAAAAACAAAAAACACCAATATTAGCAAAGTTGCAGAGATGTATATGGTACATTATGCAAAACGTGTTGGTATTTTCTTACAAAAATAAACATATAATTACCATATATCCTAGCAATTGCATTCTTGGTCATCCAGAGAGATAAAAATTTATACTCACACAAAAACGTATACATGAATATGTATAAGGAGCGTTATTCATAAGAGCCAAAAAGTAAAAACAACTCAGATATCATCCAAAGGGTAAATAGTTAAAGTATGCTAGATCAATACCATAGAACTGTACTCAAAATATAGAAAAACACACTAGTGACACACAAAACAATCAGGATGAATTTCCACAGAATTGTGCTGAATGGAAAAAAATTCTAAAATGTTACATATATAGCTTCTATGCACATGACATTCTTGAAATGACAGAATTAGAGAATTTGAGAACAGATTAGTGATACCAGGTGTTAAGGAAAGGGAGAACGTGGGAGGAAGTAGGTGCGGCTCTAAACAGGCAAAATGGGCAAGCCATGTAGTGATGGAAATGTTCTGTATCTTGATTTTCCAACGTCAGTATGTTGTGATACGTAACTGGTTTTGCAAAAGGACAACATCAGGGAAAACAGGGTCAGGGATACAAGGGATCTCTAACATGTCTTTGTAAGAGCATATGAATCAACAAGAATCTCAAAATAAGCATTAATTAGAACACTCATTAAAAAAAGCATTTTTTTTTTTTTATTATTTGACAGGAGAGATCACAAGTAGGCAGAGAGGCAGGCAGAGAAAGAGAGAGGGGAGGAAGAAGGCTCCCCGCTGAGCAGAGAGCCCGATGAGGGGCTCGATCCCAGGACCCTGAGATCATGACCTGAGCTGAAGGCAGAGGCTTAACCCACTGAGCCACCCATGCGCCCCTGAATTTTTATTTTTATTTCACGGTAGCAAGAAATGTGGCCAATGAGTATCAATTTTGGAAATATGTTGGGATTTTCTCCATGACCTGATGTACATGTGATGTCTGCAAATATCCTCCAAAAAGTTACTCTCAGTAGGGTACAGCAGTCACTCTAAAATGCACCTAACAAACTAAATTTTCTAACCTTTGTGAATAATATTTTTTATATCCCACTTAGATTTTGTTGTTTACTACTTTGGACGGAAATATTGTATCCTTGTAGATTTGTCAAATTACCCTTGTATTTCCATATTTTTTATTCTTCTATATTTGTTTTTGAGTCTCTTCTATTTTATCACCTAAAAGGTAGCAGCACTATCATTTAATATACTTGTACCTTTTTTTTGACAATTGTTTTTCTTTTCTTTTTTCTTTTTTGACATTTTTTTTTTTATTGACTGCATTAGTCTCCATATATTACTTGATATTTTCTCATCATTGAGTTCCTTTTGTCTGGTATATCTTTTGTCTATCCATCTGCCATTATATTTTCATCTTCCTAACTGACCTTTCTTTGTCATGTTAAACATCATAGCCCTGGGTGATGAACTGATCTAAGAAGTCCTTTTAAACAGAAAATGTACCTCAGCTTTATCAGATGTGAACTACTGAGGTTTCAAAGGGCTTTGTTTTGCTTACTATCATCTTTCCCTAAAACTCAAATGAGGAAATTCTCACTTAACCTTACTAACTTGTTCTCCCAGGTTTACCAAGGTCACAAACACTGAAGCCCCCAGAGGGTGAGAGGGGCCCAGTAGACAAATGCTTTAGCAGACTCTCTCTGGGGGGAAGAATTCTGTTGTGAGTTCCATAGTGACCAATGTCTTCGCTCTGAAGCAAATTTAGCTTCAATTTTTGTGTTCTAAATTTTTCTGCTGAGTTCTCCCTCACCCCATTTGCTTAACACATTTTAGAAATTCATCAAACTGTCTTATTTTCTGATTGTATCCTTTCCTGCTTACCCGGATTCTTACAGCTTCCTTTCTCTGCATAAACATTTTTCTGTCACATCAATGAAATTCGGAGGACAGGAGCTTAAACTCATACCCGTAACATTCCATTTTGAACCTCAGGTCAATACTATAAATTACATTTTCAGCTATGATTTTCCACATAGACATTGGGAATAAATTTTTTTGCACAATTTTGTTCAATTCCAGCTACTTCCATACTCAGAAGATTTTAACGAAGAAATTGCTGTGTCCCAATACCAATAAAGCAATTTGACTCTCATAATTTTTAACACCATCAATCCCTTGTCACCCATTTAAAGATCAAATAAAAAAATAAAAAGTCTGAGTTGGGGTGAGAGGCAGAGGGAGCAAAACTTCTATTAAAATACAAAACTGGAAAATGATATAACAAAGCTGTTAAACAAAGTAGTTTTTATTTCTCTGTAGGAGAGATTTAATCAAACTTAGTGGACAAATGTAGCACAAAATGGGTTTGTAGCCTCTTGGAGATAATCAAGCAGTGCAGGATACTGCTTACCAGCACCTGGCCTAGACTCAGAATGGAAGGACTCTTAGCTCAGATGCACCACTAACTAACCGTGTGACTTTGAGCAAGTATTTAACTTTTCTGACAATCAGTTTCATCTGTCTTCTATAAAATACAGTAACAGTGTCTACCTCACAAGGTGACAAGAGGTTTCAATAATACATGAAACACTGAAAATAAGGACTAGCACATAATTGCTCAATAACTATATCCTAAGATTTTCTAAGATTATTAAAACTGTTTTTCTCAGAAAGTACGGATGTAGTCCTGCCTTGAAACAGTACTACAACATTAATTCCAGTTACAAGATTCTCTAGAAAGCTGTGTTGTAGTGAGTAAAATATTCAGCTCTGCAGTACCTAGTGTGAAAACTCAAGAAAAATGACTGAAGTGTTTTGTATTGGTCTTATTTGTAATTTGTATTATTTTCTGTCTGGCAGAATGCAGAGCCAGAACTTGCAGACTCTGCCAATACAAAATTTGTGGTTTTAATTTTTTATCATGTGCCACAATAAAATGATTTTAGATGAGAAACTTGGCATTTTTTTGTTATATAAAATTTTCACCGAAAAATATAGGAAGAAGATTAAAAAGAGTTGGTTCTAAGGCAGACTCTTTAAAAGCAAAAACCCACCATCTGTAGCGGGAGGACTTCATAAAACCCAGGGGTGTCATCTTACCCAACTGTCAACACTAGGAAATGTGCCAAGGGGACAGATGCTAAAATTGGAAAGTCTCATCTAGGGCGTGACATCAGAGTTCTATAATTTCTCTCTAAAAAGCATCAGTCACCAACACAGCAACAAAGTATTAAGGAGAAAACAAAACCACCCTCCTTGATGAAGAATGGCTTCCATTAAATAGTTATACTACTAAAATTTTTTTAACAAAAATGAACATACTGGTTTGTGGGATGGGAGGTAAAATCTGTATTGAGCTAGTTTCCAAGAGACCAGGAGGCTTTTTTTTTTTTATTATTGGCAACAACAGGGAACATATGATCAATAAGGAAAATAATAACAGAAGCCATTACCAAAAATAATTTCCATGACAGTGCAGAGTCAAAGAAAAACAATAAGGAAATCTCTCCTGCTGTTTTAACAATACCCTGACCTGATAATGAAAACTGATAACTCAAAGATTGCAATCAGCATCAAAAATGGAAAACAATCTATAATTAGCAATATTACATGGGGAATCAATGGTCCAGAAAAACAGATATCTTTCAGTAAAACATATTTCATGCTCATTCAAGAACTGTTGAATTTGGATTTTCACTCCCATTAAATTTTCACTTCTATCAGAAAAGAAATTTGGCTTTTAAGATTCGAGAGTTTTCGGCTGTTTTCCAGCCAGGCTGAATCTGAAAGTGGACTTGCAGCTTTAATATATAAAGCAGAGGTTGCAAGCTTCAAGTGTGTGCCGAACAAGTAACATGAATGGGTGAAGCCAACTGTGTGAGAACTATAGGACCCCAGACAGTGATGCCCGAAGTACAGGGAATGGATGCCACTTAGCTGCATGCTAGAAAGCAAGCCTGGTATTGTCAAATCTCATTTTTTTAAGGGAAAGTTTTATAAAATCCACACTTGTATTTGAATCACCAAGTTATGTAAGTGTTGGAAGAAAGAAGGAAGGAAGGGGAGGAAGGGGAGGGAGGAAGGAAGGAAAGGAAAAGAAAAGAAAAGATAAAGGAGATAAATCAAGCATTATTTTAAAACCATGGGTGCCAAATACGACAATAAACTAAATCGAACACACAGGTTACCAGATGGTAATCTCAGAAGGGTTTCCATTATAATTAAAGCGCATAAGGGTAAATATAGCTGTTTTGTTTGTTTAGCTTTGTTTGGAGAGTATGATGATTTAACCATACATGCCCCCCAAAATCACATGACTTTTTAAAAGAAGATAAGGGCCTGTGATTTGCAAGTTCTGTTCAGTTTTTTTTGTTTTTTTTTTTTTTAATCATGTGTGTATACAAAAGATCTAAACTGGCTAAGAAAAACAAGATTATAAAGCTTTATTCAGCACCCTAATATCAGAAACAGTGCTAGATTTCTCAAAAAAAAAACAAAAGAAAATGAGAGAAATCTAGTAGCTATTAGTTTTACTTCTAAAAGGTAGAAGAATAATATAAATTTGGGGACACCTGGGTGACTTAGTTGACTGAGCCATCTGCCTTCAGCTCAGGTCATGATCCCAGAGTCCGGGGATCAAGCCCTGCATGGAGCTCCCTACTCTGTGGGGAGTCTGCTTCTCTCTCTTCCTCTCACCCTGCTCATGCTCTCCCTCTCCAAACAAATAAATAATAAATCTTTTTTAAAAAAAGAATAATATAAATTTCTATTTTTGTTTCAGGTGAGAACAACAAATATAACCCAGTCTGGTTGTTGGTTGGCTTATTCAGTGTTTCAGAGGAAAATAAAATCATGAATAATGACTGTGTTTTAATGAGATATGAACCACCAAATACAAGTCTAATGAAAGAGATTCAAATAAATATATCTTTCTTTCTCCTTTTTAGTACATGAGTAAAAACAAACACCACCAATAAAAACACATCAAAGGGAAAAATGAATATAAAGGCTTCCAAAGGTGAATATTTTATAAGTTTAAACTGCTACTTCACTCCAGGAAACCCTTATTACCCACTTTTGCTTATTTCATTCTAAGGAAAATTGACATGGTAATTTTCTTACCATCAGCCAGACTTTTCCATTTCTATATTTCACTGCTTCTCATTTCTATTTACAGAAAAGGAAACTCATATATCTATATATATATACTATACTAACATGACACAATGCCATATTATTCAGTTGCTGAACACAAATGAAAATACTGGATTATTTCTCAAATATCAAAATAAAGGCAGAAAGAACATATTTGTCAAAACATATATGGCAGATTATATCTTGAAGTATTAGCTTGAGTGCTATAGCTTGAGTACTATTCTGTATATTTGTGTGTGTTCTTGCCAACACAGAATATTCTACTCAATGCCCCACAAAGTACGAGGTTTTGACTCTGGCTGGTAGGAACAAGAACGCTCCCTGGGCTTGTGTGATTTCCAGCTACTCTTCCCTCTTAACACTTCTTGAGTGATTTACTCCCTAGCCTTGGGTAGCTTCCTCAAGCACATGAGTTGAAGATTATAGACCTCCAAAACTCTATCTCTTTGTTGCTCTCTTCTCTCAGGTAGTCTACCTCATGAACAATAGACACTTTGACCTCCCTGGGCTCCCCACGCTTCCCCTCAACTGAGGGAAACCTCCAAACTCTACCTGGGTGACTCCTCCCTGCTCCACAATCTGGAAACCGTGCAGGCGGCAAGCAGGGGCAGTCCTAGGGCTCACCTCATTTGCCTCCTGTCTCTCAGGGATCATTGCCATTGCCCTTCCTCATCTGATAGCCAACGTCCTGAAACTTGTTGTTTAATATATTTTGTCCTTTTTTTGATGTGTCGGGTGAGAGAGTATACTGTGTTCCTGTTACGCCATCTTTGCCTCATGTTATTTTTCTTTTTCTTTCATGGATATATAATTTAGAAGAATCTCGGGCCTCCTGGGTGGCTCAGTCAGTTAAGTTAAGCATCTGCCTTCAGCTCCAGTCATGATCTCAGGGTTCTGGGATCCTGGGATCCTGGGATCCAGCCCCTTGTGGAGCGTGGTGTGGAGCTCCCTCTTCACAGGGAATCTGCTTCTCCCCCTCTCCCTGCTTATGCTCTCTCTCTCTCTCAAATAAATAAAAATTAAAAAAAAAATAAAAGTAAAGAGTAAGAATCTGTCCCCCCCCCCACATTCATTACCCTTTACAATTCCTATTTATTCATTAAATATGCACATTGCAAACCTTCATGGGGCGGGGGGGGGGGGGGAAATAGTACTAGAATAAGTTAAACCAGGGTGTCCACAAGCAGAATCCAATATTATGTCTTCTTGTTTCTGTTTTGTTGCTTTTTATTTTTACTTAGGAAAGTATTTTTGCTTTTCCTTGGGACTAGTGACTCCCTGTCACTTTCTCCCACTCTAAAAAAGCAAGAAATAACGGCAAGGAGGTAAGAGACTTCTTATTGTTTTGGAGTCTGTTTTGACTGCATCAAGAGCTGAAATGCTTACATTTGTGATTTAGTATACCAGCCAATGTGTCCTGAGTTCAGGAAAACCATATATAGTTTACAGCAATGAGAGAAAAAGGAACAAAGGAAACAAACTCCATAAAAGATTCAGGAGACGCTGAGTTTCCAGAAACTAATGTCATGATAATACACTGTATACTGTGCCCTGGGATATTAATAGAAACACAGTAGCCTTTTCTTTACAGTCAAGAATTATAGAATTCAAAATTGAACTTATTACATATTTTACTGTATCAAATTAAAAGGATAGAGCTAAAACTGCTTAAGCCATACCATAGTATCTTTTTATTAAACAGACGAAAGCCAATCACTCAAAATCAAATTTTCTCAGTTTCTGTTCTCTTTTGCTTCTTCTCAAAGATATTAATGGAGATATAAAGTGAAATATACACCAAGCATGACTTTCTTCAGAATTTTTGACCGTTCCAAAAGACATAAATATTAAAATGGTAATTAAATGAAGTCATCTATGATAACATAGAAAGGAAAAATTAAATCTTCAGAACAATTGGCAATGTCTCTATAGATGCCTAGTTCTACTTTCAAATTGGCCTTCTTAATATTCAAAAACGGTTTGTACTCGCATCAATAATTCAAGCAAATTTAATTAACTACATCCCAGATGAAAACAGAATAATGTAAGATTTTTACTAAATGTATTTCCAGGGATTTCCCTTCATGTTGGGAGAAAAGCTGCCACATAATTAACCTATTCTTACCCTGGGAGGAGGACTGTCTTGGGATCTCAGACAGTTTGTGTCACCAGGCCCCCAACAGGGACGCAAAGCGCAGCGAGCTAAAGCCGGCACTATTCCTTGACGAAATATACATGGAACTTGTTTCTTGAGCAGCCTGAACTTATGGATAGGAAAAATGTCCTTTTTTCCCGTTTTCCTGCCTTTCAGGTCATTCTGTGGGATCTCAATTCTTCAGTAAATGATAACATTTCACCTTTTGGGTAGCCTTTGGGTGAAGAGCAGTCCTTTGCTGATCATTACAATTCACTTTTACTACTAAATGGTTCTCATTACAATTCACTTTCATTACTAAATGGTTCGGTCTCATCGAAAATCAAACTTCTATCTCCTGTGTAATTTTTTTTAGTTCACATCAGCAGGGGCATGTGGTCTGATCCTTCTTCACTCTGTCTCCTTCTTCACCCTCTGAGTCGGCTTCTTCTGTGGGACCTGAACGGACACTGGGAGGAGGGATCAGAGCGAGAGGAGTGAAACACTGGTGCGTCTGGTTCCAGCTGGTCTAGCACAGCTGGCTATCTTGCTCTCCATTCTAGCAATCACAACTGCTGGTTCTTTTATAGAACACGTATATGGTGCGGGGTGGTTGGGGAGGGGCAGGTTGAGGTGCCTTACCATTTCTTATGATTGGTATTTCACTAATTCCCTTTCTTTGTTGAGGCAGGCAGGTGGGATATAACGACTTTTTAGAAAAAAGTCAGGGGTGCCTGGGTGGCTCAGTCAGTTAAGTATCTGGCTCTTGGTTTTGGCTCAGGTCATGATCTCAGGGATCTGGGGCTGAGCCATGTGTCAGGCTCCCCGCTCAGCAAGGAGTCTCCTTGTCTCCCCCTTTCTCTGCTCCCTGCCATCTCTCTCCCTTTCTCTCTCTCTCAAATAAATAAATAAATCTTTAAAAAAGAAAGAAAGAAATTTCAGACCATGGGGAATCACCCCAGATTTTCTTATGTTAGAGTCTCCCCACCTCCAGCAGGCAGCCTTCTTGGGCAGGATTCCCCTCAGGATGGCTGCAGTCCAGCTGCTTCCTCTAATACGCAGTTAGCTTATGGCAAACTAAGGCATCCTTGCCATGCCTTTCCAGTCCTGTAGGTTAGGTCTTTCCAGTCCTATAGAATTCTGTCACCTCAAGCATCTCCAGCAAATTTCCAAGAATTCCCATGAATTCAGTATGTGAGAAGCAAATATAAATTTATATTAGAGGTGGATTTATCATAAAGATAAAGGAGTTGAAGCTTAGCAACCCCCCCCCCTTGCCTGGGCTCGATCCAAATCTCTGGAAAGGGTCTTAACAATGTGTTCATATAATTAAAAGTTGTAAAAGTTGCAAAACTAATGGAAAGAGTAATATAATTAAACCACCTATTGAATAAGCTCCAGGTCCCACAAAATTTGGATCTTCTCTATATTCATTTATGTTCACTGAACTGCAAGAGGGACAAACACGTGTCAGCTTCTCTAGGAACTCTCATTAGGATTTCTCCTCATCAATCTTCTATGGGATAGGGTGGACAAATGCTCCAGGATAACAAACTCCCCAGGAGGCTGACAATCTACATTAATAAATCTCAATAATTTCCTTCAAAATGGAAGTTGGCAATGGACACTAATAGTAACTGAACCATTCGTTTTGCTATTTTTTTCAAAATCCTACATAAATATATCGAGTATCTCCTTTATGTATAAACAGCACATATCAGTAATTTCAGCTTTGGCGTTTCAGCTGTAAAATGCAAGGCAATAAGGAAATTTTCATGTAACTCCCTATTATATATGTATTCACCTGAGACAGCACAGGCGGATATCACTGACTCAAGCCTCCTCAGCCATCTAAAACAGCTTCCACTTAAAATAATAATGAGAAAAATATTCAGGAGGATACATTAACATTGTATATTTTATTTTATTTTCCTGGAAAAAAAAAAAAGAAACAACTCTTTTTCTCTTGAAAGAACAATAGAAACAAAGCTGACAGTTCGCCAAAATTTTATTATAGCTCAATGAAAAGCAAAACACTGTAGATAATTTTGCAGAAGGTAAGAATCTGTAGTTTTTAAATTTAAATTTATAATTAATATAGAGTAAGACAAAATCACTTAAGAATTGGGTTTAAAATAGCCAGTTCAATAAAAGTTATAATACAGTAACTAAAAAAAATAAAATTAATTCTACAATTAAAAGAAAACGTAAAGCAGAATCTGCTAAAAATAAAATCTGTCTCAATACTCAAAATGGTTTTTTACCATAGGTAAGCTGGCTAGTTTAATCTCTAAGTCTGGATAAAGGGAAACAAATTTTGAAAACCAAAAGGCATACATATCATTAATAGGCTACACCAAAAATCAATACTGAAATTTTCATTTGTCTGCTTTTTCCAGCGTTGTGTTGGGCAGGCTTAGCTCTATTTCTTGGAAATGCACTCAACATCTGATTTATTTTCCACTTTTTAAAATAAATTACTGATAAAAGCTAAGTGTGTTTTTTGTACTTTCCATCCTTGAGTAATCTCCAGTTGAAGCTTTCAAGTGATCTGTAAATAATACAGATCCGATAATGTTTCTGAATGATATCTTGCCTGATTGTTTTTAGCGGGCCCAGAACCACACACTGAATTTTGATGGGCAGTTAGAGGAACAATGCAAAGACGAACAGCTAACGAGGTATTTGGGATGCCAGCCTAGCATTCTATCCAGGAAAATCTTCAAACCAAGTGGTGATACAAAGGAAAAAAATGATTAAAGTCACAAATCTTTTGAGCCTTATTCCAAAATATGACCCTGTAAGATGTTTTTATATTTCTGAAGAGGCCATTGAAGTCTGGAATTATCTTTCATTTACCGAAACACCAGTGGGTAAGTAAAGTATGGACTGCCATGAAAGAAGAAAGTGAGGGTTGAAAAAGAGGAAAACGCAAAACATAAATGCCATGCTAATTAGGAAACAATGACAAATTTCACAGCAACAAAATTGTCCTGGGATACCTAGGACATTTAGAAATTTAAAATACAAAGATATGCAGAACGAGACAAGGTGCAAAACTTATTTCTTAAAAATCTGTTCCTCTACAAATACTTTCATAATGGCAGGAAAAAAAATGACTAAATTGTAGGACTAGCACTTTTTAACCTAGTGAGTATGTATCTTGGCTTATCTCACAAGGTTGAAATGAAGACTTTGACATATAAAAGGCAGATACTCTCAGATTATTTCTTCGTCTCCTGAGAAAAATACTGCCTAACCCATGTGGAGATTGTTGAGTAAACAAAAGGCATATTTTGATGTGTTTAACCTCATTTCTGTCATATTATAATCAATATACTATAAATGAGCTAGCACTACATGTCAGTAGAGCATGATGCTGACTTTTTGGCACAAAAAGTCTACTTGAAGTGAATTAGCATTTCATCTTGACAACTCATTTAGTAGGAAAAAAAAAATGTTTGAGAATGAACGGATCCAGGAATTCCCTCCACTAAAAACAAACAAAAATTAATAAATAAAACAAAAACAAACAAACAAAAAACACTGAGTTGTGTTGTTTGAAAAAGTACTGAGAGATAATTATTTTCCCCAGAGCAAGATCCCTGTCACCTGTTTGAAAGGGTAATGCATAATATGATTGCTAATTTTATGAACAAGAGGTACAAGTTATATATATTTAAAAGATATCCAAAGAAGTTAACTGGCTTACTCAGGACAAGTCAAATATATATCAAACATTAGTATTCTTTTTAAATTTCCTTGAATCAACTAGGTAAATTCTCATATTCACAAATAGCTAACTGGCATAGTTAGCATTTGGCAAAAAGCACATATAGGCAACAGAAGCTAGTAATTTTAAGATAAAAATTTTTACCACATACATTTGGATTTTTTAAATGGTCCAGAATTCTGCTAATCCCAAAGATGCTTTCTGAATAGTTTCATTATGTGACAACCCCATCCCTTATTTTGTGTCCCTTACAGAAGTGCGCAGAGCTACCCAAATGATACCACACTGCCTCAGTCATTCAAGCCTTTGCTCTTGGTGCTGGGTAAAAGTCTATTCATCTTTTAAAATCCTAGTGAAGTGATACTTCATCTGAATAGGCTGCCATGACCTTGAACTCTCAGGAGCATTTAATCATACTTTCCTCTACAGGACACTTCTTTATTCCATGTCCTTCTATTATTCTATGAATCACACCATAGAGTTAGAGGAATTACACATTTTTCCTTTTTCAGAAAAAAATATTCTAAATTACTTTTTAAATATGATTTAAAGTTTTAGTAGACCCACTGCACCACACCTCAGGTAGGGAGTAATTGCAGCCTATTGGAGGATATGATTTAACAATGCCTTGTACATAAAGAACCACCTATTGGAAGTACATTTTTAATCTGTGATGAGAGTCAAACTAGAATATGTTTAGGGGGAAAAAAGTTCCTTGCAAAATGCACAATTAAGGATAAATTGGCTATTTCCATAATATTTTATATGGGCTTTAACATTTATTGCTATACAATTAATGAGACTGTTAAAAAAGCTTATGCTATTTTTCTTTCCTTAGACCTTAGCCTTATTTCATATTAAAAAAATAATAATAATTGTAGGTTAACGCCAAATGACTAGACCAAATAATTTTAATACTCTTCTGTCACTAATTTTTCTTACTTTACATTAGCTCTTACAGGAAAAATATAAAAATCTTGCATTTGATTATTTGCATTTTTAAGTTAAGTAGAAGAAATATCATTTGAAATCAGTATTTTTCATTATATTGCCTATTCACATAACCTTTAAAATTTGGTTAAGGGAGGATCTCCTTTTTTCTGATATTATCTACACTCTGATCCCATCATTTTCACACACACACACACACACACACACACAAAGCCACAGAAAACCACCTTACTTAATTCAAGAAATTATGTACAGCTAAAAGCAATCAATTCCTGATACTCGGTTGGGGCAAGGGAGTCAGAGGACATTCAGAAATGGATAGAAATTTTCCTAGGAAATGTCTTTCCTGAATACAACAACAAAACCTTCCTAGGAGAAAGCTCTGTTGGCCTTTGCTCTTCCCTATTCTTTCCACTTGAAACTGAAATGACATCTGAAGGTGCAATAGCCCTTGGGACCACTAGTAGGGAAGACAAATGTTGAAGATGGCAGCACAGGAAGACTAGAGGCATCTCAGGACTCCAGGAGAGTCTCTGATGACATTCTGGAGCAGCTGGACCAGCCTGACTGCCTGCTCTGAACGTACTGTTACAGGTGAAAATAAAGCTCCAAGTGTTGAAGTCACTGCTGATTGGATTTTCTACTATTTGCAATCAAATGCACGCCTAATTCACACAATCTTATTTAGGAGGAAACATTGCAAATATAAAGCAAGCTTTCTGATTGAAAGTTATTCTGATTCAAAATTATTTCATTAGGGTATGCCTTATAATAAAATACTAACTATTTTTATCCACCTTGTTTTTAAAAACCAATTTATATAGTGCATATCACTCTGGATATATAGAGGGTTAGTCCCCACTCCTTTCTTCTCATGGATGATGAGAAGTCACAATAATTAATCTTTTTTGTCAGTCATTATAGGCCAATATACTGTTTCACAGATTATGGTTTATAAAAGCATTAAGCTACGGAAAAATACTTTAAAAAATATGGTATAACAGAATGAAAAAAAAAAAAAGGCCTAAGTCAATTCTGAGTTAAATAAGCTGCTAATAAAATAAGAACTCAGAGAGATATTCTGAATGTTGGACACTATATTTAGGTTCACGGACCAGTTCTAAAGGAATTTAATTAAATGACCATGACTTAGTCAAAGGAAAAGCCCTTACTCTCGTTAGCACTCTATGATATTTTATAGCATTTAATTATTATTCAATTAAAGGACAGGTGAAATTCTTCTATGTCTGGCTGGCAAAGGTAATTGTAAAAACTCTAAATTTTGCCTGGAATCCTTCCTGGTGTAAATAAATATAATTTTGGGGGCACCTGGTTGGCTCAGTGGGTTAAAGCCTCTGCCTTCGGCTTAGGTCATGATCCCAGGGTCCTGGGATCGAGCCCCGCATCAGGCTCTTTGTTCGGCAGGGAGCCTGCCTCCCCGCTCTCTCTCTGCCTGCCTCTCTGCCTATGTGTGATCTCTCTCTCTGTCAAATAAATAAATAAAATCTTTAATAAATAAATAAATATAATTTTCAACTCATTCTAGTCATGCAAACCTGCACTTGTCCATTAAAAATCTGCTGCAGTTGAGGAAGCCTTCATTTCTGGTACTTATCAATAAAACGGCATTGTAATTCACATAAGGGCCCATCTTTGGTCAACAGTTTTAGAGAACTAATAATATTGGTATATATTATGTATGTTAATTCCAAAAATGTTTTCAATTAAGACCTATTATTAATGTTTTTGATGATATCGATAACATTTAATAATTTTATTGGGTGACCCTTAAGTACTAGGTAATATACTAAGCACACTCACTATAGTATCTTAATCTCCACCCCCAAAAAGAGAAAGAAATAATTTCTACCTGCTTTTTTACAAATGAAGAGACCAAAGAAAGGGAAATTAATCAGCTTGCCCAGAATCATGTAAATACATGGTGTATAGACTCTAAAACCACACTATCTGACTCTGAAGTTTATACCTGTAGTCACTGTGTACACTTATTCTCTCAAACTCAATACCCAATCTCCTCTAACAGCTGACATATTTTAAAAACAGCAAGTTGATAACATGCAACACCTTCTTCTATAGTAAACTGACTCTTCAAATAGTGAATCTTATTACTAAGCATGACAGATTTGTTCCTGTGGTTTCAGGAACGTACCATAAAAATTCCCAGAAAGTGAGGTTAAACATGTGGTAAATGAATAGGGAAGTTTCCTGTAACATCACCAAAGTTTTGAAAATATATGATTTTTTGATATTCCCCTTCTAAACTGACATCAATAAAAAGTGGTCCAGAGAATTATATGGCTTCTCCAACACCAGACCAGAGTGTTTTAAAATACATAAAAGTGAGGGCATAACATGGTAGATAAAAGTAAACCACAAGGCTATTTATATAGAGAATAAACAATGTCAAGTGCATCAGTGGTTTTACTGGCTATAATTAAACCATCATTTAAAAAAATGAGGCCACAATAAATAACCAAGATTGCATGTTTACTAAACATATATACAAGGACACAAAATACTATTGAAATTTTGGTGCAACCAAAAAGGTTAAAAAATTACACCTGAACAAAAATTACATAAATGAAATACTAATAAATTGAAAATGACATGAAAAAGGGATATTTAAGTCATTTTCATTCATCAAAATCATTATATTTTATATATTATGGAACTTAATGATTAAGAATATTAATTCACCTTTGCCTTGCAAATATAAAAAGAATATTATTTATATATTAAAAATAAAAGAATTTACTCAAGAATATTATTGGACTTAGTAAACATAAAATGGCCAGTTAGGAGCAGAGCTGGTTCTTTCTACCACAGTAGCCAGCCATGTAGGTATAAGACTATTCTAAATGCTGTTTTTAAAAGTGCCATGTGTAAACTCCGCACTCCAGAAGTTTTCAATATAACCAAATTCTGAACATGAGAAACTATACAAAAAGATCTATAGTATTCTCTAAACACTGAAAGATACAGCTTTTGAATAAATGTAGTTTATACCCTTTCCAAACATTAATTTTCAGGGTAATCGCCGATCTTTATAGGTAATAACAAATAGTTAATAAAAATGGAAAGTCGAGAGTATTGCCAAGAGCTAGTGAAATAGTTTGACACAGAAAGTTAACTAAATATTTCTAAAGAAAAATATTGTAAACAGAACCAGGAAAATTCGTGTCTTTAAATAGGTGGCACGGGGGTGGTTTGGGGGAGTGAAAAATAGCAGACACAATAAGTTTGAAGATGTTTTCCTATACAGGGCTTAAATTCTGCAATGCATGGTCTATATATCATGTCTTTGAACTCTTAGGATAACTTTGAGTGTAAGTGGAGAGGAGAGGATACGCATTATTACCATTTCCAAAATAAAAGTAAACTTTCAAAGAAAAAAAAATATAACTGCCCAAAACACCCAGTTAGTTGGTGGAGGATGCAAGATATAAAAACTAAAAACAAGTAGAACATAAGTCCCCAAAAGATAATTTTGAAGATAAAACAAAACAAAACAAAAAAAAAATCGTGTGACTAGTGAATGACAGGGCAGGAATGTGATCAAACAAGTAACAACTTGAAGGTTTTGATTTTTGAAAAAAAAAAAAAAAAGAGAGACTATTAGAGGATATTATTAGAGGATATTATTACCAATGAAATTATATTTCTCAAAGGAGATTTTTAAATGTAAGAAAATTATTTTGAAACATGGACCATTAAGCAACAAAAGAATCTCCTATGGGAAACATTAAAAGGCCAGATGAGTCATTAAAAACTCTTCGGAGTCAGATAATACTTCTCCTTGTCTCAGCTCTGCATTAAAATATATATGTAGGTCCCAAAAAAAGTAACATTTTACTTATATTTATAAAGAATGTGAAGTAAAACATTACATGGGTAATGTAACAGTAATATAGAATTTACTTTCACCCATTATACCAGATTTTATTCTCCCAACCAGTTAAGATCCTCATTTTCCAATTTGAAACCAAATTATATAGGGGCTTATCAGAGTTAATGCACAAAAACAAGCAACCTGTCCCTATGGCACATAATTGCTGGCATTATTTCAGAAAATGAGATGAGTCAGAGAAGGAGGCATTTTTCAACAAGTTATGCTCTCTTCTCACTTTTGCTTGCAGAGTGAAAGCCACTGCATTAGCAGGAAATCTGTAACTTAGATTGACCTTGATAATACAGCAGGAAAAAATCCTTCAGCCCTTGGAGAAATGGACTTATTTATACATTTCCCCCCCTAAAACAAGTTGAAATGGATTTGCATCAAAATAGCACAGAATTTGTCTATATTTGGTACCTACTGAATTGTAACTCTTATAACAACACAGATCAAAATAATAATGACGTAACAGCAATAATAACCATAACAATAACTCTTGGTTAACCTTAGCTGTGCTCATCAGAAGACATATATGTACACACACACTGACATTTTGAAATTTCAGATACTCATAGTATCTTTTAATTAGGAATTATCACTAATAGACTAATCTCTGGAATGATAAAATTTGTCGTCTTCAAAGTGTTCATCTAATTTTAATATACATCAAATTTCTGAAATTTTTTTCTTCACAGAGTCATAACATTATTTCTTAAAGAACTCTGAAAGACAAATGGGGCATAATTCAAAACCTCTAGAGCTGCATGTTAAACTATAGAGTATAAATGCATAATTGAATGAGTTCACATATCTTTACAGATTTCTTCTAAAAAATGTTTTGAAATTCCACTTCTAATTTAACACGATTTTTCATATCACTGTGTAGAGGATCTTCAAGAGATGATGTTAAAGACAAATTCATTTTAAATACTAAACTTTTTTAAAAGAATAAATTTGTGCAACAAATTTTGGTTAAAAAAATAATTTAGAATATGTCATCTGATATGTGAAATGTACCTATCACATTGATGTGAAGTGTTTTTAAAAAGCTAAATGAAGTGAGCACAACAATGTTATATACGGTATTATTTATTTTATACATTATAATCTGGAGATCTTAAGCACATCCTTATTGTAGTTTTCACTTATCTGCTCAGAAACCTGTCCTACCTTCTCTTCCATCTGATAAATTGAAGTCCTGACACTCTCGGCCATCCACAACCTTCTCTCAGTATCTTTCTGGCCTTACCTTTTACACACACTTCCTACATCACATGCTTCAGTCCAAATATGAACTTAGAAGCTCTTCTGCTAGGTGGTCCCTGTGTCTTCACACCCCCAAGCCTGTACTCTTTCTTCATAAGTATCTTCTCCTTCATCTTCAGGCATCAAACTTCCTCAAGAGCAAGAGGGAAGTTTACATACTTCAAGTTTTCAACAAATCTTTCATCATAATACCGCCAAGAGTGGATGCTTCTTCAAATTTCCTTAAGCAACAGATTCCCACCTCTCCTCTGAATTACTGCAGTAGCACCCTGACTGTTTAACCATTTTTTGTTTTGCCTCATTTACTACTTTCTCCATGGTTAGCCAGAGTGATTGTTTTTCCTAAAACACAATTGTGATCATGTCACTTTCCTGCTTAAAAGCCATCTGTGGCTCCCAGTTACTCATAACAATTAAGTGCAAACACATACATGACTTAAAGGCACTGCATTTTCCAGCCTTCACTTTTCTATTACCATCATCTAAAACCCCTTTTCCCATTACTCCATATGTACGCTGTCTTTAGCCATATGACTATTACTCAGAACCTAAAACATAGCAAGTTTTCTCTTTCCCTTATTGTATTTGTCTAAAAAAGGATTTGGCAATGCTGTTCAAGATCAGACAAATGTATAAGGCATAAATCTCTTGATTGCCTTTCCCCTCTGCTCAGCTAGGCAACTAGCTGATCTGATCTAAAACTTCCACCCTAGTAATAGAAAATCCTTGACATGTCTTAACAAAATATAGTCTCCATCATTATAAACTATGTTAAATTAGAGAAACCAGAAATGCATTTAAAAAACTGAATTATTGTTAGTAAGAACACCAGAATAAGAGTCAAACATAAAAGCATATTCCAGACTGTTCCACCAAATGCTTCTGAAAAGATAAGCAAGTTGTTTTACTTCATTGAATCATGCTTTCCATTTCCCTAAAATTTTAACTAGATTATCACTGAGAAGAATTTTATCTCTATAATTCTATCATTTCAATTCTACTATTCAATTGTATGACAGTTGTTTCAAAAATCATGAATGTATCTCTTTTCTCCCCCTCAACATTGTCTGGTTCTGATGATATTATGATTTCCAGTATAAAGGAAGAAATATGCTTCTTCAAAGCTAAAAGTAGCATATTAGATTTTCCCAGTGTATCCAAACCAGAAAAGACATCAAATCAAGCACATATAGTTAAATGACTAATTCTAATAAGAAATAATATTTAACTGGTATCTGTACTACTGGTCTAGTAGAACTTGAAGATAGGAGGGCACTCTATAAAGGTTCAGTACCCTTCTATAGTACATTTTAAACACGTTTAAAGATAAGCAAAATTCAGCTTGGCTAGACTGAATTTAAACATATTCAATACCTGAATTAAAAACTAAAGACCATCAGTATATTGCATAGAATGGACATAAAAAGTTCTGTACCAAAAATCTGTCCCCCATTTTAGCAAGTTAGCCTAAAAAACGTAAGACACCTAAACTTTATCATAAAGGACTAATGTGAAGCATTACCAGTCTAAAATTTACAGGCTATAACATATTAAAATCTTAACTACATGAAAAGAAAAGCCATGTATGTATAAGAAAGATTTGCATTTCATGTATAAAAATGCAAAATGGAAAGTAATGAAGCATATTTGAGAAAAGGCCACTGGGAGAAATGTAGAGCAAAGCAAAACCAGGAAGAAACAGATAACACATGTGAAGACATTTTTGGAACCGATAATGCTAATCTGAATAAATACACATATACAAAAAGGCTACATCATTTTCTTTCTACATCCTCTAAGTAGTGCTGCCAAATATGGAAGGATTGGAGCCATTTCTGGGGATCTGCTGAATCAGGAGCATGAGTCAGAAAGTAAACCCTCAGCACAGAGAAAGTACTTAAAAGAAAAGAAAAAAACAAAAAAAAAACAAACAAAAAAAACCGTTGAGAGCTCATACACAAATAGACAGACATTCAGTTCATAAGGTCCAAACCTTCTCTAGTCATCAAAGCACCAGGCACTCTTCCCTTCCCAAACTTACCCCATCTGGAAGAAATCTGCCTTCCCAGGAATCCAGATTACACCTGTATCTAAATGTTGAGGTACAGCACAGAGTTGGTCCTGCATGTGACTAAAGATGGCTCTGAAAACTAATGGCAGGACATTTTTGATCTTAAATGACAAGAAATCTAAACTAAAAATAAAATTAAACAAAATAAAATAAAGGGCCTAAATTATATTAAAACTTAATTTAGAGACATACAAAAAATTGTTTGACAGTAATTTAAGGGAGACTAAGATGCTCTTTCTCCAAAAGCCTTTAAGATTTAATTATCTCTCTGAAATGGTCCAGACGTCACTGTTCTCTGAACTAGGCAGCAAGAATGGATCATGAGCTATTCTCAGGCTTATGAGTATATTTTTGGCACAGGAGGTTCAGCAAATACATCCCATACATAATCAACACAATTAAGGTAATGCTCCAAGGATAAGTCACCTTTGAACAACAGAAAAAAATATTTTCCTCCTTACTCCTCTGCCCCAGACAGGACCTTCTCAATTTCATGATGGCACCCTGTTATCATCATTAATACATATTAAAATACCATCGTTTATACAATAACTCTATATAATGTTTATCTCATTCAACATATTTTTTCAACAGCAACAATGACTTTCTATTTGAATTTCAGTTCTAACCTCTCCTGAGCTAAATGGGCCAATGATCTTGGCCCGATCTTGGCCAAGGATCCATAGGCCCAGATAGAGCCTACCACATAGAATTCACAAAGTCATAACTAATTGAAACAAAGCAATGTCACATTGTGCCTATGATCCTGATTTGTCAAAATAAACTCAGTCTATCTGGATCTCAAGTCTTATCCACTCATTATCACTTTTTATTTAAAAACATATTTACATTTATATTTAATCTCTGCAATCTCTACCAAAGCTATCCCAGAAAACTCTCAGCAGTTTAGCTTTAATGTCTAAGAGCCTTTGTTAGTCTTAGTATACAGTTGTGAGACTACTCTTTTGGACTTTACAGTAAGCATAAAGATATTCTCTCCTAGGAAACAATAAATAACCACAGACAGTGATCTGGTCTAATGCATGTGTTGCAACTTCAGTGATCGGAATTCTCTCCATCAGCAAGTGGCCCTAACATCCTTGCCTGGCGTTTATATTACATCTTCACACAATGTTCCACAATAGCTATCACATCTTGTTCTTGCTTATGATGATGAATAGCAATGCATTTTAATTCATACTTCTGATTTTCACTGCTTTTCTACCCATATTAATTTGCATTTGGCTACACTGATCACAGTCTGAATTGACACAAAGCTTCATCTCTGAAGACTTCAGAAATTTCAAGAGCTAAGTTCTCTTTCATTTGTATAACATGTCAGTGTGGTAGATTAGGCCATGACAAGGTAGTTGAGTAGTTAATTCAGTAGCTCTAAGTGGCTTTCCTGGTTGCTGGATTGATGCATTCTCAAACTGCAGTGTTCTTAATAAGAATCACCTGGGTGCTTATTAAAAATGCAGATTTCCTGAGCCACAAACACCAGACATTTTAACACTGTAAATGTAGGTAAAAGCCCAGAAGTCAGTATTTTAATAGGTATACCAGTATACCATGGGATTTCAACATACATAGTCCCAAAACTGGGACGCCTGGGTGGCTCAGTTGGTTGGACGACTGCTTTCGGCTCAGGTCATGATCTCGGAGTCCCGGGATCGAGTCCCGCATAGTCCCAAAACTTCACTGAAAAAATCTCTGAGAAGGAGTTAATGTTTAAACTGTGAAATTCCTTGTCATCGGACTATACTGCATCTTACCCAAAACTGTTCTACCCAATTACAATTCTCCTATATCTACATTTAACAATTAGCTAGATTATCTATAAAGTTTGATGACTTATTTTATTCATATCAGCCATAGGTCAGAGTGTCACAAAATTTGGTCTTACCCTCCCTAGCCCACCCTACCCCAGTAATTGACCCAGACCAACCGCCTGCAAAGCAAATGAGAAACTTCCATCCTAAGATGCTAGCATTGTATTAATTAAATCCCCTATAAAATGCAGCAGTGAAGATAATCGAGAAAATAACACATGTGAAAATACTATTTCTAAGTATTTTGGGGACTCCAGTGCTGACAAAGGTGGAATAAGGAAAATGATGGAGTAACTCCAGTCGTGAGTCTGAAAAGACCTAATCCACTATTATTAAAATAAACTTCTCAATTAAATTGAGGCAGGCATTTAGGAAGGCTTAACTAACATTCCTGACTATTAAGTAGGATGACCAAATACTCCATATTGCTTAGGACTCCTGGTTTTATTTGTTTTTATCTTTTTTTTAAGGTTTTATTTATTTATTTGTCGGAGAGAGAGAGAGAGCACACATGCAGGGGGAGCAGCGGGCAGAGAAAGAGGTAGAAGCAGGCTACCCACTGAGCAAGGAGCCTGATGCGGAACTTGATCCCAAGACCCTAGGATCATGACCTGAGCCAAAAGCAGATGCTTAACTGACTGAGCCACCCCGGCATCCCAAGAGTCCTGGTTTTAGCACTGAAAGACCCATACCTCATAAAGCTTTCAACTGGTTGAGTTGGCTGGCCACCCTATTTAATGCTTCAGTATTTAGGCATTACATTTGTAAAGCACATTAAAAATCCCTATAATGGACTATCAATAGAAAATTCTGTTAAGTAGGATTTTATATAGGAATGCTCATGAAAATTAAGGCCTTAGATTTAAGAAAGAACCATGGCACCCTTAAGTTTGAGCTTTACTTTGATTCAATAATTTACTGAAGAAGGATCTCTAAAAAAGAGATCAGAAGCATGAGTCAGAATGCAAACATATTCAGAAGCAATAAATGCTTAACAAATATATAATCACAGAAGTTAGGAGGAGGCATGTACATTGACATTTCCAATACATACAGATTCAAATATCATGGACTTTTAACTAATAAGGTAGAAAGTCTTCTAAAACTACAAAAATTACTTTAAGAAGTAACAGCAATTCGGGTAGAACAAGAAAACCAAAAAGTTAAACAAGTCACACTTGATGTAGGTCCTGACTACAACAGTTGTGAGGACCTCAATGCTAATGGTTTTGAACCTGTGATGTGGAAGGAGAGATCAAATTGCCAGTGGTCAGAAGAGAGCTACCTCACTTACAGTTACAACTAGGGGTGTTGCTGATCACTATGTTCTCACAGATCACTGAGGAGTCAGGATTAATTACAATTTAAAAAGTTAAATAGTGTAATGATTAATTATAATTAATAGAGTTAAGTCGTGTAGGGGACAATTAGAGGCACATCTCAATTATTCAAAGTTGAACTTCTGCTCTGTGATTTATTCATTAGAAAATTTCAAACTGTTTTTAACTAGTAAGGAGAAAAATCAATGTCTTACTTGTGCTGTTTTATTTCTTTTTCTCCATTTATGTTTGGTTTCTTTGGGTGCCTTGGCTTCTAAGTAGAATGAAGAACTTCAGTGGGAAGGATCCTAGAGCCCTTTTCTCCATTCTTGTTTAATCACAAATAACAGCTTTGAAACCAGAGGCTTTTTTTCCGTTATTTTCAACAGTCGCATAGTTGCCTGAGCCAGGCAGTTTCACGCAGGACCCAATTACCTCTGGTCTGGCCTACTGTAACAGCCTAATAACTGGTCTGTCTCCGGTCTTAGCCCCATTCAATCCATTCTCCACCTACAACCAGAAGGACCTTTCAATCATGCAAATATGATCATGGTATTTTACTGCTTAAAATCTTTCAAGGGATTTATTGCCTGCAGAATCAGGCCCAAACTATAACTCACAGGTAAGTTCCTCTCCAGCCAGTTACCCTCCACTGGTTCTAAACTCTGACCATACCAAATTACTTCACTCAACAAAATGAAGTCTAGAGAGAAATGTACTAGTTATACAAGCAACTTATACATAAAAGGAAATGCAGGCAAATGAGAAATATGACCTGAGAATTCATGAAATAAAACTAGTAGCCCATAGATACAATAATTTCAACCTCATCAGTAATCAGAAAGAATAAAACAATGTCAGACTGGGGAAAAAATCAATTGTAATATCCATTGTTGGCAAGGATATGAAGAAATGGGCACCTTCACACTTGTAAATTGTTACCAACTTTCTGGATAGCAAACTTAACATATGCATTAAAAACTAGCAGATTTATATGCCTCTTTATCCAAGAATCCTATCTCTAGGAATTTATAGAAAGTTGGTAGTAAATAAATTAAAACTATGAACTATAAAATATTTACATTATTAAAAGGAAATACCTAAAAAGCCCAGACTAGGAAATAGTACAGATTAGCATAAAAGAACACCATTAAATCTAATGGTGGAGAATTACAATTTGATGTGAAAGGTATTAATAGTATATTATACAATAAAGTAAGTTATAAAACAGTACATGTGGCATACTAACAGTATATCTGAATGCAGACACCTGAAAGGTTAATGACCAATAAGGTAGCAGTATAGTGGTTGAAATTAAGAGTTTTTATTTTGCATATTTGTGGGTTTTATTTGTTCTTTAATGAGCATTATTTAATAATAATTTCATAGTCAAAAACAGCTTTTTAAAGTGAATTATAAAAAAAAAATATAGACTAAAGAAAAACACCTACAGGGAAGACTGAATAAATATGGCAACAAAAACGGTATTATTGCAGACATGGGAGCCAAGAGTGAGCATCAGTGTATGGACATTACATTAAAGAAAAGCAGACTAATTTTCTCAGGAAGAAATATGTGCATTTTGATATGACAGTCATTAGGGATTTTTGAGCATAGATATATCATCAAAGTAGTGTTGCAAGCAAATTTACTGGGCAATAGTGTGTAATCTGCATGTAAACAGAGATCCTAAATCCACTCCCGGGACAAGTACTGTGATTTGGAAGTACTATTATCAGTGCTTAAAGAAGAACTGAATTGAGAGACCTCCATAAGAGAAAGAGGGGCAGCCAGTACCTTGCTCCTTTGGAGCCTTTACTAATATCCATACCTGGAATGCCCTTCTTGTAAGCTCTACTTAAGATACGGTGTTTGGTCTCAAAGTTCACCTTCTCATTGCAGCCTACCCTGATTTGCCTATGCTCCCAATCCCTCTTGCCTTGCTTTATTTTTTCCACAGCACTGATCACTTTCAACATTCCAGATGAAAAACTTTATTCATATTTATTTTGTTTTCTGTTTCCTACATAAGAATATATGTATCCACAAGGGCTGAAATTTGTTGTTGTTGTTAACAAAGGTGTCCTGTTGGGTCAGGAGAGTGTTTAGACTCCAATAGTTATTCAATAGGAATTTGTGGAATGAACAATTGGATCTAAAAGGGGAAAGAGGTGGGGAGTCTGAGATAAAACTACAAACACTAACAGGGACAAACTTTCCAAAATGAGGAGATAATCTGCATGTAATATGATGATTTGGTATATGGACAAGCTGACTCTGAATTAAAACAGTGACATCCAAGTAAGGAAAGTGGCCTGGAAGTTAACAATAACTACAAGACCATACTGGTGAGAGATTTCATAGCTGAAGATAAAAAGAACAGTGGACTTGTATTCTTGAATCCATTTTAAAAAGTGGAGGGAGAGGAGAGGATGTAGATTTGAAAAGAAAGAAGTCAAAGGCTGAGATTTACATTGACAGGAAAGAGGAGGCGGCAGTGGTGCAGGAATCTAGGAACAATTGGAAAATATAAATTAGAAGAAGGAAAAAAACAAAGAGAGGGAGAATGGGATGTCTCTGAATCTGGGGAAGAACCTTGAGTATAAAAACACAAATAATGGGCTTTGTATTTTTCCAAAGAGCTCGAAATGTTTGAGAACAAATACAGTCAACAGGATTTTAGGTAGTAGGTATGTTAGGTATAGGAGCTTGAGCCACGAGTGGTGGGGAACAGAGCTAGCTATAAAGGAGATGGTTTTGGAGAATAAAGACACTTTTCCCCACAGACACTCGGAAAGAGAAAGAGAAGATAATTATGAGAAAAGGATAAGGAAAGTAAAAAAAAAAAATGTATAAAAACTGAAGTGTCACATTCTTTTTGATAGAATAGGTGGAGATGATATGCCAAGGAAAGGATAGGACAGCTGGGACTGGGGGCATGGAAAGAGAGAAAAGGTCTAAAATAGCTCCCACAGGGAGAGAGCCTGGGAGTGCAGAAAAGACAATTAAAAAGACTGCCAAATAGCAGCAGAGAGCAGATTGAAGTTTGAAAGCATCCAGTTCTAATGAGCCAAATCTGCAATGCTGTTTGCCTCTAGCAGTGCTCTCTCTCCTGAGAAAAGAAACTCAGGGAGCCAGAGTTAGAGGTAACAAAGGTTTAGGAATTTGCTGGGCCAATAAAGAAGCAAAGGTTATTAATGAAGAAGTGAAGCTTGTGCTCCTTGTTGGGAGTGAAAATCCAAAATCATTTGAAACAAGGAAGGCACCAATGCCAGAATCTAATCATTGAGGAGTATTTCCAAGGAAGTAGGAAAAGTAATTATTGTGAGTTCTGAGCTGAAAGCTAAAACTTTCAAGGAAATTAGAAAGCTTCTCATTCCCACCACCACTACCACCACTCCTGCTGAGACTAGAGGAGGAATGGGGAAGAAGCAAATCTAAAAAAAAACAGAAGATTCTTATCAGAGGACTGATGTAAAGTGAAATGAGCAACTCGTGCTCGCGCGCGCGTTTTGTGTGTGTGTGTGTGTGTGTTGGGGAAGGGGAGGATGGGTATTACCATAACACAAAAAAGTCGTAACTACCTAAAGTTGTATGCATTTCTAAGGCATTAGGGTCACTCATTTTTAAACTACAAGGCAACCTGCTAGAATGAAAAAAAAAAAGTGTATTTTGTTTATTATATACAATTTGAGATTTCTACCATATAAATACAATCCCAATGCTTTTTAGTCAAATCCCAGTGCTTCCCATTGGCTCAACACAGTCATCTGTAGTGCAGAGATGGCCTCTCCACCTCTCTGACTTCTCACTCCACTCTCCACATCATTCACTCTGCTCCAACCACCTCTGCCTATTCTTAGTTTCTGGAAAAATCTAACTGATTCCCAATGAAGGACCCTTGCCAGCCATGCTGTTCTCCCAGACAGGACCAGGAAGGCCTTCTTGACAGTCAGGTCTCTGCTTAGGTGTCACCTCAGAGAGAACTCTTTGTCAATCCAAAGTGCCGCAAAAGGCACTCTCTCCCATCACCTGGTTTTGTAGTGCTTTTTATTCCTGACACATTTTACCTGATAAAAGCTTGCTTATTTATTTTTCTTGTTGGCCATCTGCTTCCTCCACTTAGAATAAGACCTCCATGAGGAAAGGGATTCTGGCTGTCTTGGTCACCACCACATTTCCAGCATTTCAAAGACTACCAAGCACACAGTGTGCATTCAATTATTTATTGAATGAATGAATGAATGAATGAATGATAAAACTTAGTATTTTAATGTTAAACATGATGGGACATTACACTGTGTATATGTTTGTTCCTAAAACTGTGTTCCAGAAAACTGTGTTTATGTGAGATAAAAATGGTATTATTGCTATCTCAGAACATCCTAAAATACCATATCTGTCTTATTATAAGCAATATGTATTATGAGAAAGAAAACTTGATTGTAAACAGAAAGATAAAGGAGGAAACCTCCCTGAAGATGAATCCACATATATCTCAGTAAAGATATAAATGATCAGATGGACATAAAAATATTTCTATTATTTTTGCCAGGATCAGAGAGGTCTGGAAATATAGACAGATTTTACAGAATTTGAACAGTGTGGGATTTAATTAGTTAGGGCACATACAAAAACAAAATGTCAGATAAATTTTCCACAAAATAATCTTATAAATTATGAGTAATGTTTTTGCTGTTTGTCTTGCTATATTTTATCTAGAAACGGGTTCAATTATGAGGTCAGGAAAAGCAGATTTTAATCTTTTCTCCATAGAAGGCAATCTCAAAATAAGAAATTCAGACTCCAGTCAAGTTTTCACACTTTCTGTAGAAAGTATTCTCTGCCGGTTCATTGTTACCAAAACAAAACAAAATAAAGTGAAAAGAAAATAAAGAATAAAAAGAGGGGGTAGGAAATGTTAAAATCTGCAGTCTTAATGAATAATTTTATGTACAAAACTACTAATTACATTATATAGGACATTATTTATTAACTAAAATCCTCTGAAATCTGATGAAGATGTATCAGTTAAGTCCATACACAGGTATATTTTCAAAATCTCATAAGATGTCCATGTAGCAGCCAAAAATCAAAAGGTTAATGAATAAAGAAACCTTAGAAGAATCCAAATTGAGACATGTTCGACAAAATACCTGGCCTATGCTATTCAAGTACATCAAGGTCAACAACAAAAAGCAAGGTTGAAGAACTATTCCATCTTAAACCTGAGGAGACAAGTAAACAAGTAAAGAGCATAATCCTTAATCTGATGTTGAATGGGGCTGTTGCGATGGTGGAGGGTAGCTACTATGACAATTACTATTTCCCAATGAAATCTGAACATGGACTGTGAGCTAAATGGTAGTATTCTATCATAGTTAAGTTTCCTAATTTTTTTCTGAATTTCACTGTGATTTTGCAGGAAAACTTTCTCATTCTTTAGAAACACAAACAAACTAGGGATAAACAGGGAAAATTAATGGATGGATGGATGGATAGATGATAGATAGATCAATCAATCTATGGACTGGCCTAATGAAAAATTTCTAAGACTGTCAAGTGAAACAAAAACCTCACTCATGTCAGTGATCAGAATAACAGTAAGTAATTAGTAAACAGATATGTCAAAGATAGAACCATATGCTATAATAAATAAATCAATAAAAATTGCAATATCTGTTGTTTAAGCCCTAACAATATATCATTACTTCACTAAGTGAGACGAACAAAAATTAAAGATGAAATGTAAAGATTCATTGAACTAGAACCTTTTGCAACTGTTTTCATTATTTATCAATAGATGGTATATTAGAAATATACTATGACATCATTTCAATTTTGAGTTACAACAATAATTGGAGGATTTAAACCATAAAATAGTCCACAGAAATCAAACTGCAGATATACATTGCTGATTTAAATCTTTACTCATTGTCCTTAAAAATCTTAATTTTTAAACTAAAGCACTAATAATAATAAAAATGATAGTAATACAGCAAGCAGATTTGAGGTGGTTATTATACCATTCTTACTTTACAGAGAAGGAAAAGAAGCTTATACAGATTAACTATCTTCCACAAAATTGAAACAGTGGTATGTGATAGCTGTACAAAGATTAAAAGGCTTGCCTTCTCCTGCTCCTTGAACAATACTTTATACCATGGTGGGAGATTTTTTCATTACGTAACATCTCCCACCTTAGTATAAAGCTTGAACATGTCCATGTTACTGCCAGTGTTACTTTCAAAATTGCTATAGTTTTACATAACAATTAGCATTTTAATATTGAAGTGACACTGGTAGAAAAAATGAGAGCTAAAATATTTCTTGCTTTTTCATTACTTGTAGAAAGGGCAAAATTGAAGATACACATACATGCATGTATACACGCACTTATTTTGTGTGTGTGTGTGTGTGTGTGTGTGTACGCGCGCACACGCATGGATAGAAATGTACAGATATTATGTTGGTCTCGAGTATCTAGCCGGTTCCAAACCAACTGGGCAATACTCAGACGCCAAGTAATATATACTCTGATTTATTGTTTCTTTCCTTTGTTCCTGACTCTCCCCACCGTGCAGCAAACTGTAAATATGTGGGACATACCAAAGCTATAGTGCATCTTAAGGGATAACATATAGCACATAACTATACCAAAGCCGGAGAAGAAAAATATCTTTAAAAATATTTTTGGTCAAGGTTCAGCTGAGGAAATCTACTGACCCACTTTGAAATTAAAATGCGGCTTTAGCACAGACACACTCAGGGAATTTTCCACTGAGGTTGCACATAGTAGCATATCAAAGCTCTACCAATGACACCCCGAATCACCATCCCTAAGGCAAGAATATGCATGCTGAATTTAGGCAGCTCACTAATTACCCTGAATTTATTTTAACCTTACATCTTTTTAAAAAATTATGATTATAAGAAATCCAACTTTGCAATTAGACTAGAATATCATAATCCTTTCTAGGAGTCATCTGTTTCCTTTTTTTTTTTTTTTGTATTCTTGAGTTAACATTACACATGCAATGATCACAACAGTCATCTTCATTTTCAAAGTGTTATCAACTTAACGTCACAAAGAAATAAGTCAATATTTTCAATATTGTGAGCTGAGATATTTCGACCAATTCAGGATAGATATTGTGCTATAATATAATGTTATTATAGAACAAAGAAATGTGATGACAGATGTGTGTTTTACTCACCCGTGGTTTCCACAATGCCTTCTAGGATGACGACAATCTCGAACTGTTCAGTTTGCATGCTTCGCTGCGATAGGTCATAAAAGGGGCTTTTGGCATCGATCACGTGGCAAATTGTGAGGGGGGAAACAAGAAAAAGTTGATCGGCCCCTGTACTAAAACCTACATCCAGTTCAAGTTGGTCAAGGGGAAGGAACTCACCCTCAGGTGTCTGCCGAGACTAGACAAGCACACAGAAAAAGAGAAGAAATCACCACTTGTACTGAAATTTTCAAGGCAGCCCAACAGTAATTTACACCATTGCCAACATTCAGCACTATCAATCATCTGCAACAAAATCCAAACAAATCATTATGCAGCTATGCTCTAGCAAACGGGCCGAAATCCCACATAGCTTATGGGGAACATACATGCATTATTTATAATATACGACTTACTATAATTATCATTCCCTAACTCATGAGCTTTGGAGAAATGCCTGGTCCAACAATGGCTGTTAGCACAAACTGTGGAACCGAGTGTCCATGTGCTACTGCTTGACATAAATCAATTCAGGGTAACTCATTGCAGGCCAGATTTGTTTTCCTCACAAAGCAAATAAATAGGCACTTCTTAGGGAGTTTGTTAAAGCTGAAAAAGGTTGATCGTAATCTCAGAAAAGATTTACTGTCTCATTACAAAGCAAACCAATAATTTTTCTAGGACTTTTGAAAAGTAACAGATAGATATAAACCTTGATATAAAAGTGAAGATGATATCCTATTATGTTATGCACACAATAGGTCACATAATACAAAGAAAAGGCATATGTTGTTGGCTGATAGCTTTCAAACTCCCAATACCAAACTGCATTAAAGTTGTTTAGCTCTCTATTTATTTCATGAATTTTAAAACATAGTGTAAAAGCTGTGGGCTACATTGACATTTTTTAAACAAAATGCAATTAAAAATCTATATTAGGTAAACTTTCAGTTTCCTAAAACTTTCATAACGTAGTGGCATTCCGTATCAGTATAAATCATAAAAACCTTAAATCGCTTACATGCAAAACTCTGAACGACTACCTAAAAATGACGATGAACAATTAGCAAACCATGAAAGTTAACGTCTTTCCTTTCTATTCGTTCTTATTTTATTTTCCGTATCTGTTCCTTATAAGGATCATATAAAAGCAAATATTTGTTTGATTTAAATGATGATGCTGGTAAAATAAGGGTTAAATAGTTGCATACAGAAAAACCTGCAGCGGGGTGGAAGCTAGCTGCTGGTCAAATGGGGGTTGGAAGAATCCAATATATTTAACAGAATCTGCAAAGCTCATTTACTACACAAAACTGAATCTATAACACTAGTCTGTGCAATGAAGTGATAGTGCAAAGACAAAATCCTTACTTTTGGTAAGGTCAGTGTCCAAGAAATATCTTGGCTTTTTAAGTGGAGTAAATGAGTCTGAAAACACTGAGAAATATGGTTTAGTAAGCTGTCCTCTGTGGCAAAACTAAACCAAGGTAGTAGTAGACCGTTATCGCAGCAATTTTAGACTCCCAACAGCAGAATCAATTAGGCAGGCTATTTTGTAATTAGTGATACTCAGGAATTTTATTTGTGTAGAAAAAAAATCCAATGAAAATGGTGAGAATATTTTTCTTCTATGCCTTATGAGTAGTTGACTAAAGAAGAGTAAGAGAAAAGGGGGGGGTGGTAGAAAGAGGAAATAGAGGAAGGAGAAGGAAGAGGAGAAAGAGAAGGAAGAGAAGAGGAGGAGGAAGAAACACAATGATTAGTGACAAGAAAAAAAAAATACATGGGAAAACCTAATAGTCCAAAAATAAAAACAGTAGCTCTAACAACCAATGTTGTAGAAAACCAGACATTTTGAAGCCAGTAGCAGTTACCTGTATTTCTAACTTATTCCCAAATTGGTAAAATATGAATGAGACCAGCATCCTTCAAACTAGAAAACAGTATAACAAGTATTGATTAATACTACAAAATAAAAGCCAAAAACAAAACAAAAACAAATAAAAACAAAACCCTGTGTCATTTTTCTCTCACCTAGTAAGAAACAGGTGCTATATAAACACAAGGTGGTATTCTGATGTTTATAAGTAATGAACAGAATTTGGGCCATTTCACTAGCTGTTCTAAGGTCTGCTTTTTCTGTACTAAATGAAAATGTCCATAAAAATAATTCCTTAAAAATTCAGTTTCCCATTTATTTAAAAAAAATTCTCCCCCAAAGATGTATTTTTTCTTATATATATATATATATACATATATATATATATATATACACACATCAAAACTAAAATTAATCTTCCTTTTTAATATTTTGGTATTTATACCTGTGCCTCATTCTAAAAGGCTGTAATCTATTAACATTCATATTTTCTGATCATTCAACAAACCGTGAAGAGAAGTGGCCTAGAAACAAGCTATCAGGAGAAAGCCAACCTAGAATAAGAAACGTTTCATTTTTAGCTAGCAGTTAACTCATATATAGGTAATTAAGACTCAAATATATAAAAATCTGTTCCATTCAGACTCCGTGTATCTTCTGGTTTTAAAATCTTTTATATATATATATAAAATTATACCTATGTTCCTCCTTCCCAAAATGCTTTATATTCCATCCAAGTCTTAGCAGAAACAAAGTTGACAACTGTACCTATTATGTGACGCTATGCGGAAAGTAACACTTTCATTACTTTGAAAGATATTTTACATGCTTATGTACTTTTCAGATGAGTAAAATTCCCTGCATATCCATTGAAAATTATTTTCCAGTGGGTGCCATATAATTTATCCTTTCTTTAAATGATTCTGAGACACCGCAGATATCCACAATTTTGTCTTTTGAGTCTTCCTCCTTCGTGTTAGGCCAACAAATATTTCAGCTATCAAAACGCTTACCTCCCTGAGTTTGGTTTGCTTCTCTGACCCTGTAATAGACTGGGAAGCCTAGTCATTACTGTTAAGTAAACAGAATGCTCTTCTTTTAGAGGAGTGAATGGTGTGGTTTGAATGTGGCAGGTGCTTGGAGTACTAGAATTGTCTGAAGTCTGAGCTCCTGGATAGAGCAAAGTTAGCTTATCAGTGCTCAGCCAAATACAATGTTCCAAAAACCTGCATATGTTTACCAAATACACTTTCAGAGGCATGTTAGTTTTAAGTCTCTCAACTTGCGTAAGTAAGAGAACTGTTCAAGAACTGTGATCTATACACGTAAATGAAAAGGAAAGCAGAAAGAAAGGAGTTATATATGTACCTTCATATGATTAAAGTGTGATCTGTACCTTGAGTATGTGATAAATCAATGGCACTAATATTCCATCACTTTCTAGTTTTCCCATTTAGCTATCAATTACCATATTTCACCCAGGAATTTTGATAACAAGCAGAAAAACTACAGGAAAAATCAAGCTAACCTTTCTTTATTATGTCTCCTTAAAAATTATGATATAAAAAGAGATCTTTCATTAACAGAGCAGTTTGCTGATGGTCTACCTGATCTCCTTTAGTTCTATAAACCTCCTAATCCTATAGGAATGCAAAATCATGATCATTTCCAAGATAAAAATGTATAAACAGATATGGTCAATATCAATATAATTCCAAATAATTGTTATAGATTAAGATTAATGCTAGTAAATTACTAAAATTCCTAAAAATCTGATAACTAAGGTTGATTTTATTTGATGAAATAATCATTTAGAATCATAAAATGACTGAGTGAGAAAGAAGCACAAAAACAAAAGAGTTCATGGAAAATTGGTAATTCTTAAAAATTTAGCACACAATTTAAAAACACTAGGACTGGAGAATGACTTCCAGATGACTTTTTTATTTTCAATTGTGTGGAATGTGGGGAAGGAAATAAGGAGGACCTTTCTGGTTGATAGCAGTATAGCAATTTCTGGGAGATAAGAAAACAATTTTAAAAATCTGAGGCTTAAAGTTTATTTAAATTTACTGTATAAAAAATTGTAAGTAGAACATGGATTTTTGAAATGGTTTTGTACTACTTAGAATGTGGCAATAATTTCTAAGTTATTCTTCATTATAAAAATTGCTATGTAAAAGTATTTCTATTATATACATTTTAATTATATGGAAATGTGGATATGTGTAAAAGCTTATGTCTCATCTTATAGTCACATGTACTGATTTCAAAGAAGCAGCTAATATCAAATGACTTTAAACTCCCTTAAAGTCTAAAAGAGGCCTACTGGATAATCAATTACAAATTCTGACTAAAGATGAAAAACGATTCAAAAGTCACAGATGCCTGGAAGGGATTATCAATGTCATGAACTCTATAGACAAATAGCTTTCATATTACAGATGAAAGACTACTGAGTACATGTCCAAATACGTACACACACACACACACACACACACACACACACACACACACACATTTAGAACTGCCCTGGCATATCTTCCCTCTGTGAGATTTGTAACCATTTACCCACATTCATTCAACAGGAACACACTCCACCAATATAATCAATCTCTTTGCAGCCTTTCTCCCATCTCTCTAACCCAAAACACTGTTCTAATTATAACCATTGTTCTCTTTCCTAGCTTGGAGGGAAGCTAGGGGAATGTTGAAAAGAACATTTAATCACTACCATCTGATTCATGAGATGTTCCTCTATCATACTCTAAGGCTTGTCCTGTGTCCCACTACCTCCCACTAGTGTCTACTGGAAAAGGATGCTGAGGGCCACCGGTCAGGAAAGGAAAAGACAGGAAAGGAAACTAAGATGGAGAGGGCAAGCCCTCTTCGCCTCCCACCTCCCACCGTTTTACATTTATCTGTAATTTCATTTCTCCTCTTTAAATGTGCAATGTGTGTGTTTGTGTGTGTGTGTGTGTGTGTGCGTGTGTGTGTTGAATATATACTGAAATCACAAAGAAAATCACAAATGAAATGAAGTTGCAGTGCTATCTGCAAGCTAAAATTAGGAAATAAGCTAAAAGCAGGTACTAGAATAAGAAACAAAAGTACCCTGTGACTTGAAGCAGTTCTGGCAATGGATTTGGGACTCAGACCAAATTTCAATTCAGGTAGAAGAGAGTATGGACCTAGATTTTTATCTAGGCTACCTCTAATTAAATTGTACATTTCTTTTGACTCCTTAAGTTTGAAATTTCATCAATACTCATGTAGAAAAAATATGACCAACATCAAGTCTAAAATAAAAAAAATGTAATGCTAAGATAATCATCCCATAAAAATATGTTTATTTTCATGAAAAGAAAGTACCTTATAGAACAGAATGTAATTTATCTTATAATAAATTACGTGAGGCTTTTATACTATTCAAATGAAAGAACAGCTTTATAATTCCTTGAGGGCCTTTTATGGAATTTATATTAACTGTGGACAGGATTTGTAACCCTGCATGCACATTTTCCTCCTACTCAACAAACTCCCTCAAATCCATCAAATGCTTTTTTCCTACTTCTCTTTATCATTTGTTCTCACCTACTGCTGTTAATTTGTGGGTCTTTGTGTCCCTTATTTCTGTTCACACTGTATTACCCTGAGCACAAGCTACCCTGTATTTTTCAGGAAACATATTTAAAAAATATATATTACGAGTATTTTTTGAAAGAATAAGAATTCTACGTTTAAAAAAACTTCCTTACCTATTGGAGAATTGTACTCATGTCAAAAAAAGCAAAGCTAGACTAGGAACTGTGCTTTCTCTTTAAAGATATAATGAATCCACCTGAAAAAAAATCACCAAACAATATAGGATCCAGCCCCAAGAGTTCTGGGAAACTTGGTCTTAGGCTCCTTGAATATTTTTACTGACAGCTTGTATGATACTGAGAACAGGTGTTTATTAGGCATCCATTTGTGGTTTTAATTTTTCTAAAGGAGGTAACTAATTATTTCAAGACCAAAATTAAATTGGCCAAGACCAATTGGTGAAAAGAGTCAGTCATACAAAATAAAGTCACATAGAATCAAACACCTAACTACATTTCGGTGCATAGTATGAAATGCAGGCAAACAAATAAAAATATGAAAAAAATCAGGAAAAATCATGTGGTCCAGAAATCACCATGGTTCAAAAATTAACAAAGGTTAAGACATACAAAGAGGATGAAGAGCTTATTGGTTTCAAAAACAATAATATTGTTTTTTATTACATCTGCACTTGCTCACATTCATATGGGGAAACCAGATAGCTGCCAAAATGAGTATTCATATAAATATAAAATAAAAGACGTGAATACAAAAAGAATATATATGATACATCAAAAGGTGACTGTGCACCATTACTTTTCAATAAGTGAAAGTTAAGGGTTGCAAAGCTGCACTCCTAGGAAAGAAAGATAACTATTTGCAAGGACTAACAACATGAAAAAGTAAATTATACTTCCATGAGAAAAATTTATCTTTATTTTTATCTTTTAAAATATGGATCCAACAATAATTGATTTTAAAATTTACTTTATGCAAGTAAATATAGTTTGTTGTGCCTATATAAATACGTATACATACATGATGGCTTCTGGATAATAAGCTTCTAAATTCTTGAACAATGTATCAACAAAGATTATTTAAATCTTCCCTTACAAGATGTATATCTAGGGCAGTCAACCATTCGTGTTAGATTTATAGAAAGGAGTAGTCAGATTTCCAAATCCTTTAAACTTACTACAAAATTACAAGGTCCAGAGTTTGAGCCATTAGCCTAAAGTCTCAGGCATTTTTATTAAAACTTTCTGCTAGGTGATACATTAACTTAACATGATCATGCTATTCATTAGTTCCTATAATTTAGAATTTAAAAAAAGAAGGTAACTAAAATAAACTTAAAATCCAAATAAAACATCAATATGGGGATGTGAAGAGGAAAAGAGAAATAATATTCAGTTTGAGTTTTCTGAAGCTGTATTTATGATCAAATTACAAATTTCAAAGAATAACTTCCAATTATATTCTTTAATTTCTATTGAATCTGTTTTTTTTTAATTTCTGAGCAAAAAAAAAAAAAGAAAGAAAAAGAAAAAAAAAAAAAAGACTGACCAATCCATGCAAAAAGTTGGAAGATCTATATTTGAATATCAAAATTAATTTCAGTATTTGCAAGCTTGAAAGACAGGAATAGAGTTGAAATAAAATGTGCCTTCACATAGGAGTATGTGGTTGGCTCAGGAGGTAGAGCATTTTACTCTTGATTTCAGGGTCCTGAGTTCAAGGTCCCATGCTGGTTGTACAGATTCCTTTAAAAAAAACTTGCTTTCATTTAAGTTAATAACATAATTTAAAATAAGGCAGAGAAATTATTTAAAAAACTGTTATCAAAACCTAGATAATTCAAAAGATATAAGTGTGAAAATTCATAGTAGCAAGGACAAGAAAGCCATATTCATGTTCTACCTTCCAAGAATAGAAAGTACTTTATAATCATTAAGAGAACTCTTATATTAATACAGATAAACTTTTGTTCAAAAAATAAGAAAATAACAATAGAAAAATATAAATGAAATTAAATTAGATAATAGGAAGAACATAGACTATAATTATTATCATTGAATAGTATGTTTTATTATAATTGAATAGTATGTTTTTAATGCCATAAAATTCCAAATATTTCTATTAAAAATATATCAATCCTATATTTAAAATGTCAAACAGGGGTTAAAAGAGAAAGCTAAATATGTGTAATAATATTTAACAAGAAGACTGCATAAGACTGATATCAAAACACTCCACTTATTACTATAAGATTAGGGTACAGCCTCTCTTTCAAAATTTAGTTGGTTGTTTTGGGTCACTTCAATCTCAGTCCCTAAGAGAACATGAGAGTTAACTTATTAAAGACAAATCTCCCCTCTAATTTTGCTGAATGTTATGAGCTCCGTAATAAAACAGGACTCCTTTTTAATGAAGTCTAAGGAAATGACAAGAACTATGAGAATTCATTGTAATTACTATGGCTACAAGAAAAATCAACTCAAACAAACAACACTAAACTGGCAGGCTGAAGAACTGACTGGTCCTCTCATTCAATAGACAGCAGGACATCATTTCTCCATAATTTTGTTTAGATATAAATTGACACTACATGTCAATTAGTTTTACTCCTAGCACTGACACCTTCTAACAAATCAAAAGTAGAGAATTTTATAAGAATATTATAGATATCATTTTAATTAGATGTTATTTTATCACCTTGTGTTAATATAGCACCCTGCTCCAAATTTGTCAACACCACAAATCTTTTATTGTTTTTAATCAGGACACTCTTTACGGTATATGTGGTACATTGCCTTTACATAAGAATCATTATCAGTGTCCTAAACCACTGTTAGACTGAATACTTCAAATTCATTGTACCTTTGTAAAGAACAAAACAAACAGAACAACAAAACACACACACACACACACAAACACACACACACAAAACAAACAAAAAACTGATACGTAGATTAATTCTAATTATTCTGGCTTTGTTAAAACACAATTTAATAAAGTCTCGAAACATCTAAAATATGTTGCCTCAAAAGATACTTATTTTAATAAATGACTATATATTTGAAAAACTAGAGAACAGCAGTAAATGATCTCTAAAGCCTAATTTTAAATGTCCAATATCCAATCAATATAGTAAACTATTCTTCAGTAAGAATCTCACAGTGACACATAAACATGAGTTCCTTGACATAGATATTTACGCTGTATTAATGTGTTCCTATCCTCCATGTAGGCCTGAACTAAAGAGAGAGATTACATATCTTGATCTATTCATTGAAAGAGGCACATAAAACTAACACCAATGCAATAAAACATGTCTAGAGACAACTGCTTAGCCTAGTCCAAAAACCTCACTTAGTTCAAATAGTGGTCAATAACACATGTGCTAAGTGACATAACAACCCATATGCAGCTCAGTGAAATTAATTATGAAGAACATGGCCTCACATCGTTTATTCATAGTTACCTAAATGAACATGCACATCAAAACTAAGTTGAAAATTTGCCACTAAGCTCTGCAGAAGTTAGTGTGTTTTCCTGTTTATAGTGTATGATGGGGAGTGATAGGGCAGCTGAGTTAAGGCTAAAACTTTACTGAGCAACATGATGAAGAGGAATTCGGGTAAGACCTTATAAATTAATAAAAATGACAGGCGAGCCAAACTTTTTTAGGGCACTTTTAACTACAAAATCAGTTGAAGCTGTGTAAGACAACATATTTGCAGGGTGGCATTGAAATTTCAAAGGCAAAATCTCAAATCTTCATCAGATTTTCATTTTATTAATGCTAAATTCTGAATCTGGCTATGGTTCTCTTTGCAACCTCAGATAAATTTTTAAGATTTTATTTGAGGTCATCCTTTTCAATTTATGAAGAGTTGAAAACTACCTAAGGCAAATGCCTCAGAAAGTTGAATTTTTTTTTAATAAAAAAGTTGAATTGTAAATGACACCCAGAGAGAGAAGTGAGCTTTTTATTTCTTATTCCCAGGCTCTAATTGGATGAATGATAAGGGTGGGCTTTTCTTGTTTGTAGTGGTGCCCTTTAAGGACTAGATGGACCTTATTTTAATAACCACTCCATGAGTAATCTGTCTTAGCATTTACACTGCTGATGGTAAGAAGCAATCTTCTTTAATGGATGCTGAAAAGCTTCAAGTGAAATCTGTAATTGACAAAGGCTTCATAGAAACTGGCAATTAAGAACAAAATTAACAAGAGGCTCCACAGAAAAAACACTCAAGGTTTCACAGAATTCTTCTCTAGGAAAGTACTTAATAAAAATAAAAATCTGAAAGAGCCAGGTGTTGTTTCTTCCACATTATTAACTACTTTTCTGATCACTGCGCTTGTTTAAAAAGATGAGCATATACAGTTCATGTTATTGAATCTAAAAAAATAATCCGCCTGCTAATACTGTTAAGAGGGAAAAAAGAGATAAAGAAAAAGTAAAGAAAAGCCCTAAGTGAAAGTTAAGGCAAGTTCAGGACCTATTTCTTCAAAATAACAGCTGCTCAGTTTTAGTACCTCAAGATTAGTGGAATCGTGTATTGACAACTCAGAAACTCTTTAAAGAGCCAAGCAGCACGGGTAGGGAGAACTAGGCCCTCTACCTCAAGGCTCCAGGAGCCAACACCACTCGGTAAGTGTGACTAGTCAGAAAGTGATACAAGCACATTGCAATTATTAATATAAATAAGAGCACGAGAGTGAGTGGAAAAGGAACAGAACTGGCAGCTGTACTCTCATTGCCCAGTCCTCCACGCCATCCAACTCCACTCCACCCCCTGCGTCCTCAAGGAGGTTTACCTGCGAGACAGGTCAGACTAAGAGCCAGGAGAGAGTTCTCAGGTGAGCTATTTTCCGCCGTCGAGGGTTGGCGGCAGCCAGGTGGGGAAGGGGCGGGTAACACTTACTTTGAGCAGCTTACAGCGGATCTGCGCGGAGACCATGTGGCTGTTGCGCAGGTTGCCCACCCGGAACATGAGCGTGAGTTTTCCGTCCCTCATGGAGATCACCGCGTGCTCGCTAAACATCAGGGTCTCCGCGCGCTTCTTGGGCTGGGACATCTTGATGAACATGCAGCCAATGAGGAAGGCGTCCACGATGGAGCCGAGGATGGACTGGAAGAGGAAGAGAATGATGCCCTCGGGGCACTTGTCGGTAATGTAGCGGTAGCCATAGCCGATGGTAGCCTCGGTCTCGATGAAGAAGAGGAAGGCGGAGGGGAAGTTATAAACATTGGCCACGCAGGGCGTATAGTTGCCAACGTGGGCTTTGTTCAGGTCGCCCCGAGTGTAGGCGATCACCCACCACATGGACGCCATGAAGAGCCAGGCCACCGTGTAGGTGAGGATGAAGATGAAGAGGTTCCAGCGCCACTTGAGGTCCACCAGGGTGGTGAAGAGGTCCGAGAGGTAGCGGCTCGTCTCGCTGCCCAGGTTGCCGTGCTGCACATTGCACCGGCCGTTCTTGTCCACGAACCGCTGTCGCTTCTTCTTGGGCACAAGCTGCTGCTGCGGGCCCTGGCCCGGCCCCTGGGGCTGCAAGCCCGAGCCGCTGGACGAGGTGGTCACTACCTGGTAATCGTCCCCAAATTTCCTTCGGAGTGCAGACATAATACGGAGGGGCGAGCCAGATTCAAAACGCGAAGCGGAGGCGCAGGGGCCGAGCGCTGCAAACCAGCACCAATAAGGAGGTGGGGGCGGGGGAGAGAGGGGGGACAAAAGCGAGCGCGCCCGGGCTGGGGGGCGCACCCGGCAGGTAGCTGCGCTCTTTGCCCCCTGCGGACTCCTCTCTTCCCCCGGGACGGAGGCTTTCTCTCCAAGCTGAGTCTTAAAACAAGAAAGTGTTCTCCCGCACTCAAGGCAGGAGGGATGCAAGGACCAGGAACCCAAGCGCAATTTTGCCTCCAAGCTTTTCCAGGCTTCTCTTTTCTTCCCCCACCATCGGCATCCCGGGCCACCTTTCGCCTTGCCACAGCCCTCCCGACTACCCTGCAGCCCTCCCAAACTGACTTTTTTTAAAATTAATGAGTTGACAGGCGAGTCCCACCCCACCTGCCAACTCGCCAGGCTGCCGAAACTGCGCTACCTGCTCGGTCCAGACCCTCCCCCCTCCCCGCCGCTCCCCGATCGCCCGCCCCCCGGAACCGCTCCCGGCTCCCCCGGCACTCCCGCCTCCTATCTTTTGGCCAAAATCCCGCCCAGAGGCATGTCGGCCGGGCACCGGTGCAACACCCCCCACCCACGCCCTCTGGGCTCAGAGTCCCCGGCTCCGGACTCCAGAGACGCGCCCGCCTGGCGTCGGCGGGCTGCTGAGTTTCCGCGGGCGCCCCCAGGGCCCTCCGGCCGACTCTCAAGGGCCCCCAGGCCGCCCCCGCGCCCAGCGGAGACGCGGCGGTGCACGAAACCGGAGCACTCACCCACCGGGAGAGGGCAGGAGGAGGCGCAGCGGGCGGCAGCGGCAGCCTGGCCTCGCACTCCGCGCTCAAGGCTGTTTTCCTCACCCCCACTTTAACTGGTGCACCACGGTGGGCACCAACGCAGGTCCCCCAAGCTCCGCACCTCCCTGAGGGCACCACGCTGCCCCCACCAGGAGGACCCTGGAGCGCCCTCACGGACTGACTTGGGCGCGGGACTTGAGGGTTCCTTGGCGCCGTGCTCTCTTAGCAGGCGACCGCGGTGCTGCCGTAAAGGGTTCGAGCCTCGAGCTGCCGGTCAGACTTTCAGGTTAAAAACCAGCGCCGCTTCAGCCCTTCTTCTGCTTCACGGTGCCTACCTTTGCCTCTTCCCTCCTGGGCCCCCCACTCCCTGTCCGCGCCTCGGTGGCTCCGGGTAAGATGCGAGGCGCGAGCTGGGGCGGCGGGAGAGCGGTGTATGCGCTGGTGCGTGTGATCAGCTGCAGAGCCGCGCTAGCCCCGCCTGTCCCTGCCTTCCCCCGCTGTTCCACCAGCCTGAATTGCACCTCCGCGCCTCAGTTGAGCCCGCAGTGTCTGACAGCTCAGGAAAAAGCGAACCCCTCCAATGAGGAGCAACTCTACATCCGCTCCCCAAAGCCTGCCAACTCTCCTTCTTCGCCCCCTGCCTCAGGTCGGAAAGCCCCCAGCAAGCCGCGTATGCTGTCCTCTGAAAGAAGTAATAATACGTCTCTGTAACTAGGGCTCTCATCTAAACCGATGCGTGGATCCGGAGATGCACCATGAACAGAGAAACCAACTGGCTCCACCATGGGCATGTTCAGAACTCAAGTTGCAAGTAGCAGGGGGGTCCTTAGGATGGGAACGGAAGGGAGGGGAGACACTAATAAGAAAATTCACAATTCTTTCTGAAAATGGCTCTATTAGAAATGCTCAGAATGTCCACAGTTAATGTGTGGCTGTAAAGGAGGGAGGAAAACTGGACTTTAATGATCCGGAGCCTGACAGTTAACTTAATGGAAGGGCAAAGTGCAGAGATAGTTAACATAGTGCCCATGTGTAAATACCAGCTTATTTACCACATTTCATGTTCGCTTTAAAATGCCATTGTACCTTATGGCATGCTCCATTCAGTTCAGATACATGAAATGGTTCTTCTTGGAAAATCATCAAATTGTGGTGTTATGAAAGCAAAGGGCTTGCTGTAAGACTCACATGCAAATGAAAATTAGTAATCGTAATCGTACTAGTTCTCTGCTAATAGGTACTCTCTTCTACCTCTCTAGCCCTAAACCCTAGTGCAGGTAAGCCTTGCACCTTTTCAGCCATAAGTACAGAACTCTCACTGTCATTTGGTCTCTCTCTGTCATTTGTCATCTATCCCAAGTTACAGAGTGTTCTCCTGCAGGCTCTCTGATAAGAGGTCAGTAACTCTGTTATTCTTTAAGGTTACATAAGAAGGGAAAGTGACACTGTGGGAAGTGGAAACTGCTGTGGGTCTGCAATCATAAGACCTGATTTGAGTCCTGGCCTTGCCATTTACAAACTCTGTGACCTTGAGCAAATAGCTAAACATCTTTGAGCCCCAATCTTCTGCTCTAGAAAAACTGAATTTTAACATTTTCACAATGTTGGTTTTATTAACTATTTTTTGCTGTGAAGGATATTATATACTGGGCGGCAAAGTTGCAACAAGGCCAGGAGATTAGGAATGAGTTTTGGGAGTTGGCCCCATGTTGTTACTAACACATATATTTTCTTCTCATTTCTGACTACTCTCCCCCTAACTCCTTCTGCCCTTGCCAGGCTGGCTTCTTTCAATTCCTGAAACCTACAGAGGCGTAAGCCCTATCCTTGTGCCTTTGGCCTATCTGTTCTCTCTTCTTGCAGTGTTTTTGACCTGCTGTTCTGTGTTGCTGGCTCCTCCAGTCCCTCAGCTCTCAACCTGAAAGCATTCTCCTCAGCGAGGCCTTGGCTGCCTCCCAGGTACCCCCATCACACAGCTCGGTTCATCTACATTTTATTTTCCTGGCTGCCATTTTCTTCATTTGTTCATTCCCTCCACCTCCACCCCTCCCCCCATCACAGTCCTGGCATATAAGCTCTACAGGGGCAAGAACTTTGTCTGTTCTTGTTCTTGTTCTGTCTTGTTCACTGCTACGTCCCCAAATCCTGGGACACTACCGGTCACATAGTCAGGCCACTATCAATATTTGTTGAATCAATAACAGATGTGCCAACCTATAACAAATGTACCAATCTGTATCACTAGGAACTCCATGTACACTGAAACTCTCTCTGAATGATACAGAATTGAAAGTCATCACTAAATCAATTATAGGATTTAATAGAAAAGAATGTGTCCATTTTTAAAAAGCAATATTTTCCATGCTTGTTAACTTTGGAACTGATATTCAATGAGCTGCCAAAAGTTTCTGAATGTATTGCTACAATATCTCTCATGATTTCCCCCTCTCTCTTTAAAAAATGCTTTCTTCAAATCCCCATTTGACTTTAAGCCCCAAGTCAAATGATTTTCTTGTCCTCAGTCTTTTGCTCCTTCAAACTGTCCTAGACAGTATTACTAAATCTGTCTCCTTAGACCCATATAAACTTAGCAATAGAATGGAAACCAAAGAGTTCTCTGATTATTTCGTTTCCAAAATCTTATGCATTCCCACCTTTCAAAAAATACTTCTCTATGAAACCTTTTGCCATTTTCCAACAAATGAACTTAAAAACAAATAACTTTATACTTTGAGAGACATGGTCAAGTTTAATCCTCTCACTTCACAAAGAAGCAACTCAAAGCTGGAAAGAGAAAATAAAGTTGCTCAATGTCACAGGGTCGATAAGTGGAGACCTTGAGATTTGAACCCAGAGCAATGCATCTCCAGAATGTGGGTACTCTACCATCCCTTATCTGGTGCCTAGAAAGGAGTATAGGATTCCTGCTCAACAGCCAGGGTCCCCTTCAACTCTGCCATGCTTCTCATGCAGGCTGAGATCAAAGGGCCTCCAAATTTGGCCTTATCTGTCTTTCCAAAATCATCTCCCACCTTTAGTGTGGGTTCTGCTCCAGCCAACTTTGACTCTTGGCAGTTTCCCAAACATACTCTACATTAACTTCATTTGCTCACCTTCTTTCTTGTCACATAAATACCCTTTTTCTGTCCCTGCAAAGTTCAAATCATCATCACTAGTGTGCTGAGCGGGAAGGATTTCTTCAGTTTTTATTTCTAGTGCCACCCCCTCCATGAGGCTTTATTTTATTCTGCCCCAACAGTGATCTACCTCTTCTCTGAATTCTCATTCCCCTAGATTTGCAATGTGGTATGTATGTATGTATGTGTTTGTTTATTTATTTTTACTCTCCGGTCTGTATTTGAAATCAAAATTCACCAATATTTCCCTGATACAATGGTAGACACCTGACTATCACACCTCTTAATATTTTGCTACTGCTCAATACTCTGGATCCCCAACTTTACCTTGCTCATGGCAAATAATTAATAAAAATTTAGAGAGAACTACAATGTGTTTAGCCTACTTTAATGTGTCAAGCAACGTGCTTGGAACTTTATAGTTAGTATTTACCTAGCTAGGAAGATGGCAGAGCAGGGATTTCAAAACCTGTCTGCCCATTGTCAAGGTCCTTATTCTCTTAGAGGAACAGTATGGCCTGATAAGTTACGTATTTTTCGGGATGCCATCACGTCCCACTTTAAATGTGGCTGAGCCTTTGACCTGTTTGTGACATTGAGTCCAACTCCTTGGAAATGTTTAAAGATGAACGAAACTCATCTTCCCCTGTTAGGACAGCTGCTTCCATGATGACATTCTGGAGGGCAGCCAGCCCCACTGTGCTGAGGCCAGGCAGGATGTGTGGGGAATAGACGGATGACAGAAGGCCACCTAATCAGGTGCTGTCTGATGAACTGAAGTAGAAACACTGTAAACACAATGGGTCAAAGGAAGGAGAGGCACACAATTTCAGCCAAGGCCACAAGGCCAGAAAATTCTGGAAAATATAACTACAGCATACACAAGCATTTATAGTCTAACATTTAAAGATAGGGCAGTAGATTATAAACAGACTACGGCACAGTTCTTGGGAGAGGGGCAAGTCGTCAGAGAAGGGGAATCAAGGCTATATTTAACAACAAACACAGTTAAGAACAAGCTTCGTACTTATTCTTCCCAGAAAGTACTTCTGGCAATATCTTATTTGCTGTATCCAGAATCAGTAGTTTCACCAATAACTTCAAAAATGAAGGATATGAGTCTGTGTCTTAATACTAAAAGCATGACTTTGCACAGGCACTCACCCTATTATGTAACTGAACAGTGTAGGGAAGAGTATATTTAATGTAAGAGGAAAAAAGCCCTCTGCCCCTGTAAAGTCCAAATTCTAAAAATGGCTTAATCGGCCAACTGTGAAAAAAGGCTTTGAACATCTCCACACACCTGGATCCTTCTTCTCGTCACTCACTTATTGCCACTGCAACTCCTACCACGTGAGAGTCAGCATTGCCAGAAACATTAATTACTCTCAGGTGAAAATGGCATTATATTTAATATTCCTTTACTCCTAATCCTATCATTCTCCAAAGTACAATGAAGACATGGGCAGGCTTGGGGATCTGAAGTGCTTATGTTTCAAAGGTGACACATTCCATTGCCACCACAAGTTCTGCTATATCTGGGAAGAGGTCACCCTTTGAAATTCTATATGCAATTTTTGGCAATAGAATGGTGTTACTTTTTTTTTAACCCTCCTAAAAAAAGAATACTGAAGTTATTTTCTCTCTTGCCAAAAGAGGAGGAAAAAAATGAAAAGGAGAAATCAGTTGGAGATTTGATTGCACAGACTTGGGAAGAGAGAGGCATTGCCATACCATGGTGGATGACTCATCTAGCCCTTAATCTTGGCTCCAAACCCTGGCCTCTGCCTGAGGATTCAGAGAAAGGCAAAACGCCATTGTCACTTGGAAGCCATTTATTTAACAAGGTTTTCCTGACTTAAACCCTCTCTTTACTTCAATCCTGTACATGGGAGTACTCTGGTTTATGAAAGAATAAGGGCTTTTAAAAGAACCTTCCAGAACTCAACCTCTGTTAAAAAATAATAATAATAATAATAATAATAATGTTTGTTTTGTCAGCCCCAAGGGTTTGTAGGCAGAGCATCAAGGAAAAACAATAAATTGCCATCTTTATCCATGTCAGTCAAAGTTCTATTTCTAAGGATCTCTTCCCTGAGAACAACAGTGAGGTCCCAGATATCAAAATATGTATAAGAATGTTGTTTAGTTTAATACTCAACATACACAAACCATGTGCCTAGCACCATGCCAAGGGTTGTACATGTCAGAAATTAGGACAAAGTTATGCCAACGAAAATATTAACAAGAATGATGGTTAATACAATGTGGCAAGTACCTGAAGAGGATTGTTATTAACAATCAGAGAAACAATTCTTTTCAGGAAATAGACTTCTCTAGCTATTCTGAATTTTCCAAACCTACCAAACTGGCATCACTTACATTTTGTGGAGCATTAAATTACTTCAATCTAAATGATTTTACTTTAGAAATCTGCAGATTTATTTTTAATGACAACATTTCCAAGAGGAGAAATAATTTGTGCTCATTTTATAGAACCTTACAAACATAGGTTAAAATACTGAGAGAAAAAAATACAATCAGTAGTATTTTGGAGTTGGTGGAGTAGATTTTTTTCACTCTGATTTTCTGTGTCGGTAAACACAGAAAAGATTGGAATTATTTTCCAAGACTGGAAAATAAAAAGTGCAAATTTTGTAATTTTATTTTTAAATGTTAAAAAAGATTGATAGATTGTGTCAATACAGTTTATCTTGAAAGCAGCTACTGAGACAAAGCTAGGTGTGCAAAAGTTTTTTTAAGGGCAGCATCCACAAAAGCTAAAAGGAAAGGGACAGGATGAAGCAGAAAGAGTCCATACACCATGGTGCTGATTGGACACCAGTGAAAGGAAAGGCCAGAAGAGGCAGAATTGAGTAGAGTGATGCTATAACTATGGTGCAGATTTGATAAAGTTTTGGCCAACCCAATGGGGAGCTCCAGAGCAAAGGTCCCCCATTGGAGTAGTACCATATGGGGCAGGGATGGGCCTGTCCTAAGGGGCCCACTGAGCTGTCATTGGCTGGGGACTACCCTCAGAAGGACATGACTTCTGCAGAATGCTACATCAGATTTGGAAAGTTGCTGTAGCTGGAGGCCTTCAGCTAAACACACTTCTTCCAGCAGAAAGGCAAGTTCTTCTTGAAGGAAGATCAAGCAGCACAACTCCTTGGCTGCCAGAGTAGAGACATAGAATCTATCAGTGTCTTTCCAGAAGTTTTGTTACAAATATCCAGAAATACTAATATAATCCAACCAACTGATGAAGAATGTATGCCTAAATCTTCAGTTTTGTCTGAATCACATGAATCTGGTAGAATCAGGAGTCTGGGTGGGGAGTGGGGGAGTGATTAGAGGGGTAATAGCTAATGGCCATGTCAATTTGACTTTGCTTAAAGCCTGCTAGAAAATAGGACCATACATACATATATACGTTTCTTGACAATACCAATGAATAATGAGGCTGCCTCTCTGGCTGAGAAAGGCTACATACCAATTGTGAGAGGTAACATAGATGAAGGACAATACAGACATCAGAATTCATTTCAGTCGTGTCATTTAATTGATATGTTACCAGTAGCCAACACACTAAATGCTACTATAATTCTCCTGAAAGAAAAATATTATACCTTTTAGCATCTTCCAGTACTGAATCTTCATTAAGACTGCTCAAAGGATGAGGAGAGACAGGAGTAATGAAGCAATTGGCCCATAGCACGGGGTAGGAAAATAAAGAAGTCACAAAGACCGTGGATAACAAAGCGACAGTGAACAGAACTCAAATATTTCCCAGCATGTAACCCCAGGCTAGAAAGGAAGGAAGAACGAGGAATAGAATTTTCTGAAATCTGATTGCCCTGTTTATAGTTCCTAGCTATGCATCAGAATTGCCCCAGATAATTATATCAGATTCTGTGGGCATAGAGCCCAGCCATCAGTATTTTTCAAAAGCTGCCTTGGCGACTGTGACAGAACAGCAAGAATGGAGAAACATGGATCTGTGGGAACTCATGTCTAATGTAGAAGAGCTTCCCTGAGAAATGTCACACATGGGAGTCCCATCAATCTTTCCTCCCCACACCTCACTTACTCCCCACTCCTCAGAAGTCTTCATCCTCAGAAAGGCACCAAAGAGAGATCCTGAGGATTAGTGAGCCACAGTGCCCACACTCTCACATCACCAGAGTCCACCATGTACGGACCAAACCTCAATGGGCAGGAGGCTCTTCCCCTCATTGGAAAAGCACGTGGCCCAAGCAGGGCACATTGTGACTTGACTGCAGTTGAATCCAGTCCTACCACTCATAATCCTAAATTGTGAACACAAATGGAAGAATCTGAGGCCACCAAATTCTAAAGCCCATAAATGTTTTAAATTTCTTTATCAATAATATTTCTACTGCTTTGTGTGGACGTGCATGTGAGTTGTAAGAAGTCTGCCTTTACTGTCTCTCTTCTCTACTGTTTATCATACTGTCCTGAATTCAAAAATGTAAAGAGAGGAGGGAGGGAAGAAGAAAGAAAGGGAAGATGAGAGCAAAGAAGAAGAGGACAAAAATTAAAATTCTCACAAAGATTACTAATCGACCTGTGGAAGAACACTGGTGAAACTGTGACCACATTGTCCAGTAGCCAAGCTGGGAGGGGCACACTTGGTCATTTGTTTACATTATGTGATTATTTGGGAGAGGGGGAAAAATTACAGAAACAAAAACAATAACTACGAGAAACCATCATGTCATTTTTATACATGCTTATTTCTAGATTTCCTCCCAGATTTTATTCAGGGAAAACACACAAATTTATTTATTTATTTATTTTATTTTTTTAGCTTGTCTCAGGGAATAACTGATTGGAGTTCACTTGGTAAAATGACAATGTAAACTCACCCATGTTAGTGACTAACCAGTAAATCATTTTCATATTGCCCACAAAATGATGGAGGAAGACTTGGGGATTTGTTTCAGGGTGGAGTGCGAATGCATTAAACCACTTGCTTGTTTTGTGGTTCCCCTCCCTCCCCACTGCCCCTGCCAACTTACAAAGTAGGTGCTTAAAACCATTCAAATTTCTAGTTAAGTTGCAATTGTTCAAAACTAATCTGAAAGTAAAAATTAAGGGGGAAAAAAGCAAAAATGTTATCCAATTCATCTGTAGGGAGCTTCTTCCTATGGATTATGGCCCCATAGATAATAATACCATGGCTCTAGAAATATCTTGGTATTTGGAGTAATAATTAAATGTAATAATTCTCTAAAGCCACTCTTTTTCCTTCTCTCCTCTTTATCTACTAATCGGAAAGCCAAACAGAGCTGAGATGATTGACAGGTTTTTTTTTTTTTTTAAATTAGTGACTTTCTCTGTTAAAAGGAGTGGATGGGTGTTAGCACTCTATTATGCACAGAACATAAAGAAGATGCCTGCTGTTCAACATTTACATATCAGCATTGTTTTTGTTTCACACCAAGTTTCCTTTTGCATCCAGATTAAAAAAAAACGACAAACTATGCTGTGAAATGACCAAATAATGAACTGATTTTCTCTACCTTTGGAAAGAAAGTTATTTCAGTGAGTTCTTTTTAGTAAAATCAGATAATAAAAATGTAGCAATTAACAAAGGGGAGAGAAAGAAGAAAGATGTAAAGCGGGGGTGGGGGGGTGGTCAAAGCCTAGTCCCAGCTCTCAGTAATAGGCATCTTCTTTTTTGCATTCCGTGAGGCTGGAGTTGCTGTTGATGAAATGTCCTCACATATTCTGTCAATGTCAGAATGCAAACATCACTAAATAAACCCTTGTGTCAAAATGTCGTGTAGTGATTATTTATGCTTCTTGACAACACCAATGAATGACAAGGCTGCCGCTATGGCTGAGAAAGGTTGAATACCAATTGTGAGAGGGAACATAGATGAAGGACAATGTAGACATCAGAATTCATTTCAGTTGTGCCATTAAATTAGATACGTTACCAGTAGCCAACATAGTAAATACTGTTCTAATTCTCCTGAAAGAAAAATATTGACTGAACAACTTAATGCAAATCATTTAGGAATTAACATGCATTTGTGAATCTCTGTTATCAAGTAGATGGTATTACTGAAGGAAAAGTGCCATTTATTTTTCTTCTTTATTTGCTCAGTGTTTCAAAATTTTCCTTCTTCTGGATTTGAATTTGTAGTCCACATGTTTGGAGGAGACTGCAATTACTAATGAAGTTTGGATAACACAGAACAAACCAAATGACACAATGATAAAGTCTTTGCGATGTATGCACAAAGTGGCTAAGGTATTCAGGTCGTTGATCGTTCCCCAAATCCCATATCATCTCCTGTTCCAAAGATGAGTACTTATTGAGGAGTAAGAGGCATAGTGTCAATCATTAGCACAAAACCATGTATTGTGAAAATATTTTATCAAATTAGTCAGTTAAATGGTAACATTATTATAAATCTGTTATCATACATTGCATATATTAGAGAATAGTTGAAAGGTACTGTTTTATTAGGGTTAACATTCTACTAACATACCACTCTACTAATCATACTGACACATACCATGCTCAAAACACAATTCAAAGTCACCTAAATCCCTATGGCTTTTAGGATCTTGAGTAAGACCTTTGATGCTGCTATAGAACTGTTGGAGTAGGAATCCTTGCTTTGAAGTTTCTAGCTGTGTGATCCTAGGCAATTTCCTAACCTCTCTGGGCTTGGCTTTTCTCATTATTAAAATGAGATAGAAATAGCTTCTACTTCTTTTATGTAGTCTGATGTGAGAATTAGAAGAGGAAACTTACATAAAGCATGCAGCCTAATATCTAGCACAAGATAGTTTCAAATTCAATGAAAAGCAAATAAATTTAAAAATTATCTTTAAATGAAGGGCAAATCCACATGGAGAACTTCTAATTTACTATAGCCCGCAAATGATTTTATAACCACAGACATGTACTGAAATGAAAAAAATAATTTAATACAAAACACTTATGTTTCCACCTTTCTTTACAACCTTGTAGGCTTATAAGTTACATACTGTATTTCTTCACCTCAACTCAACAGAAGTAAGATATGCTTGCTTTTATTCCCTACACTCTCCCATTGTGTTAACTCTTCTCTTTTGTTGCCTGTATTTGAAGTGACCCAACACTGACTCTGCTATTCGTAATTTAATTAGTACCTTCATTTACTCAGGATACCTTTGCCTATGGAGAAGTAATGGAGAAGAACCATTTACCAACCCATCCCACCACCACCCCACCCCACCCTACCCAAGTGCTTGCCTTCATATAAGAAACAAATTGGCTTCTTGCCAACCCAACAAAAAATGGTCCCCTCCTACTCTCAGCAGCAACAAAACTACTACTAGAAGCACAGCAAAACAAAACTTTTCTTAATTTTTCTCTGTGATAAAATGGTGAAAGATCCATTCACCAAAACTCTTCTTATGAAGGAAAGTGTTTGGGCAGATTCTGGAACATCTGTGAGTGGTAAAAACTCAATAATTGCTTGTTAGTCCTGGAGGGAAGAAGAAAGAGGAAGAAAGAAAAGAGTCAAAGTGGCATTAGCACTGGGATGGGAGGCCTTCCACTCGGGGAGGTGACCCCTCCCCATGACAGTCATTTACAAAGCTCATCTGTTTGATGATTGGTTTTGATGCCAAAGATGTGCCTGGGATCCACCTAACCTGATACAAGGCAAGCCAAGGTGGTTCTTGCAGGTATAAGAACAGAAAGGTAAAGATATGCAGGAAGAAATAGCCCCTAAAAACAGAGAACTCTCTTAGAGGACTTTGCACTGGATAAGGTTCAAACTGAGCTGGAATAGTACAGTAAGGGCCAATAGGGCTCCCAGGTGACCCTTGCTTTATTTTTGATTTTGTATGGGTGATTCATTTAAAAACATTTTCCTAAGTCGAACAGATGATCCAAATCAGCATTTCCCCCCATTAACCTTTCTTGTGTTCTGTGTTGTGTTCAGAGACACAACTGAAGAAAGAACAGTTTAAAATTCAGAGTTGGGCTAGGCCAGGCCAGTGAAACAGCTATGCAAAGAACTATCCAGAAACATTAGCACAGTGTTTCAAATAATGACTTGAGAAAGTAAACCCACCTAACATAATAATGCACATTTAAATTGGTGCCATTTAAAGACGAAATAGCTGTACTATACAAAGTGTCACTGATACTTCAATTCTACATGCCTTTCAAACAGTATGAAAAGCTATAACTTCAGGGGATGCTCAAATAAAGACAAAAAATTTTAGCAGTGTATATATATATGTATAATTTCCTGAGAAACACCTTCATGCACTCATTGTAGAGCAAGAACAAAGCAAAGACACTTATATGTAATATATTAGCTTCATGTAACTCTTATGATGAGAGTGTAAGGGGAAGAAGCATTTTATATTGAAAGTACATTTCTCAAAATTTTATATTATTCACCATCTATTTGCAAGAAGTTACAATTGGCTGCACCAGTACCAAGGTTGCTATTACTAGTGACCAGGGCTAAGTAACTCATTACTCTAAGCACTTTCTAGAACTGTGATTGAAGGTAGGGGCAGATAAAATTCTTAGAACTCTTAAGAAAACTTTTGAAGGGGGAATAATAAAACAGATAAAAGCAGAGCTACAACCACTGAAGCTGGGTTGAGACACAGAACCCCACCAGCTTAGATCTTCCCTCCTGTCTTATGGTGGTCCTAGGAAAGCTCAGAAACTTCAGGGCTCTGAGGAACATAGTCTATCCTCTACGATTCTCTGGAATTCAATATATAGAATAGAAAGGAGGTGGAGTAAGAGAGAAATGCCAGCTTCATCCCAAACCATGTCATCTTCTAAGATTCTCTGACATTTAGATGAATGATAAGACCAACGTGATGAAAATGAATTCCTTGAGGGACTTGAAACCCTCATGAAAGATGCTCATTCTTTTGAAGAGAGGAAAGAACAAGGCCCAGAAGCCAGTAACAAAGCCTTAGTCACAGAGGAATGAGCACTCTGCCATAGGTTACCTGTCACACAGAATGTCTCTCATCCAGGCACTAATGGCCTAATGTAATACATGAATATTACAAATGTGCAGGTGTGAAGAAGAGTTGATGGTATCCTTAACAAAGAAAGAGTAATCTGTTTCATTACGAATTGAGTGGAGAAAATGTTGTGTATAAGAAACATGTTTCGGTTCACTAATGAAAAAATATTAACACTGCAGGAGAGAGTTGTTTTGAAAACACTTGGTTTCTGAGCATCAGGATTTCCAATGAATGCCTACCCTAAGGATGGAGTGGATTTGACCCCAGTTTCAGAATATGGGTAGGGGATGTCATAGCTGGAGATTGAAATGCCCAGGAGAGACAGTACCATATGTTGCTTCTCAAGCAGGACCCAAGAAAAGTGACAGAGTTGGCAGCATAAAGAGGTTTGAGGTCCTTTTGTTTTGTTTTCTCTGTTGGGACACCTTCCATTTCCTAAGAGGAGGCAGAACAGGAAAAAGGGGAAAATCATGTTATTTGACCAGATCTGGACTTGCACATCAATAGTAATCAGTGATCACCAGAAGATTCCTCTAAAAAATGTGTTGGATGGTAGACAGTGCATTAATTGTAAAAGGAAATGCCAGGATCAAGTAGCAATGAAAAAGAGGTTAACAACAAGAATGAGATTGCATATATTTAACTCTTTCAAGTTTTAAGAAAACCACTGGTCAAATTCCTTGCCATACTTAGGATATTCCAATCATTTCACGTTTTGTTAAGTGGAAATCTATGGACCTCTGGGGCTCAATGCATTAGGTGCCATCCTAGCCGCCTTATAAAAAAAATTGAATTTGTGGGTCCCCTTCCTCTTTTTTCTTTAGTGTGAGAAGCTGATGCTACTTTACAAGATAAATTAAGATGGGAAGTTACTATGGGATCACCGAGAATAACATTGTTCAGAAGAAAAATCCATCTTGGAATCACTGGGAGTTACTTTCCTTAAGCACAGCAGGAGGTGATGGTCTTAATTTGGTAAAGGTTGCAGCCCCATGTGGGTGACGGATAGGGCAGTAGAAGCCGTGTGTTCTGAAGTGGCAGGGAGTTTACTTCTGCCCTGACCCAGTGCTCATGAGATCAGATTTGTCTTCCTGAAGAGATAGCCTTTTATATGATAAGAAAACCCTAGTTACAAGATCTGGACTCTGGATAGAGAAAACGGTCTCAGGTGAGCTCCGGTCACAGCTCTCGGTGCTGGAAAGGCAGTGCCTCACCTGGAGCCCTATTGTTCTCCTCAGCAGCTCCAGAGTTCCCCTACTGCAGCCATCCTCCATAGCCAAACCTCCCTGTCTCAAATTCATGAAGTGACAGAGAATTAAAAGGACTTGAAATTCAAGGGCATTAGCCTCTTTGATTGAAGATATTCTCTTTTAAAGAGGTTTTGGGTGTTCTTTTGGAGAGCCCTCAGAATTTCCCCGCTGGTATCCTCCAATCGCAGATGGACCTACTGTTCTGTCTGCCCATAACTCTTCCCTCAGCTTCTCACCTTTGGGAGTACATCTCCTACCTTCCTTGCTTTCTTAGCAGGAACACCCTTGGGAGCCTCTCCAAAATGGCTCATAGTCAGCTCCCCTCTCCACAGACACTTTGTCCCACCAAGCACAGCTTGTTCACAGTGAAAGCCTCTTATCTGGCTGTCCTGGCTGTCCATCCAGGCATAGCTCATCATTATATTTTCTAGGTGTGATCCAGGTTCTTGTTCCAGTGTTCCTCAGGCCCTGGGCATCCATGGCAAGCTTCCCAAAATAGTCTCTTGAAATTCCTTCCATCTGCCTTTATCTTCCTCTTTCCCTGATGGGCAATTGTGAAGAGGACACATAGTAATCTGTCAACTTTTTACAAAGCAGATCTCATTAGAGCCTTTTAGACCTCAAATAATTCTTTATCTTCTCACAACCAACTGGAAGTGGCTAGTGGAATAGTATTGGTTAAACCACTTTCATAATACTTGAGTATATCTCAAAGAGGTCTGGCACTTCATTTTATTTTTTTTTAATTTTTTGAAGATTTTTATTTATTTATTTATTTGACAGAGGAGAGAGATCACAAGCAGGCAGAGAGGCAGGCAGAGAGAGGGAGGAAGCAGGCTCCCCACCGAACAGAGAGTCTGATGTGGGGCTTGATCCCAGGACCCTGAGACCATGAACTGAGCTGAAGGCAGAGGCTTAACCACTGAGCCACCCAGGAGCCCCTTTCTAAATTTTTTTAAGATTTTATTTATTTATTTATTTATTTGAGAGAGAGTGAACAAATGAGAGAGAGCAGGAGCACAGAGGGAGAAGAAGCAGCAAACTCCCTGCTGAGAAGAGACCCACCCCCACCAACAGGTTGCTGTGGGGTTTGATCCCAGAACCTTAGGATCATGACCTGAGCCAAAGGCAGGCCTTTAACTGACTGAGCCACCCAGGCACACCCTGGCACTTCATTTTAGAAAAGGAGTGACTTGCTAACTATTATACTGTTTATAACTTCTGAGTCCTGTGATGGATGAAACACAGCTACAAAATTGATTATACTATATACATGGATCCCATTACACAGTGATCATATTGTATATGGATAACATTATGCATTAAGAGAAAGATGGAAGAGCATTTTGAAAATAAAGAATAATGTGGAGAGAATTGATAAATCGCCTATTGAAATGGGTTATGTGACTCTAATAAGTCAGCTAAAGAGACCTCAACTGCACAGATCATATACCCAGAGTCCTACTTAATATCCCATTACATTATGAAAGAATATCAAACCAGAGAGGCAAGAATGGGTTCTTAGTAAATATTGTTGTTATTGTTGAGTCATGTCTTAGCTTTGGATCCATGCAACGTAGATCCTGAGGCAAAGACTAATAGGATGCCCCTTTATTAGGGAGCCTTATCCCAAACAGCAAAAGGAAAGGAAAGAGGAATGAGGTAAGAAAGGGAGAAAGCCAGTGGAAGGTGCAAGAATTGTATTGATTGGTTGACTGCTCCACCTGAGAGATCATTTTCTAAGAAACAGTGTAGACTATTGCTTCTCATGACACATCATCTGGGGTCAAAGGCAGAAAATTGATCTTTAGCTTTCCCCTCTACCATCTATCATTGGTTGGTCAAGGAAGTGACCCAAGGAGATTTATTCCAGTTACAACACACACACACACACACACACACACACACACACACACACACACAGACCATTTACACCTATTTCTTCATTGAATAGGAACTATCACTTTTCATTCTTCTCCATTATTAAGGAAGCCCTAGAGTGGGAGGCAGAGGACCTCTAGTGAAGGGGTTCCCCAGTTAGTATTGGCAGTCATCACAGGCTGGAGCAAGGGAATCAGATGACATAGAAGAGTTGAGATGGGCCCATTTTGATGTGGTGCATATCCGAGATGGAAAAATTAACTTCTGGGTGGAAGAAGGGCATCAACTCAAACCTATATGCCACATCTTACCCTAAAATGAATGCCATTGGATTGAAGAATTAAATATAGAAAATGAAACTATCAAATAGAAGACAATGTTGGTACATTTTAACACATCTAAAGAATGGCTTCTAAGCACACTAGCAGTGAAAGAGACTGAAAAGGAGAAGAAATGATAAGGAATATCAAAACTCTGGGAAACATTTCCTGAATCTCCTTCCCTCTCCTTGTTCTCTTGATGTTTTCTAATTACGTTCACTTGGTCTTCTCCAAGGGCTCACCCTGTTTAGTTCGTACTATAGACATTACTCTTTTTTTAAATTTTTTAATTTATTTGAGGGGGGGTGGGGGATACAGAGAGAGAGAATCTTAAGTAGGCTCCCACCCAGTACAGAGGTGGGTTCAATGGGGTTGAACATGGTGTTCAATCTCACAACCCTGAGATCATGACATGAGTCAAAACCAAGAGCTGGATACCTAACCAAATGTACCACCCAGGCATGCCTATACACATTACTTTCAGCCAGATTTTTGTCTTGTTTCTGTTTCCCCTTATTCTGTGTGCTTCTGAATGTTCTCATCCATAGTCCCAACTTCAGTTATCTATTGGTTGATGACTTGCAAGCAAATTTGTCAACCCTGATCTCTTTTGAGGTCAGTATTTCTGCCTCCAGTTGGATATGTCCATGTTGTTGCTTGGAAGGCAACTTTGTGCGTTCAAGTTTGAAATCAATACCTCCTTTCCTTCCTCTCTGTCCTGAGATGTTATTAGAATTACCATCCATACCATGTCCTAAGGTACAAATCTTAGAGTGATCTTTGTTCAACACCCCTTCTATCTCCCTTCCTTCCTCATATTCAATATGTCAGCTTCTCCTATCCATTCTTCTTAGAATGTCTCTCCTATCTGGCCTGTCTTCTTCAATTCTACTGCAACTGCCTTAGTTCAGAAACTTAGGATCACTCATCTGAGATATTGTCAGAGCTTCCCATCTATTCTTTCCCTTACCAGGCTCTCCACACTAAAGCCCCTCCACCATAGTTCTGCCAAGTGATCTTCCTGAAAGCATTTTTAATTGATCATGTCTCTATCCTGCTTTATAACTTCTTCTTGTTCCCATGTCTCACAGCAAGATTATATTTATTCAAAGCCATAATTTTTTTAACCTTAAGTTTACCTGGAAGACAAAGTATAACTCTTGACCCTTGCAACACTGTTTGGGCCCCTGTTAAACATCTAAGTCATAATTTTGCAATTTATCCATTTATGTGTCTGAAAATTCCAAACCATGCCTTCCCTTATAACAAGAGCTCTATATTATGCATATTTGTGTGTTCAGAGCATAATATACTGTCTAGAACAGAGAGGTATCTCAAAAGTGGTTATTACTGAATGAATAATTAATGATAGGAATTGCTAAATTAGCTTCCAAAACCTGTTCCAAAAATACATGAAATAATGTCATATAAAAATAAGGTTTTATAGATAAACCGATTTTAGGAAAACAAATGGAACATTTTTTTTTAAACTTGAGAACTTCTTGGGAGCATTAATAGCCCTTAATGTATATCAAGACTCTTAAAAAAATCAATGCAATATAAAATATCACTGAACTTTTTGACTCGTGAACCAATTTTTGAGATGAATACTGTCGCAAGAAAATGATTTTGGAAATGCTTTTATATACAAATTTCCTAATTCACTATTAGAGAATAATAAAGACAGCTTCTTCTCATATATGTCTTTATTCTTCAGGATAATATATAACATGACTCAAGGTACAATTTTCTTAAATTTAGAAATTCTGCAAGGCAGGTGAAAGCAACTTAGGGCAAGGTTAATTTTCTAATGCCATCCCAAGCAAATATTGTAGATGATGTCCAATTCCATGCAACCACAACAATAATATGAAGGATCATGTAATTTTTTTTTCCCTGGGTTGTGTTCATATCCTTCATGAAACTGGTGGTTCAAGCCTCTGAGAACTCCTTGAGGGCAATGCTGATAATGAAAATCATGCACACTTATCATTACTGTGCCTACAGTAAAGCAAGCAATTCAAGAAAATAATAACCACCATATGATTCAATGATTTCAGAAGAAAAGCAATTATTCTCCAATTTCACTACATAGAAAAATGATTTGCCGTGTTTAGTCAAAGACAAATTCTGATTCCATCAGTCTGTATAGGCCCAGGAATCTATCCTTTAAAAAGTTTTCCTTGTAATTCTTGTTCAAATGATTCAGAAATTAACAGACAACATCTTACATACCCTGATGTAAATTATAGCAGTCTATTAAAAGGCTACATGAAGGAAAGTAAATAAAAGTGTGATGGATAATTTTATGTGAAAATTTGGCTGGGCCATGGTATGAAAATATTTGGTCCAGCACTAGTCTGGATGCTTCTATGAGGGTATTTGGGAATGAGATTTGCATTAAATCAGAGAAATTTGAGTGAAGTAAAAGACTGAACACCCCCTTCCCCCTGTTTCACCCAAGCAAGAGGAAATTCTCCAGCAGAGTTCCTTCAGACATCATCTGCAACATCAGTTCTCCCTGGCTTGTCAGAAGACTACCTTCGGACTGGAACTACAACTCTCCTTGGTTTCTAATAGGCCAGTTTCCTTCATCAGAATTTTGACTTGCCAAGATTCCTCAATCACAGGAGGAAATTCTTTAAAATGAGTGAATGAATGAATGAACAAATGAATGAATATTCTTTTGGTTCTATTTCTCAGGAGAACTCTAAGTGATATATAGGGAAAACCAGGACAGTAATTATAAAATGACTCTTGTCCCAAATTTGTCAAGCTAGAATATGGAATTCCTACCAATTGGTTTGCCTGCACTCTATTATAATCTTCTGGGAATTCCCATTCTATTTATTCTTCTACCTGTCCTCTCCACCATGTATGTCTGGTTAAATCAGCCATACTATATCCCTGCAGCATCAGAAATAAAACTGAGAAAGTGAAATCGACTTCCCTTGAGGTTCCAAAGGAAAGGATTCTAGGTATTTATAATTTAAAGCCAACATTGAGAACCATTGATCTGAGACCTTATGTGCCATATCAAGACCAATGGTTTGTTTGCCTCTTTGTTTTGATTTTAATTCTAGGAGCCATGGAAAGCCACTAACAGGTCTTAAATAAAGGTGTCCCTATCAGGGTTGAAGGTTTTTTATATGTTCATCTTGGCAGCCATGAGAATGTGAATTGGATGAGGAGGGATACATGCAGTTACAAAAGATTAAGTGACTTGAGTGAGGGAAGTAGCAATGAAGAATGACAAGTTGATGGATTCAAGGCTTATTAAGAGATAAAATTGACAGCAAAGTATCATTTGATTGTCTGGGTGTGGCCTTTAGAATGAGTGAGGTCATCAGAACTGACTTATAGAGTTCTACAAGCAAGAGATGATGGCAACAACATTCTGACATTTACTAAATAGGAAATGATGCAAGAGAACGAAGTTTTGAATTCTATCTTGGGTATTTGAGTCAGAAATGCAAGAAGTTGATTATGTATGTGTAAAATACAGAAAAAAATTTGGGAGTGATTATCACACTGAAAACTCAGTATTCTTTCTTCTCTAGTAACACACTGGTTCCAGGGAGTATGAATTATTATAGAGTTGAGAAAGGGGCTAAATTAGAAAGAAAGTATGAAATGTTGCAGTAGGGACAGATTTTTTTTTTTTTCTAAATCTTAAAGTATTGTCAAGATTTGCTTCTTTTAACCGTGCTTAAGATACTGCATTGCCTGATCTGAGAAACGGGGAAAAAAAGAGAGAGAGAGAGAGAGATCAATATAGTTTCTAAATAATCCTTCAAAGCATTTCTTTTCTTCTCTCTTTTTTTCAGAGCAGAAGGGAGTTCAGAATAAATAAGCAGTGCCCAGTGGCAGTTAAAGTAAATAATAATCTAACTCTATCATTTCAATAAATGTTTCTCTGGTTTTTATTTATGATATTAAAAGACCTAGGGGCACCTGAGTGGCTCAGTTGGTTAAGTGTCCAACTCTTGATCTCAGCTCTTGATCTTGATCTTGATCTCAGGGTCATGAGGTCAAGCCCAGAACTGGGCTCCATGCCTGGCATGGAACCTACTTTAAAAAAAAAAGATATTAAAAGATCTACATATGCCAATATGATTTATTCTTAATGTTAGAAAAATATCTAAATGTTGCCCACCTGGGGTGCCTGTTTGGCTCAGGTGGTTATGCAACCTACTCTTGATCTCATCTCAGGTCTTGATCTCAGAATCATGAGTTCAAGCCCCATGTTTATGTTGGGTGTGGAGCCTACTTAAAATAATAATAATAACAGTAACAACAACAACAATAATAATAATAAAATTTTAAAAATGCATGTTGCCCGACCTATCAAGAGAAATGGTTTTCCTGATTATAGGTGTTATTTTGGTGGTTAAATCCAAAAACAGTGACCATAACATCAGAAAGTTAAAATGACTAGAAAACAGTAGTCACCAAAAGTCGTTCAGAAATTATCAGCAGTGTTTTTCTGGGGAAAATTAGTTTCCCAACAAAATGATCATTATCTTGTAGCTTGGAAGAACCCATGATCACTCATCCCTAAAGCTGACAGAGCTGGAAATGCAAACAATGGTGGATGGCAGTCAAATACATGATGGCTTTCTTTCAGCAAATACATTCTTCCAAAAGATAAAATAAAAGACATTGACAGATTGTTAACATAGAAGCAAATTGATGAAGAACAAGATGAAACAAAAAAATTGTTATGAACTTAGGAGAAATAGTTTATAAATTGGAGGTTTATTTATCTGTTCTTCTAGGTCAAAAGCTAGTCTGTTTGATAGCCATCTATTTTTTTTTTTTTTAAAGCAACTTAGACGATTAATTGTAATAGAAAAGTTCAAACCAATACTGAAAAACCAACAGTGAAAGAAAACCAAGTGACCTCATACTCACAAAAATCAAGCCATTTAACACAATTTTTATCACAGAGTGGCATTTTTAAAATAGTAAATCCTTTTTAAGTCTTTAGAGTTCACTATAACTACTCAAGAATTCCCTGTGGAAGGACCTAACCAGACTGTCACTTAATAGGACTCATAGTTTAGGGACATTAACTGTCAACCCATCTCCTTGACTGTGGGCTCTGTAATTGGCAGAAGCCCTGTCAGAACAATTGTTAAATATTTTGAATATCTCTCCTGGGCCTACCTAAAGCTATTATTGGCTGAAACCTGGAAGAATAGTCATACCTTATCCAAGAGATTTGGTTAATTCAAAATGCTCCATGGCACGAAGAGCATTCATATTCAGCTTTGAAATGTATTTTTGTGCTAACATTTGAATGTGGGTCTGATGTTCTGAGAAATTACTTCAAAGAAATTAATGAAGCCGTACTGTGAAGACCTGACTCAGGAGAGCTGGGAAATTGTCCAGCTTTCTCTTCATTCTGCTTCCCTGCTGAACTCCTCTTTGACACCCACTCTCTGACACCACAATGAATAGCTAAAATGTTTTTTAGCAGAATGGAAGTCCTTATAGAACAAGAGATGAGGGTTTGAGTACCAGACTACTTTTTTTGCAGCAGACTATGCAGATTTAAAATAAAATAACTGTATCTGTTGATTATAATGTTATTTCAGTATGCATTTTCCTTTCATTCTATCCTTGTTTTCAACTGTTCCTGGTTTTCATCTTAGAGATCCCAGTGCTTCCAGGAAAATTGGCTCCTCTCCCAGCCACAGGCATGGGAAGGTGACCTAGGTACCCTCCAGCTTCAGATGTGCGAATGTGACCATGACTCAGTACATCTCAAGCCCTTCGCCATAGTCATGGGGTTTAGAGCTAAACATTCATTCTAAGTTAGCCCAATAACAGTAAACCTCACAATTTTGAAGTGTTACAACTGGATTCCCTTCCCTTAAACAGACGTGAGGCCTACTTCTACTGCAGTCTTTTTAATGAAGTCATATAGGAAAAAAACAATATTTGAAAATGAACAAAGCTGAGAGACCGAGAGCTGGATCCCTCATGATGGATGAAGCAATGCCTGAGCCCTCCCTTTCCCTTCCACCAATACATGTACTCAACCAAAAATTTCTGGTGTTTTTCCAGGCAATTACAGTGGGCTTTCCATTATTTTCAATGTAAATTAATACAATAAGTCAACAAATAGGTAATTAAGCTGATTAGGAACTGTCAATGATGTTAAAATAGAAATGCTGCCAATTAATATAAAACAAAGCTTCACCACAGATTAGCACAAGGTGATATACACATACGTACATTTACTTCCCTCTTTGCACAAGCATACATATTCACACACACAAACACACACACAAATACCACCAACTATATTGTCTGCTCTATTTTCATTCATTTGAGCTATATATTTTCAAAGAATACATGACAAGAAGATATAAAAGTAATTTCTATGTTATGAGTTAAGGTTCACTTGTTCTTGGGAGAGCAGCCTACGAGAAAGCAGAAGTATTCCAAATATTAATATGTTCACCCTCTAAAGTTCCAGTAGATTAAGCTTTTGCACTTAAATCAGAACTAAATTGAATCTTTTTGTACAAAGATGTATACAAATTTTGATTAGTAGGAGAACCAGAAATGGCATTAGCAATGAATGAAAATAAATCAAATGCTGTGAATTAGACTTGCCTTGGTGCAGTCGTAATTCTACTTGCGTGCCATCATTGTTAGTATCTTGAAATGTTCAAAAGAGTCTTATGTCATTTATAGGTATTTCTTTTTTTATATTGCATAAGTAATAATTTCCTTACATATGTTAGAACCAAAGGCAAAAATAAATCAATAGTCAACAAAGTTAATGAAGTGAAAATAATGCTTTGTCATTTTTTGAAATACAAGGGTAAGAATAAATAGATAATGAGTCTCTCCTTCCAAATTTTGCTACAACTATTTCTTTGATGTATGATCCAGGGGTTGCACAAACACCGATTCACCAGGTAAAATGTTGCCACTGTGACTGGATATCTGCTCAGAAGTAATTAAAACATTAATAAAAAGAGTGTCATGATCAAAGGTGGTATTGCGCTTGTTCAAGCCCCATAACTAGGAAATTGCACTCTCCAGGAAAATTCTTCAATATTCTTCATTAGCCTGTCCCTGTAGTAAGAACAACTGTAATGAGGCTTCTCCTAACAGTGCTCACTGACACATGCTGCCAGAATAATGGCTTTCAGAGGCACTCTGCGTTCGGCCGCAGAGATGTGTGGGACCAATTGACAGGCTCAGCAGCAGCAGCTACTGGGAAATAGGACTAAGGACACAGTGGAAAGAAAAACCCAGTCCAGCCACAGAAGCCAGAGAGAAAGTCAGAAAGAAAAGTTCAGTGGTGGAGGAGGCGATTTCAGTTGCGGACAATGAGATTGAGTTAGCAACTCAATTCTGAAATTCAGTAGAATCTGAGAGATTTTTTAAAAAGTTATTGCAAATCAACAGTTGGTTTTGGTGTGAAAGTGTTCTAAAGAGAGCAGCTGTCCTTCCTCTGTAACTAGGCAAAGAAATAAATGTTCTTACCTGTAGAGTCCTGATTTCTTGTAATTCAAAAAAAAGAGGAATTTATTATATCTTGTTATATCATATTGTATATTGATAATCAAATAAATTCTAAAATATTTATGAACATTTTTTTCTTTTTTTAGTACATTGGACCAATATAAGATGTCTGTCTCTTCGTCCTAGCTGTAAACTTATAAATAAAAACAAAACAAAACAAAGTAAGACTGTGATTGACTTAAGCTATAAAGACAAATTTTAGAGAATTAAGGTAGAGAAACACAAAGCACCATTATCACTTTAGCAAGAACATCATCATCACTATCATCACCAACATCTTCATAAGAAAAAATGACTGTCAGCTATGTTCTATAACTATACTTATAACTTGTAAACATTAACAGACATATTGTGAGACTATATTATCAAGACGTGGATTTCTCTACTGTGAACAAAAAGGGAAAATAAGCTCAATGAGCAATTACTGAAGTGCCAACAGAACTCCATGAACAAAATCACAGGGTCTATAGAACAGATACGTCCAAGTGTAGAAGAAGGTTGCATTCTGTTTGTGGCTCAATAACCTTGGTCATAGGAATATTGCAACTAACTCTCCACTTTCCAACTTCATGTTCACTCAGCATATTTTTACAATAATTTGGCTTCTCACATGACATTCCCTATAGCAGTGAATATAATTATTCCTCTCATTGTTTATTAGTCATTTGACATTCATGTTTTTCTGTAACAGCTCCTTGTTAGTATATTTAATAGGAGACTGTCCCCTACAATTGCACAGATCTCTAAATTTAATTTAATTTCTAATCCTGAGTAAAGGAGGAACAGACTTTGAAACAAGGACACTGATCTATACAGCAAGACTTCTTGTCCAGGTAGCACCCCATTCTTTTTCTCTGTGCCTTTGGTTTTCTGATGTTCATTACCCTTCCCTCCCATTTAACAAGGAAAACATTCTTATTAATAATGGTCCTAATTGTCATTTTTGCTAATTCACAATGATTATCCAAAAAATATTGGTATATGAGAAAACGCTTGCAAAGGAGGCTAGGAAAGGAAAATGCATACACTCATTGAAAGGAAACAATATATTTGATAAGTAAAAATTTCCTTAGTCATCAGAGTAAACTGAAATACTAGAAAAATTCATAAAACAATGAGAGGAGGGGCTAAAATATGAAAAAATGGGACAATGATGGATTTTTCTCACTTTTGTCAAGTTTATAGATTTAAAAAAATTGTATCAGTTCTAAAGGGAAATGAATATACATTTCTTCTTTTAATATTTCATTTAGTTATTTGAGATAGAGAATGAGAGTGAAAGCTGGTAGACAGGGGGAAAGGGAGAAGCAGACTCCCCACTAAGCAGGGAGCCCAACAGGAGGCTTGATCCCAGAACCCTGGGACCATGATCTGAGCGAAAGGCAAACACTTAAACTGAGCCATTCAGGTGCCCCTGAACATACATTTCTAATGGGGGTATATGTTAGTATTAAACTTGTGAGTAGATTTCAAGTATCTTAAAAATGTCCACAGACTTTAAACTGGATATTCAGTTATTCAGATAGCATTCTAAAGAATAATTCTGTATGCATAATCAAGTTTCATCCACAAAGATATTCAGTGAAGCATCTCTTACAACCTAAAAAATTTATCAATTTCTTTGACCTGCAATAAAAAAATATTTAAGCAAACAATGATACATCTATTGGCTTGACTATAAAAACAATATTTACTAAGATATTGAAATACAATTTACCTTAGTTTCTTTTTAATTTTAATTCCAGTATAGTCAATATACAGTGCTATATTCATTTCAGGTACATGATACAAGGTTTCAGAAGTTCCAAATATTAGTCAGTGCTCATCAAGATAAGTGTATTCAAACCCCTTCACTTATTTCACCCATACTCCACCCACCTCCCCTCTGATAAAAATCTGTTTGTTCTCTATAATTAGAGTTTGTTTTTTTTATTTATCTCCTTCTATTCTTTGTTCATTTGTTTCATTTCTTAAATTCCATGTATGAGTGAAATCGTATGTTATTGTCTTTCTCTGACTTGTGTCACTTAGCATTATACTCTCGAGATGCATCCATGTTGTTGTAAATGGTAAGACTTCATTATATTTTATGGCTCAATAATATTCCATTGTGTGTGTGTGTATATGTATATACTACATCTTCTTTATCCATTCGTCAATCCATTAACACTTGAGCTGCCTCCATAGTCTGGGATTATACATAAGGTTGTAATAAACATAGCGGAGCATGTATCCCTTCAAGTTAGTGTTTTCATATTTTTTGGGTAAATACTCAGTAGTGTGATTACAGGATTATATAGTTTTTAACTTTTTGAGGAACCTCAATACCATTTCCCACAGTGGTTTCACCAGTCTGCATTCCCACCAACAGTGCACAGGGTTTCTTTTTCTCTATATCCTGGTCAGCATTTGTTTCTTCTATTTTTGATTTTAGCCATTTGATAGACATGTGATGATCTCTCATTGTGGTTTTGGTTTGCATTTCCCTGATGATGAGTTATGTTGAGCATCTTTTCATGTGTCTGTTGGCCATTTGTATGTTTTCTTTGGATGTCTGTCTGTCATGTCTTCTGCCCATTTTTAAATTGGCTTATTCATTTTGGGGGTTTTAAGTTGTATGAGTTCTTTATACACATTGAATACTAACCATCTATAAGATATGTCATTTGGAAATGTCTTCCCCCATTCAGTAGGTTGTCTTTTTAGTTTTGTTGGTTGTGTCCTTTGCTGTGCAGAAGCTTTTATTTGGATCGAGTCCTAATAGTTTACTTTTGCTTTTCTTTCCCTTACCTCAGGAGACATATCTAGAAAGAAGTTTTTGGGATCAGTGTCAGGGAAATTACTTACTATGTTCTCTTCTAAGATTGTTATGGTTTCAGGTCTCACATTCAGGTCCTTAATCCATTTTGAGTTTTTGTGTATGGTGTAAGAAAGTGGTCCAGTTTCATTCTTTTGCATATAGCTGTCCACTTTTTCCACCTTTTGTCAAAGAGACTTTTTCCCATTGCAGATTCCATATTCTTGCCTCCTTTGTCCAAAATTAATTGACCATGCATTTGTGAGTTTAATTCTGAGTTCTCTGTCCTATCGATCTGTGTCTATTTTTGTGCCAGATACTGTTTTGGTTATTGCAGATTTGTAATATGACTTAAAGTCTAAAACTGTGATACCTCTAGTTTTGTTTTTCTTTTTCCAGATTGCTTTGGTGACTTGGGGTCTTTGGTGATTCCATACAAATTTTAGAATTATTTGTTCTAATTATGTGAAAAATGTTGATGGTATTTTGATAGGGAGTGCATTTAATGTGTAGATTGCTCTGGGTAGTAGAAACATTTTAACAATATTTATTCTTCCAATCCATTTTTTTGTGTGTGTGGTCTTCAGTTTCTCTCATGAGTGTTTTATAGTTTTCAGAGTACAGGTCTTTCACTTCTTTGGTTAAATTTATTCCTATGTATTTTATTATTTTTAGTGCAATTGTAAGTGGGATAATTTTTTAATTTCTCTTTCTGCTGCTTCATTACTGTGGAAAAGCAATGGATTTCTGTATATTGATTTTGTATTCTGTGACCTTACTGAATTCATTTATCAGTTGTAGTAGTTTTTTGGTGGAATCTTTAGAGTTTTCTATATATAGTATCATGTCATCTGTTATATTCGTTTTTTTAAATAAGTAAAAGAAAAAAAATTCAAGGTGCTTTTAAGTGGTATATATCATATAAATTCATATTTAAGAAAAATAATCATATTAAAATATTAATAATATTTATCTTTAGGTGAAATGATTATTTTTAACCATGTTTTGCCTCTTATATATTTTCAAATTTTTAATGATTTTTTTAATTTAATTACTTGACAGAGAAAGAGAGAGAGCACAAACAGGAAGAACAGTAGGAAGAGGGAGAGGGAGAAGTAGGCTCCTCACTGAGCAAGAAGCCAGATGTGGGGCTCAATACCAGAGCCCTGGGATCATGACCTCAGTCAAAGCTAGACACTTAACCAACTAAGCCACCCAGGCGCCCCTCAAATTTTTTTTAATAATAAGTTTGCATGGACTTTTGCTTCCTGTTGATTCAGTATTTAAAAACACTGGTTGATAGCAAGAATGATAATTGTTACTCTAGATAAAGTGATTTATGTAACATCTCTCTCAAGTATTTCTTTTCTTTTTTTTTTTTAAGATTTTATTTACTTATTTGAGAGAGAGGGAGAGTGTGAGAGAGAAAGAACATGAGTTGGGGAGAGTGGGAGAGGGAGAAGCAGGCTCCCCGCTGAGCAGGGAGCACAATGTGAGGCTCTATCCAAAGACCCTAAGATCTTGACCTGAGCCAAAGGCAGACACTTAACCAACTGAGCCACCCAGGTGCCCTCAAGTATTTCTTCAAAGCATTTTCAATCTTTAAATCAAACATTGGTCTTCCACTAATTTATTCACTTATCCAAACTATTTATAGAGCACTTACTGTATGTCTGGTGCAATGATATGCTCAGGGATGCAATGAAAAGTAAAACCTTATATGTCACAAGTTGTTTCTAGTTTGCATTATGATGCTATTATAATAAGCAGTTAAAATTGTTGTGATAACATGGAAATACATGGACAGCAGCTAACCCAGGCTGGGGGAGGAGGTTAGAATTTCCCTGAGCTGAATCTTCACAACTAACACTTATTAAGTGCTGAGAATAAGTCAAATGATGTTCTCTTTACATGTATTAATTTATTTATCAAGTATGACAATCCTAGGGTGTTAACTTCACTATAAATTCTATCACACAGATACAAATGGATGAGCAAACTGAAACAGAAAGAGGTCGTAATAAGTGATAAAATGGGGATTTCCACCCACAACTTCTAGCTCCAGAATCCCTAATATTAGCCCCTACCCTCATTTGTCAAGGGTGGTATGGTTGACAAAGAATAACCCCAAACAAAGAGAGAAACAGGTGAGATGGCAAACAGGTAAGGAAACCAAGTAGCATAGCTGGCTGGGGACTTGCATTACAGAGCATTAGCTGGGGATGCTGGGAGGGAGGTTGGAAAGGCAGCAGGCACCAAGTTACCAGATTCTTTGTGTCAGGCTCAAGAGATTAAAATTTTATCTTGAATCAAAGGGAGGATAACTCAAGTGTTTTCCAAAATGTGATATGATCAAATATATCTTGCAAAGATTGCTCTTTTGAGTGAGAAGAATGGTTTGGAGGAAAAGTGGAAACAGAGGGGTGAGCTGGAAGAAAATTTTACAATCCAATATTTGGATTGACTCATTATCAGATACTTCTTTTATAATATTTGATGATTTTCAATGATCAGAATGTGGAGTCTGACTAATAAAATGTCATATAATTTGAACAATCAGTAATTGTGTATAATGATCATTATGATTACTACCTATAAAATTAGAAAACATAATATCATAATATTCATTTTATAGGTGCAAGGAAGTCTGAGTTGGCTTTCTTTCTACAGCACTTAAACATTTGTCTAGTAAGGTGCGCCTAGGTGGCTCAACTGGTTGAGTGTCTGACTCTTAATTTCCGCTCAGGTCATGATCTCAAGGTTTTGAGATGCAGCCCCACCTCAGACTCCATGGGCAGCAGGGAGTCTGCATGGTCTCTCTCTCTCTCCTCTCCCTCTGCCCCTCCCCACACATATACTCTCTTTCTCTCTCTCTCTCTCTCTCAAATAAATAAAATCTTTAAAAAAAATTTGTCTAATAAGCTGTTGAGTGAGGAAGGACAGAGATATAAGCTGTCAATTTGCTCTATCCAAATGCAATTTGTTTTTCTCATATATACAGACTTATTTATGCAAACAAAAATCTTAATAAACCACACCTAGCTGTATGAGTTTGCTAGGGCTGCCATTAACAAATTACCACAGACTGGGTGACTTAAACAACAGAATTTTTTTTTCTCCCAATTCTAGAAGCTGGAAGTCCAATTTCAAGGTGTCAGCATATTAGTTTTCTCTTAAGGTCTTTCTCCTTGGCTTGCTGATGGCCATCTTTTTGCTATGACCTCATATGAATTTTTCTCTGAGGGAGCACACGTCCCTAGACTGTTTTGATTTTTTATAGGGACACCTGTCATATCGAATTAGGGTCCCAGCCTTATGATCTCATTTAACCTTAATTACCGCTTTAGAGGCCCTATCTCCAAATACAATCACATCCTGAGATACCAATTCAATGGCTTGGGTTTCAACACATTAATTTGGGGGAGGATAGAATTAAGCCTATAACAATAGCTGTCCTAATACAGTGTATGAAATTGCAAGTTATAAAAGAAGTTACTTATTTTTATTCCCTAAAATAAAGGCAAATAACTTACAAAGCAATACCACTTGGCCTGGAGAATATATATAATTACAGAAACCAAACATGATATTTTGATTTTTTAAAAATTTTTTCCCAGATATATTGAGATATAATTGACAACTTTGTGTAAGTTTAAGGTGTTCAACATGATTATTTGCTACACATATATATTGTGAACTAATTACTACAATAAGATTAGTTAACACATCTATCACCTCATGTAATTACCATGTTTTTGTCTAGAGTGAGAGCATTTAAGATATTCTGTATTAGCAACCCGTGATATTTGGAAAACTAAGTACAAAATGTCATATGAAGGATGTTAAAATGTGTTATGCTTTGTTTTTTGTTAGGTAGAAAAATTACTTTAAAATAACATCCAGGGACGCCTGGGTAGGCTAGGTTGGTTAATCGTCCAACTCTTGATTCTACTTAGATCGTGATCTCAGGATCCTGGGATGGAGCCCTGTGTCAAGCTCTACACTGGGCTTGGAGACTGTTTAACATTCTCTCTCTCCCTCTACCCCTACCCCTGTTCATATTCACTCTCTCTCCAAAAAATAAATAAATTAATTAATTAATTAATAAAATAAACATCCAAAATAAATTTTTCATATTTGGGAATAGGGAAAAAAATTAGTTGTAAAGAACCAAATGATGACGATATCTTGCAAAGGCAAAAACAAACAAACAAACAAAATAACTATTTCTAAAGAAATAGAGCCAAATATTTTTATTTGTTAGCAACTAGTTGGAGTATTAGAAGATATCTTAATAATAATGCATAAATTCAAATTGATAATAACCCAAATCCTAAAGTATGAGATAGAGGAACTTTTATAATTTTTGAAGAAAAAGGCCTTTAGGGTCATCTATTACCCTATAATAAATGACCAGTGAGCATTGTCTATTTGGGAAAAAGGACAAACATGGACCACCTAGTCAGTTCAAATTTTTTTCTTAATCATTATTTGTATCTCTCAAGGAAGAGTTATTTTGGTTTTGAGTTTGCTGCTATTCACATTCCCCCAAAAGTGTAGGAACAGAAAAGAGATCAGGGCTAGTTTACTAACACAACACAGCACCCTTAGTACTCTTAAAGTAGCATTTTCTTGTAGACATAATGAGAGAAAAATAAGTGACTGTGGGATCAAGAATGGTATTAGCCACAGGTTTTGAAGGCTCTAGTTGTCCAGACCAAATTTCTCTTATTAAATAAGAATAAAAATAGTACCTGATGTAGGATATGGCTGGGGTTCAGAGACGACAGCCAAGAAGGAATTCTTGAGACGTCTTCAGTGCAAAAAGGTGGTCTTATTAAAACACAGGACAGGACCCGTGGGCCAAAAAGGCTGCACTGGGGTGGTGGGGAGTGGCTCATTTTATACTTTCAAGTTGGGAGGGGGTTAGTGACAGCACAAGCCTCCAGTAGATTTTGGAAGCAAGGTTTCCAGGACCTTGAGGAGACTAGCCATTGTTAGGAAAAGGCCATTTATTACTGTGTAACAAAAACTCAGTCATGAGATCCTTTAGATGTAGATCAGTGAGTCAGTCATAAGCAAGTTTCCAAAAGAATTTCTATACATTAAAGGATAAGATTGCCTTTTGCCCTTAGCAAAGTGTCAACATCGAAGCAACTGAGCTCTTAGAGGAAGGTCATTCTACCTGTTTCAAAGACTTGTCAATGGGCAGTAGACAGTAAGGACATTAATTTTTTTTTCAACACACCAGTACAGACTATTTTTAACTACTAAACAAATTGTTGTAAGGATTAAATAAGATAATGCCTATTAAATGCTTGACTCAGTACTTACAGCTGAATAAAAGGAGGGCTCTGTCTCCTATTCCTTCACTTGCTCTTTTTTTAATCGAAAGGCTAAGTGAAGGGGTAGTTCTGGATTTTCGGAAACCAGAAATGTGGAAGTCATATCAAAATCCAAAATTATTATTTTTATTATTATTTTAGTTTCTGTGACTTTTCTTTATGTAAGACCAGCCCTAATATTTCCTGTAGGTTAAAAATGTCTCCAATGCAATGTTTGTAGGTAAGTACCGGGAAAGACTTCTTTCAAAAAATACCTACTCTTCAGGCCTGTTGTGTTATTTTCTAGGACTTCACATTGAATAATTTATCTGCTGAAATCAAGCATTGATCTGTCTTCTTTGCAACAGAAATAACTTTACAAGAGTAGGTTTCAAGGCTTTCTGTTTTGCAGCAGAATGCCTTATTAAAACAAGCACTAGTGGCATTTGGGAAAACAGAACAAGTAAAAACAGAACTACTCTGATAGAAGGAGACACAGGAAGCCACGAATCCAGAACACCAAGCTAAAATAGCAAATCTGGAAAACCTTTATCTTATAGAATGTCATGTTTCCCTGTGTGTGGGTTTAATAACTCATTTCCCATGAAGGCCACAAAAATGACAGGTGTAACTCAGATAGGAAGACAACAGAAAAGAAGGTGTCTTTGGATTGGAGGCTAATCCTAGTTTCCCCTTTCTGAATCTTTTCTCTGAAATGCTTTTTTCCTATGGCTCAGCTAAGCTTACAAGAAGTATCTGGACAGAACTTACTTATTTTCTAACCAGGCTGCTTTCCTAAGAATTACTTTATCAACGTTCCCAGTCACTCACCAAACCATGTGGTTGTCTATCTCCAAGAAATACCTTTTCATTCAGAGGCTTCTTCAGAACTACATAATATTATAACTCGTACAAATAAAGCTTTCAGATAGGGCTACAGATTTTTCAATGTCTAGGTGGTAGTGGAGTCCTCAAACTAAGAACTAAGAAATTAACCACCGCCACTTCATTGACTGATTTGAAAATGATCTACTCAATTATAAGGCATGTAGCTGTATCCAGATGTTCATTAGTTATTGCTTATTCAGAGGACTGGCTATATTGGTCTTCCTATATTTTTAGGTTTATTAGAGTGTGAACATATACTGTAATTACAAGATGCAGATGAGCAACCATCTGCAGAGATTTCTCCTCCTCTCAAGGACTTTCAGATCAAACTGAGTCATATTCCACTGATGAGTTTCCCCTGGATTAAAGCTTCAGTGCACTGTCAATGACAATAATTATGGTGCTGAAAATACGTTTCTTTGGACTGGAAACTTCCTTTTCTGTCCTTTCCTGCTTTTAAAATAACTTTAAAAATAAACAATGTCTTGTGTGATATGTTAATAAGCCCTTTAGGTCAACCTTATTAGTTATGTTTTCAATGGACCATTATTGATAAATGAGCAATTTACTTTTAGGTCACAATTTAAGGACCATAAGCAGCGACAGAAATATTTGATAATAATTCTCAAAGACATATCTTTGTAGCTAGTCACCTCAACCCATCTTTCTTTTGAATAAAAGGGCTCATCCTATCTCCATTGTAGTGTGTGTCTGTTTTATGGTATTTTGAGAAATAGTCATTGGAAATGTCTACGATAGAAAGGTCCTCTGGAAGTTCTCCACGTATTCCTGCCATAACAGCATTACATGGAACATTCTGATTCTATCAGCAATTTTTGCTCATAAAAATATGAATTTATAGAGATTATTTGAAACAGAAGTATTTTTATTGTTATTTTCCTCTAAAGGACTACATGCTCAGAAATATATCATTTCAATATTATGGAGCAAAATAAGATAGGCATACCTCATTTTATAAAGCTTCACTTTACTGCATTTTATTGCATTTTTTTATGAATCGAAGGTTTGTGGCAACCTTGCATCCAGCAAGTTTATCAGCACCATTTTTTCAACAGCATTTCCTCACTTTGTGTCTGTGCCACATTTGATAATTCTCACAATATTTCAACTTTTTCATTATTATATTTACTATGGTGACCTGCGATCAGTGATTACAACTTACTGAAAGTGCAGTTGATGGTTAGTAATTTTTTTAGCAATAAAGAAATTTTTAATTAAGGCATGCACATTGTTTTTAGTCATAATACTATTGCACACCAAATAGACTAGAGTATAATGTAAATTTTAACTTTTATATGTACTGGGAAACCAAAAAATTCATTTGACTTGCTTTATTGCAATATGAACTTTGTTGTGGTGGTCTGGGACCAAACCCACAAAATCTCTGAGGTATGCCCCTATGACTTTGTATGGTCTCTTGGAGAACACCAGAACTTTGTATAGTCTTTTGTTGTAATTTGAATTACAACAAATTAATAGGCTTTGGGAAGATAATTCAGAGACCTATAAAACTAGTATATCCAGTTGGAAAGATTTCATCCTAATCTTGATGTTAGAGTATTCAACACACATCTCTTGTGTGTCTAAAATGGGCAGAGCTCTGTTGAATATTTTGGCAGATCAAGAAAAACTAAACATTGTTTTTGATGTCCTGCTTATGAACTAACAGGGGCTGATGGACATAAAACTGTTCAACCACAGTAAGAAGAATTAAGCTGATGCCAGGATACAGACTCAAACAATGTCCCAGGAAAAGGAAACTGAATAGCAAGGATTAATTCTGGTTGGGATTTCTCAGACTCTTGTCTGCCAAGCAATTTCTCTTCTTGTTTTCTAGTTCAGCTCTTTAAGTGTTTATTTTCTTTTTATTTCATTTTTATAAATTAGGTGTAGGGAGTTAAGACTCCCTTTTAAACTCAATTTTGAAATCAGAAAGTCAACAAATGACAAGCTACTTAGTATGCCTATGGAAATGCAAATTAAAACAAAATAATAATTATCCCCCAACCCCCACCAAAAAAAAAAAAAAGAAAAGAAAAAAAAGAAAGAAAAAGATTGATAAATTTTGATGAAAGTATGGAGAAATTGGTACTCCCAAACACTGCTGATATGAGTGTAAATTGAGGGCACTCAATTTCACAATGTCTACCATAATTAAAAATAATCTTATTCTCTTATATAGCAATTCAGCTTCTATATTTATCTTGGAAAAAGAAACATATAACCACAAAGAAGAATGTATAAGGGTGTTCAGAGCAACCTTTTTGAAAGAATAAACGTTAGAATCAAATTTCCTCAATAAATTTCCACCAGGGTGTGAATGGCTAAATTATCCAAGAATGAAATAGATCTCTAGATATTAAAATAGATTTCTAAGATATCAAAATGACAATGTTTGTTATGCAAAATAAAGAAATTCACATTTAGAAATAATATATAACTCTCTAGGGCTCCATACGTATGTATGTAAGAAAATTGTATGCATACGTATGTATGCAAAGAAATTGTTCTGCTAAAGTAGCTTAACCAGAGAAAGAGAGCGAAGACATCATTTTTAGAGGTAGTTCAGCATTCTGTCATACACTGAATAAAGCAATGGATGATCAGAAGCAGTAGTAAAGCAAAGGGACTAGAGCTGAAAACAGATCTATGAACCCCAGAGCCTGTTTTTAGTTCCATGTTGTGTAATTTTTACAGGATTAGGGTGGATTGTTTGGATTTGCCGTCCAAAGTTCTTTCTCATTACAGAAATCTTTAGAGAATATGGGGCCAAATATAGAGGGTTATCTGATTAACAAGCCCCAAATTCCTACTCCATCCTCACAATTCGTATCTCTATTGTCTGATTAAAAGGCATTTGCCATTATTGACTCCTGATTAATCTGTTAGACCTTTGAGACTAAGGGTTCCAATAAAACCTCTGGTTTTCCATTGCATTGTAAAAATTGTTTTCACCACCTCTCTTGTCTCCTCTTCCATTAGTTGGTGAGCTTGAAACCTTGAAATCTTTTATTACAAATCGAAGAGTCCAACTTCCCCTCCTTGACTTGATTCATTCTGTTAGTAAATGTAAGATTTATTCAAACTAGTAACTTCTCTTTTTTTCCCATTGTTTCCCTTCTTGGCAATTTTTCAGCAATATTCACATTAATATTCATGAGAAGGTGGATTAAACTTGAAATTCAGATCAAATGCACATTTTGTACTATAGCAGAGCTAATAAAAGTTTATGTGAAAAGGACTATTTCTACATGACCAAAATAAAGACATTGAATTTTTCAGAATTTATCTTCTCATTAATTATAATCCTTATCTCATTTTCCCAAGATATTCAAAAGACTACTTATTTGCAAAAGTCATGACATTAATAGTTGCTAAGTTTTTTTTTTTCTTAAATTCAGTGTTCATATTTGCTTTCTTATTTGATGAATGCAATGTATCGAATATAGTAGGAGCTCATTAAATATTTGTTAATCTAATGAGTGACAGATGTGTATTCAAACGGAATCTTCCCAAACAAAAATGTAAATTTACCAGCATTCTAAAATATTAATTGGTTAATTTACTTAAGATGACTCTGACTACAATAAAAATAATTGCATCTCATTTAATATCTGTGTCTCATCCTCTCTGACAAACATTATAGCTACATTTTTATCCAAGGCCACAGTCTTAATCCATTTTGGCTGCTATAACAGAGTACTATAAACTGGGTAGCTTATAAATGACAGAAATTTATTTCTTACAATTCTGGAGGTTGTAAAGTCCAATACCGAGCACCTGCTCATTCAGGGTCTTGTGAGAGCCTGCTTCCTGGAAGTCTTCTCACTGGGTCCCCACAGGGCAGAAGGAGTGAAGAAGCTCTCTTGGGCCTCTTAGGAAAGCACGAACACCGATCACAGGGACTCCACCCTCATGACCTAATTCAGGTCCCAAAGACTCCACCTCCTAAAACGCGCACATTGGGGGTAAGGATTTCAACATATGAATTTTGAGGGGGACACAAACACTCGGTCTACAACAACTACCTTGAAATGAAAATGTTCATTTTCAATTTAATACGTAGCACTTATATTGGGGAATACCACACATTCTTAGAAATAGTTTGTGTCTGGAAAACTAATGGTGTGATAAAATCTTAATTTTGTAGCATCCAGGAAAAAAAAACGATTAGATCCTCAAATTCTCTGATTTAAATGCAAAAGTACCATACAGCGAGGGGTCTTCTAGGAATGATCCTTAAATAGAAAAGGATATTGAGCAGATTCTCTCATTCATCCTTTTCAATCTTTTATTTATCTGGGAATTGGAACAAAACCATGTTAGCCACACTGCTGGGAAGATAAAACATTATTTATCCAAGTTTATATTCTAATGGTTAAGTGCATAGACTCCAGAATATGGCAGAGTGAAATTTGGAGTCCAGTGAAATCTGGAGGTCTGCTACCTATTAGCATATAGTCTTGTCTCAGCTCAGGCTGCTGTAACAAAATGCCGTAGACTAGGTGGCTTAGACAAGGGAGACGTACTTCTCACAGTTCTGGAGACTTAAAGTCCAAGATCAAGGTGCCAGTAGATTTGGCATCAGGTGAGGGTTCTTTACCTGGATTGCAGATGGCAGCCTTCTTTCTGTGTCCTCACATTACCTTTCCTCCGGTTGGTATTCCTGGAGAGAGAGAGATCTCCCGTCTCTTCCTCTTCTTTTGAGGACACCAATCTCATCAAAAGCACTTCACCCTCATGATTTCTTCTAAACCTAATTATTTCCCAAAGGCCTAATCTCCAATGTGACGGTATTCAGAAGTAGGGCCTTTGACATAATGACTTTTGGAGAGACACAAACATTCAGTTCATTAAAAAAGAAGCGATGTAGTTAATCTAAGTTTCAGTTGTTCTATCTGAAAATCAGGACAATTATAGTACCCATGAAAAGGTTTTTATATTAAATAGAATAGCAAATGTAAAACATGTATCATCTCCATATATTTTGGTGTAATTGTATGTTAACTGTTAAAATCATTATTTGTTAATTGTTTATTAGATTTTCTTTTCTTCTGTGGGACAATTATTTAGCCAGTATCCTTTTAATATTAACTTCAGCTGTAATAACTGGTTTTATTTCACTTACCTGTAAAATAGGAAAATGTCTCTTTGTACCTGTGCCTGCCTGTTCATTTGTCAAGATAGATAGATGATAGATAGATAGATGGAGATGATAGATTAGATAAATAGAATTTCTCTACTGAAAAACCCATATTTAAAATCCACATGCAAAATGCCATTCTTTTATTTTTCTTCAATAGACAAAAAAGTACCAAGAAAAATGTATATGCACTGTTGTGGTTTGAACATTGTCTTTTGCCAGTCTTTTTACCTGCATTTTTTGACACTCCAAAAACCTAGCTCTTGCCTCACCTTTCAAACTCAAAAGAATGGTCTGCTCCTAGAATATTAAGAATGAGGAACAATGATGAACTACAAATATTTGCTTCAATGTAATTTTTAAAAAGTCAACAAAGCAGTCTGAATTATTTTGTTATAAATTATACTGTTATAATGACACTCTGAGCCAGTGTATCAGAATATATGAAGTTCCATGCACTCTTGAATGAGAACCTGAGTTCACTAGCTCAGAGATAAGCTATACTGACACTTAGATTTAGAAGACAGAGCCACTGTAGAGAAATGAACCAAGTAAAATGCCAGGTTGCACAGACATGTCTACAAGGACAAGATTTTGCTGAAAATGCATATTAAGAAAAAAAAAAAAAACCACCCAACAAAACAGTTCTTAGAGGAAAAAAGATAAATTTCAAAAGTTATGCCTAAGGCACAGTTGTCATTTTGCATTCCACAGTTTTCTTGTGAAGGTGGAAGAATGAAACCTTTTAAAGTGTTATCCAATTTTGTTTCAGGTCTCTTGCATCTGTTGGCTTAAATGCCCTTCACTGTCAAATATTATGTCAGCATCACATTGTGACAGAGGTGGCCAAATTTAGAATTATACTGAAAAAGAGAACAATCAAAAAACTTTGTAACCACACAAGCCACAGTATCTCTGAGCACTTGTTTGTTTTTCAATAAAATTTAGCCAATGGTGAACTACTTCCTCTTCAAGTTTATATTGCTTTAGGAAAAACTTGATGAATTTTTCAAAGTGTATGGTCACACAAATCAAAGCTTGAAATATCAACCCAAAAAAGACATAAAATATAATCCTTCATAGTTTAAATAACTCCTAAGAAAGAAGGTCTACAAAGTCTCTATAGAGCTTACCACAAAACTTACAGAGGCTTGTACCATGTCTGAATTCAAGTTACGAAGTCAAAATACTCTGTGTTTGTGTGTGTGCATGCGTGCATGTGTGTGTATGTGTATGAGAGAGAGAGAGAGATGGAGAGACAATGACAGAGAAAGGAGAGTGAGAAGAAAGTTACAGTTTGTATTTGTGATGATAAATGGTTATGTAGAATGTTTTAGTTTTCAAACAGGGAAGACTGACAGGGAGAAGATCTGAGAGTTTCTTAAAACTTACACTTTTCTTGGGGCGCCTAGGTGGCTCAGTGGCTTAAAGCCTCTGCCTTCAGCTCAGGTCATGGTCTCAGTGTCCTGGGATCGAGCCCCACAACGAGCCCCCACAACAAGCCCCACATCGGGCTCTCTGCTCGGCGGGGAACCTGCTTCCTCCTCTCACGCTCTGCCTGCCTCTCTGACTACTTGTGATCTCTGTCTATCAAATAAATAAATAAAATCTTTAAAAAAAACCCCACACAACTTACACTTTTCTTTCTACACTCATAACCCAAAGACTTCTTTGTATCCATTTCCCTTTTTATCAGTTATGGGGTAAGTATACAATCACTCCATCTAATTCACAAAATTATTGTAATGATTTTAATTTTGTGAACAAACATATTTTTTGTCAATGTTATACATTAAATGTTACATCATACAATTGTTAAGAAGAGTGGTAGGATCGGTATATTTCAATATATTCAATTTGCAAAAGTTTTATACTAGGAATGTTTCATGTCAACTCTGATTTTGTATATAACTAATTTTATTATCTGGTATCTTGTTATTGTAGCAGCAGCATGGGAAACTGGGAAATGTCACTACTATAGAGTTAAGACCTACTTATGTTAAAGTTGCAGCCCTAATACATTATATGACTTATTCTTTAACCTTAGTTTCTTCTGAATAACAGATATAATACATTCACCCATATGATTATGGAAATGCCTAGTTTACCACAAAGCAGCTACTTAATAAATACTGGTTGTATCCAATGGTCTATTGAATAAAACATTAATTGCTTTACAAAAACACATAAAAGTCTCCTTGGTTAATTTGGTCACTCCTCCAACTTCTAAATAGAGGAACAAATTAGAAAGACAAAGAAAAAGAAAAGGAAAAGCTTGGAGAAAACAAACACTTCATACCTGATAATTCTAGCAGAATGCTAACAATAACGGCCTTTCATTCTGTCACCTCAATTGTGAAATAAAGCCCTTTACCTTAAAATACTAACTGTTAGAGAATATAGTTTTAGAACTCTTTTTCCTACTCAGTTTCATCTTCATATGTTTAAGGAAGGAAAAAATAACCCTTAATCTCTAACTATGACTTAAGGATCACAGAATCTTAGCAAGAAGTAAAATCACCATGCAGGAGTACCAATTTTCAAGTGCTCCTATTCATTAACTTTAAAGTTAAAAAAAATTTTAAAAATGGATAACTAAATAAAATACTCACTTTTAAAAAATGATAAGTACATTAAACTGCTGGTAAACACTGTATTTATAGAATAAGATTTTAGCTTCAAATAGTGTTACAGGTTTAGGCTATTCCAAAGTAAAAATCAGGTTAAAATATACCAAAAATTGAAAAGAATACTTCAGATCCACATTTATGACCACTTTTGGCAATTTAGTAATCTTTGGAACTGTATATTACAGTTTTTGCAAGAGAAAACCCCACCAGCAAGATAACTATGATTAGTAAGCTGTGTTTTCTATTACCCAGAGCTCTCCAAAAATTCTCCTGCTGGGATGACATTTGCAAGGTTACTGTATCAAAAAGCAGTTCTCCTTTCAAAAAAGGAATTTAAATATATTTTTATAGATCCAAAAATGAAGATAACCAAAAATCTCATTTTCTATAAATTGGAGGCTTATATTACATATCCTAATATGAACATCAAACATAATAGTAGGAAATGCTTTTAAAAATATTTCAACTGAATATCTAAGTTTCGTTTTTAATTTAAATTCAATTTAAAAACTGAGCAATGTATTTTACCAACAGTATTCACTTAAGTAATTCATTTATATGATAAATATTATAAATTACATTAAAATTAGAATCCCAAAATGAACTAAAAGTAGCCATAGCATTGTATATAAATGATCTATTATTTCCTCAAGACTGAAATTCAGAGTAAAACAGACACGTATTTCCATAGACTTGTTGTTTGATTAGGCTTATTTTAAATCCTCTATTACAAGAGTAAAGGCATGTTTTCTTGAAAACATGCTAGAATTGCTGATACAGTTTCAGAAGGCAGAACTGGAATCTATCAGTACCCATCCTGGGAGACAGATGTAAGCTCAGAGCAAGGGGACAGTTTCTAACAATTGGAGTTCTCTGCCCTGGGATGCGGTAATTTGGAAGCATGCACCAGAAGACGAAACTACCTTCCAAGGATGATCACTAGAGGACCAGTGCTGTAACAGTGTTGCAGAGGTCCCTTTAGAGAAATTTCATTGCATGTTTTCATGGACCAAATTGAAAATGAAGTGGGGCTAGACTAATTGTCAGGAGAGGAAGATAACTTTTAAAGCAAAGAGAGACCTTATTTTTTTTTTTTAATTAAAATCATCATGTCTCAAAATATTATTAAAATCATCATTATTATTGGGAAAAAAATCACAGTAACATATCTATTTCCACTATTGCAAATAGCTATGTAATCCTTTCCTACCTGCTAACATGTATTATAGAGTAGCATTAAGTATACTATATTTTTGTTTTTCCCAGTTAATGTATTATGAATATTTTTGTAAAATTTTATCCGCTCATTACAAAAGTTGATGAAAATGCAATGATAATAAAAAATTATGATCATGAAGACAGAGATGATGATTACCTCAGTTGAATACTTTTTATATGTTAAGCACTATTGAATGTATTTGGGGATAATTGTTGTGTTTAATCCTCACAACACATCACAGATGGGTTATTTAGGTGCAGAGTTTAAATACTCGCTCAAGCATAGACATATTATGTTGTATAACCAGTCTTTACACCAGGTAGATTATCCGGGCTGTTATATCCTAATCTTCTAAATAATGAAAATTTATTATAGAGACCTAATAGAGACAATTACCCATCAAAACCTGATGGGAGGAGAATTTCTGATGGCAAATGTGATTTAATTTGCACTTTCCTCTATGTTCTTAAAAATAAGAATGTATGCATTTCTGTATAACCCTTCAGTCTATTAAATGGATTTAAAAGATGATATTCTGCATTCCTTTTGGAATTCCTACTTGACGTGTAGGAATTAGAACTACTTTGGTATTCCTAGGAAAAATTCTAAGATTCTAAGAATTCCTCAGGAGCATAGGTATTAGCATGCCTAGATGAACCTAGAACTTCTTCCAGGGTGGAAGAAATGATACAGTGTGTCATAAAATCTCAAAATTTTGTAAAAATAAGGCAAGATTCTTCACTAGAAAGGACACAAGTAAATACCCCTGAAGGGGCAAAGTGACAGCAAGGGGAGAGCTTAGTTCATTTGTGTCCACATGGTAACAGTTCGTATGGGCTGGTTTTGTTTTATTATTGTGGTAGTGGAAAGAAAGGAAACTATGACAAAAGTTTGCAGTGAAAGAATTATTTTAGAACTTAAAGAAAGCTCAGCATCTGCTCCAGTGTAGCAAAGAGCTTCATGGAGGTAATATCTGCAATATTTTTCTTTGTCTTCAACAGGATACACTGGAAATTCCAAGGACTAAAACTATAGAGGACGAATCTTCCTAATTATTTGGTTTGTTGAAAGCATAGGAAAAAAAAAAAAAAAAAAGAACACTTGTTTGCAAACAATTAGAACCACTTTCACTCTACTTAAGTCTATTCATTATTTTCTTAATGCATTTTAACTATTCATATCCTGGAATAAGGCCCTAGGATTTCAATAATTTGTTTCTACTGAAATACTGAGCCTAGGAAGCTTTGTGTCTGAGTCAGGAATTCCTCCAATGTCAATGTTTCTCTTTTCTCTTGCCATCTCCTTTCTGAGCATTTTTTGGCCTCACAACAGACCTGGAATTAAGCTCACAGCTTCAAACTTAATTTCCAGCTTCTGGGTTGTGAGCAATTCCTTGACTTGCTCTGACATACTGTCCTGTGTGTTCCTGCCTAGCCTTGAGGGAAAATAGTGAGACTCATGAAGGGAGTGAGTGAAGATAGAAAAGAGGGTGTTGAGCTGACACAGTAAAGTACTTGGAGGTCTGGGAGATGAGGAAGAACCAGCAAAACAGACTGTTAAAGGTCAGGAAGGGGTCTAGAGGCAATAAAGCAGAAAGAGGAGATATTGGTCCGAGGTTGTAACACAGTTATTAATAATGACAAGTTCTAGGTGAGTTACAACCATGAGAGTGGAAGTGGAGAGACCTTGTTGAATACATGGGATATTTAGTAGATATCCAACTGTGGTCATACCTTGATAGTGGATTGAAAACCAACCTTACAGTCAGGGCTACTCTAGACACCATTTTAAAAACTTAAAAACAAGCCTTGAAAGCATAAAGATAAATCAAATCAGAAAAGCCATATACATGACTGGACTCCAGTCCCTCCAGGTTCTTGGATGGCCCCAGCATTTTAAAGTTTACTTGGATAATAATAATGATATATTGATTTCTCTCTCAACATGTTTCCTTCATTTAAATAATTAACTAGGGCATCTGGGTGCTAAGTATTTCCCTGTGGCTCAGGTCATGATCCCGTAGTTCTAGGATCAAGTCCCGCATCAGGCTCCTGGCTCAGTGGGGAGTCTACTTCTCCCTCTGACCCTTCCCCTTCTCCGTGCTTTCTTTCACTCTCTCGCTCTCCAATAAATAAATAAAGTCTTTAAAATAAATGACTACCATTAATTACTATAATCTGCTGAAAATTGATACTTACTTTGAATGGCATACCATCAAGATGAGAGTGCCATTTTAGGAGTGATAGGAGCAAGGCTCAAGGAATCACTTAACATAGGTGAATGATTCTGCCAAGCATGAGGAAAATGAATTTTTTCTCTGTCACAATGGAATTAAAAAGGCAGTTAATGTTATCATCAAATCATCGCTGTACAATAGCCAATTTGTCATGTCCTTTTACCTTTCTTTTCTATGCCTTATTCCCCACTGCAAACACAAAATTCTATCAGATACTCCTATAAAATAAAAGCATAAAGTAAAAGTTTAAGAGGAGATAAATTCAGAGAGAAAAGATAATGAGACATCATCATTTAGCAATGAAATATTAATGCCATAGAGAAATTCTTTCAATGCTCATTATAAGAAGGAAATTTCAGAAATAGGTATGTGACATGATTCTTCATAGATTACCTCTAATATTATTAATTGTATACTTTTACTTGTTCCAAAACAAACTTCTGAGAGTTCAGAAGCACAATGAATGCATTTAACTTTGATCCAGCAACAATTCCATATCTAAAAATTTATAGAAATATATGTATTCTTACATATGTGAAATGACAAGTGAAATGACATTGATGCATTGTTTGTAATAGTAAACTATTAGATACAATTTAATGTGTTTAAATAAATTACATGCAATCACTAATGAAATACGACAGAAGATTGTCCAGCAACAAAAAAAAAATATTGTTAGGAAACTATAGAGTTATATTGTGAAGTTCAAGTTGATTCAAAAACATCTTTTCTCTTAGCTCTAACACAATAATCTTTGTATTTTATCTACTACATCAAAACACTGATTTCTGAAATACAGTGAAGTACTTGGTTATATGAAATTTATAATTTTGAGGCATCTCCATTAATCAGGCCTTCTCTAAAAATCATGGTACATTGTATATACTTCTCTTCTGCATTTTAATTTAATTTACATTTAATAACAAGTATGATTTTCCTCCCATTCATGTTTGCAGTGTCATCTTCTAATTTTATTTTGTTGTTACATTATGTCTGTGAGTAACAAACTAATGATCTATATGTGATATAAAATGACATAATTTTCCATCTTCTATTATCTTCTTTCCAACTTCTATTATTTAAATCCATTTTTAAAATGCACCTTTTGGGTCAGGAGTTTTTATTGAGGACAGTCATATTTAAGACCTCCCAGGTCCATCAACAGTGGATGAAAAGTGCTAATTTCCCAGAGCATCCCAAAAAGTACTTATTACTTTTGATAGTTTCCCTATTTTCTTTATTCTTGCCATGTACAACATATTTAAAATGATAATAAAGTAATACTGGAATTATCTTATGCACTAAACAGAAAGATAAACATTGGTTCAATGTCTTCTAACAGTGGTCAAGAAATGTAACAATTTTCACTTTTATTTATTTTAATATGACATAATCGCCTCTAAATATGACAGTACATCTGAAAGGTAAAAATATATACATACTTATATACTCCATATATGTAATAAACTCTTGAAGAGGGGATGCCCAGAGAACAAACCACAAGATTCTAAGAGGCATAGATTAATAAGCTTGATGGTGTAACACTTCTTTCACATAGCTTTAAGGAAAGGAAGGAGCACATAGTGAAACCTGTTTCAATAAAGGAAGGCGATGTGCAAAAATAAAAAAAATCGGGAAAGAATTCAACCACAAAATTGATGTGTGCCCTGTGAAATAAAGGATACATATTGAACATGTGTAATGATATTCTTGTTTGTTCTTTTGAAATTGGTTTTGGCTACATATTCACATATATCCAACTTACTGAGTAGTATATTTTTAAAGTGTTTAATTTTTTTTAACCACCCTGTAGGTGATAAGGAGCTGGGAGAGGAAAGTCATTAAAAGGATTTGGTTTCAGACATTTACCTGACTTAAAAGATAGGAACATATCGAGTACAGTCAATTGTATGAACAATGTCCCTATTTTGTGTAAGAATTATTCCTTTCAAATGTTTTACAAAAAGTGGCCTCCTGATAACATTAGAATCCCAGAAGAACTCGTTATTGTAAACTTGAGTAAGAAATAATACAGATAAAGCTGGAACCAAATTAGTGACATAAATTCAGACTGACAGATTAGAAACACCAAAATGGTTTGGGGAAAGGAATCTCTTCCTTTATGTCCTATAGATGGGATCTAACTTGCATTGGTTTGAAGATTACTTAACCAATCAATAGTCACGATTCGTCAACAGTACAAGCTAAGCTGAATTCGTGTTGGCTCTGCAAATTGCATAAATACTACATTTTCAACTACATAAATTATAGGCTGAATGCAAGTAAAGTCTGAATTCCTTCCCAAAGTTATCATAGTGTATTTTCTGGCTTTGATTTAAAAGTTGGTTTAATTGTTATAAAGAAATAAGTATATAAATAAGAGCACTAAATCATTACATATCAAATGGTTTTCTTTAAAATCAAATGTCAAAATCATTACATACCAAATGTTTTCTTTAAAATCCATGATATATAAACTTTTTGGACTATAGAAACATGTGAAAATCTGTTTAGAGCTATGGAGGAAGTGAAGCTGACGGTGACAAGCATCCTCTTTCCATGTTCATCTGTGAGGCAGGGTGGTGTCTTTATTGTCAGATATCTCGGGTATTGGAGAGAGCCCAGGCTTCGCCTCAAATTGTCCACCAGGGCAGAATGGGTATCTAGAATATTCAACACAGCAGATGACCTGTTTGTTAATTCTATTCACTATTCAGAACCAAGGCAAGTTGTTAGGTTCCTAGTTCTGAAGGAATCCAGTTCTGAAAGGCAGACAGAGGAACATTACAAGTTTTTGGAACAGAATAGGATCGAAAATAGGAGCTGAACCATGAACTAAAGGACACAAGAAAATTCATGCTTAGGCACATGAGGCAGAGGTGAAGAGACCAGAAGAGGCTCTCTCTGAAGGCGATGGAGTGGTAACTCCAGGAATGGTGTGGAACTCAGCAGGGAGCATTAAAATAGGAAGTTCCAAATGAGAACTAACTATACCAAAATGAAATCTGCCTTATGCTTTGGGGTCTTGATAAAGCCGATGGATGAAATACTAAAGTCTTAGCTAAAGCAAGGGAGGCTAACAAAGCATAAATAGTGCATTAAAAGGTTTGATTGGGGCACTAGCAGGGGTTTAAGCCTGTTGGTGATGTTTGAATAACTACCTCCATAGAGAGAGGATGGATGCCAGTGGCTTGGCAACTAGCCAGAGCTGGAGATGCTTAGCAACTAGTGAGTAAGTGATATTATGAAAACCCAGCTTCTTTATACCTTTTAAAACATAAGCATTTATGTTCTTACACACACACACACACACACACACACACACACCAAAAAACAACCAAAAAAACCACCTTTATGTCTTTGAGCCAATCTGAGCTCAAATAACATTCTACTCTCTATAAGATGCATTTGCATTAATCTCAGCAACCATTGGACACAAATACTAGGCTAAGCAGAGGGAACCTCTGTGTTTACTGAACAATAGCCTCTCTCAGTTAGTTATGGGGATTTTAAACCTCTAACCAATGATGGCAAGCCTGTACCACAATGGCCTTTCCCTAGTGATTATTATTTGACCAGAGATGAGCACATATTTTACTTGGTCCCATCAGTCTGAAGGGAGCAGCTTTCATTCTCACTGTTAAATGAAAGAACTCTCTTCCTCTCTATTTTTCTCTCTCTCCCTGTCTCTTCCTCTCTCTCTCTCCCTCTCTCTCTCTCTCTCTTCCTTTCCCCAAGCATATAACCTCAATTCCTTCTAAGCAACTATTGGGTGTTGATGAGGAAAGTAAGCCTAAGAAAGAGTTTGAAGTTGAAAACTCATTGCAACATTTGAGATAAACACTCTCTTTATGAAACCAGTCTGAATCAGGTTTTTTGTTCACGGCATTCAAAAGCATCTCAACGCGAAATGGTCTTCTTTTTCTTTTTCTTTTCCTTTTCCTTTTCCTAATCATCTGACCAGATCAGATAATTCTGACCACAGTATTTTCTCTTTTCTTGATCTACATCCCTCCTCGGTTGATTTTATTCATTCCCGTGCCTTTAATGACTATCTATGCATTGACATAATCAGGTCAGAACTTACTACTGAGCACCAAACTTCTATTTCCAAGTGGTATTTGTTATCTCTTCCTGAGTCACCAAAAAGCTTCTCAAAATTAGCACTCTAATACTGAAATTTTCATCTGTGCTAGTACCCCCTCTACATCCACCTACGTTCTCATTATTTGTTGTATTGTGATCCACCTCACTTGAAACTTCAAGAGTCCATTTTCAGCCTCTTTTCAGCTCTTATCCAATCAGCATACATATTTCTCTTTTCTACTTCCTAAAGTATCCCTGAATTCATTTCCTCTTTGCTCTGTAGTTTGTAACTCTGGGGGCCAAGTTCTTCATCATCTTTCACAAGGAGTGTTCTAATCTCCACTTATTTGAACTCCCACCCAGGAATTTCTCCTTTTTTCTATCAATCCTTGAGACACAAATACCAGAGTTATTCTTCTAAATAAAAAATAGTAATAATTCACCCTTTTTCCTTGTGGGAAAATCAAACTGCTCAGCATGTTTTCATCCCCAGCGATTCACGACTAGACCCCAAACCCCCTCCCTGAGCTTACTTTCTTCTACTATCGTTCTTCCACACATTTCTGGCCTCCAGTCTAGAAATGCTTGGTTTGTATGTCTTACTTTTCTCTAAGCATGCCATCTTTCCTCTTGATCCATGCAGCTTTGCATGTTCTACATGTTTCTTCTGCTACTTCAAATGTCCTGACCCCAAAACTCTTCCTAGAAAACAATTAATTATTCTGCAACATCCGGCTCAGTAACTTCTCTGAAAACCTATCCCTAGGAGCAACCTCAGCTCTCGGGACAGAATTAATCTCCCCCTTGCTCTGCATTCAAATCACATGTTCTACATAACTTCTCATGTAGCATCTCCCACTCATACTATCATTCATAATTGGTGAGGCTGGAACTACTCTTAAACCATTAGCATTTTTAAAATGATAGAATGCACAGTTCACCTGGGAACCCCCCAGACCAATTAATGCAGTGTCTGGCATATCATTTTATTCCATATTTCCATAACAGTCTGGAGGAAAACAGTGGCACAGGATCTCTTGGGCCTCCACCCAGTGGAAAGCACAACTTTCTCAGGAAAGGTTTAGGTTTGTATCACTTGTTGTTTGTGCTAACTATACTCGTACTCTGTCATCAGTCCGTCACCTGGCCATTCCACTTCGCCTTCCAGGTTATCCCAGAGGACAAATAACTTGGAAACTCCTCTCCCAGCTAAAAGCTGAAAAAGTATAATTGCTATGTCCTAGATGTCCTAGATCTAAATGGAAGAATAAAGACGATGATGAATTCATTTCTAATAAACAACCTATCACATCCTAAGGCTGTTAGAGGTGAAAAATTCATCTACTAAATGTAATGAGGTTTGAGTAAAATCACTGGAGAACCACAAATATAGTGGGTTTCTCCCCGTCTTTGATTGGGCTTGATTCCCCCCCTCCCAGAGTAAAATCCTTTCAGGGTAAAGGTGGATGTTTTACCAGAGGAGGGCAAAGAATGCAGAAACAAATTAGACTCGACTCAAGCACAGATGACCTCTTAATACCTTTCATCAGAACAGCTCACCATATGTGCTATAACACCTTATGGGACACAGTGATACTGTTTTCAAGCTTTCTAACAGAGATGATAATCTGCTGCCAAATACTACTGCTCTATTCCTAAGTAGTTTCGCAATGGTGCTAAATTCTTCTAAAGCATTGCTTTGCCCTTTCGTGCACGAAGGTCTTGGCACATGGTTCAGGAGGCTTTATATGGTTTATGACAATCTAATTATTGAGTCTCATGTAGGCCTGACACATTATGAAGATGACAAAGTTACCTAGACTGAAATGAAATGCAGATTGTCATCATGAGACAATTCTGAATAACAGACATGTTCCCACATGAATCTATGCTGAAATAAATTTGTCAAACTCCATAGTTTATGTGTGGCATATTTATATATTATAACCATATTCTAAGCTTTTTTTTTTTTTTTTTAATTTATTTACCTGAGAGAGTGAGAAAGGGAGAAGCAGACCCCTGCTGAGCAGGGAGCTGGTTGCCAGGCTCCATTCATCCCAGAACCCTGGGATCATGACCTGAGCTGAAGGCAGATTCCTAATCTACTGAACCACCCATGCGCCCCCAGAAGCTTTTTTTTTTAGTAAGAAGACAATTGAGAAAATCTAGAATACGTAGTTGGTCAATGCATTTAAATGTCACAAGAATCTTGTGAAGTAAGATACTGCTATTATACCCATTTTAGAGAAATCAAATTATAGGATCTTAAAGTAACTTGTTCAAGGGCACAAAGGTAGGAAGTGGCAGAACTAGTAATAAAACCCAGTCTGCCTTCACAGACTACATATTTTATCAATATGCAAATTGCCTCTCTATTTAGTGAAGTCCAAGGAGAATAATCAGCTTTCTGAAAAAAGTGGAAAAGTTTACTACACAATTGCTGAGGTCAAGACATAATGCCAATTACGAAATGTACTTATAGTACTTTATATACTATAGTATATATATATATATATACTATAGTATATATACTATACACTATACTATAGTACTTATAATAAAATAGTACTTTATTTTAGCCTTTAATCATGCCATTTGCACTTGTGCATAACCAGGTCTTGAATATTCAGGAGTCATTCACAAGTAAATCTTTACCTAATTTATGTTAACTTAACATGAGTTAATCACTGAATTGTAGATCTGAAGGTAATCTAGAAAATATATAACCGCAAACAAAGGCCTCAATGTTTCAAACAGCCAATTGGAATACTCCAAGACAATAAGCAAGTCCTTCGAGGTTATTTTGAAGTCCAACAGAAACCCAACTTAATCAGTAAGTCATGGTCAGGTAGACTCTACCACAGGGTACAAATGAGAATGCAAGGAGGAGTTCCCAAAGATAGGTGTGAGCTATACTGTCACCCCAAAAGGAGTCTGCAATCACTTAAGTGAATTAAATCACTTAATTCACATTGTAATTAATGGATCCCAGTGACCAGCTTGCCCTATTATTATGAGCAATGAAAAGGAAACTCCGAAAAAAAGGAAGTTTAGGAGATCAGTTTAGGAGATGTGAATCAAAAACTGCTAGCATTTTTCCATATCAAGTTAAGAGGCACTTGCCAAGTCACTATGAGAAGGGATGCTATCCAGTTTTCAACTTCCTACAGGAGCTGAGAAGCAAAATATGTTCAGTAAGCAGAATAGAATCGTTCTTGTAGCAACCAAATTAATCTTTCATTAGTAAATAAAAACCACATATCCTCATCCAATCTCAAAAGCTAAACAGTAAAAATCCCAGTAGCTTAAGACAGAAAACACACCATTAAAGCTTGAATATCCCACTTATGAGTAAAAACAAGTACCGAAATCCAACCTTTAATGCTATCCTTTTCTAATGTATCTAGTCCAGCTCCCACCTTCAGTTAATGTACTTTGCGTAGAAAAAACATCTTTTTCTGACTGATGCTGAGGAAAAGAGTGAAATGTTTATAGAGTAGAAAATTCAATTCAGAAAAAGGAGGAGATGCTAGTACTAGCATTTCCACATCAACACTGCAAGGAAGGGGAGAAGGCACTCTGCCACACAAATTGAACTAATTCCAAGGAAGATTAAGGGAAATAGAGACATATTTCAGACCTGTTTAATGAATTGCAATCATTTCCCTTTGCTTTGACTAAACCACCAAGCAGGCAATCTGGTCTTTTTCAGAAGAAAGGAAAAGGGAAAGGAAAATGAATATATATGTACACATACATAGTATATATACATATATAAATAATATATAAATGATACACACACATGGAATCTTAACTGACATTTTGAGTGTCACAGAAAGAATGCCAAATTTTTCAGCAATAGTCCTGAAATTTTACAGGACCCACCACCATAAATGCAAAACTCAAGGTTAAATTGGTTTGTACAATAAGGGAAGACAGCAGAAGGCGCTCTGCTGTGAGAGCTTACAAGGGCACAAGAGACAAGAGTGATATGGTAAACCAAAGTTTTTTACCCCATATTTTATAGGTTGCCATGTTTTGTTGATTAATTTTTCAGTGGTATATTTCACCCAGTCTTTCTAGCATACTACCTGTTCTGTGCACTAAAACTAGAATCAGAAAACATGGGCTTAAGCTGGACTTTGTCATGAGCCATCATTTAGCAAAGGTAATTTCACTTCTAAAATGGGGAAAATAAAGCCAAAATGACATATATGTGATGAAGATGAAGTGAGGTTGCATTTGTGAGACCAACTTATAACCATACTTGTTACTATAGTATAAACAATAAAATGTTAGACAAATAATAATGATGATATTAGTAATATAAATAATGATAATAGTAAAAATTACTTTTGGTTACCACTTGTCAGTATTAAGTTATAATAGCACATTATTACCTGGCTCTAAGGCATGGATTTTGCAACATTGAATTTATAGCCAGAGGAGACGAATTAGCTTTTCTACATATGGTGAAATTTTGTACAGAAATATAGGATTCCCTATTCAATATGGAAACAAGATTTTCCAGCTTTAATTCTTGTTCTTTATACTTTCTGTTAAAATGTCTATGAATATAACCAGAAAGCCAAAATAAATAGTAGCACTAGAACTAAAGATAAAATTAAAATCGTATATCAACAGGCAAAAGAAAGTTCATGAACTTTGTTATTGTGATAATTTATTGAGAAGCAGAGGCTTGAGTTAGGCACGATGTGCTTTATCTTTGGTAAATAAAACAAACAAAAAACCTAAACAACATAAAAATATACTTTGAAATTCTCAGTGTGGTGGTGGGACTAATAGACTGGCAGAATTAACATCAACTGGGAATTTGTTAGAAGTGCTAATACAGCAAATTACAGGCTCCAAACTTAAGGGCCATACCAAACTCTCCAGGTGATTTCCATACCCACTGAAGTTTGGGAACCACTGGCACAAACACAAAAATATTTTGATTCATGTTCATCTTTCAGTGACCCAAAACAGATGAATATTATTATTCCTACTTTCAGGTGAAAAATTAAGAAACAGGAATTAAAAGTATAGATTGCTCTAGGCAGTATAGACATTTTAACAATGTTTATTCTTCCAATCCAAGAGCATGGAATGGTCTTCCATCTTTTTGTGTCTTCCTCAATTTCTTTCATGAGTGTCCTGTAGTTCCTCGAGTACAGATCCTTTACCTCTTTGGTTAGGTTTATTCCCAGGTATCTTATGGTTCTTGGTGCTATAGTAAATGGAATCGATTCTCTAATTTCCCTTTCTGTATTTTCATTGTTAGTGTATAAGAAAGCCACTGATTTCTGTACATTGACTTTGTACCCTGCCACGTTACTGAATTGCTGTATGAGTTCTAGTAGTTTGGGGGTGGAGTCTTTTGGGTTTTCCATATAAAGAATCATGTCATCTGCAAAGAGAGAGAGTTTGACTTCTTCATTGCCAATTTGGATCCTTTTATTTCTCTTTGTTGTCTGATTGCTGTTGCTAGGACTTCTAATACTATGTTGAACAAGAGTGGTGAGAGTGGGCATCCTTGTCGTGTTCCTGATCTCAACCGGAAGGCTGCAAGTTTTTTCCCATTGAGGATGATATTTGCTGTGGGTTTTTCATAGATAGATTTGATGAAGTTCAGGAATGTTCCCCCTATCCCTCTACTTTGAAGTGTTTTAATCAGGAATGGATGCTGGATTTTGTCAAATGCTTTTTCTGCATTAATTGAGAGGACCATGTGGTTCTTCTCTCTTTTCTTATTAATTTGTTCTATCACATTGATTGATTTGAGAATGTTGAACCATCCTTGTAGCCCAGGAATGAATCCCACCTGGTCATGGTGGATAATCTTTTTAATATGCTGTTGGATCCTGTTTGCTAGGATCTTGTTGAGAATCTTAGCATCCATATTCATCAGTGATATTGGTCTTAAATTCTCCTTTTTGGTAGGGTCTTTGCCTGGTTTGGGGATCAGGGTAATGCTGGCTTCATAGAAAGAGTCTGGAAGTTTTCCTTCTGCTTCAATTTTTTGAAACAGCTTCAGGAGAATAGGTGTTATTTCTTCATTGAAAGTTTGGTAGAATTCCCCAGGGAATCTGTCAGGTCCTGGGCTCTTGTTTTTTGGGAGGTTTGTGATCACTGCTTCAATTTCATTACTAGATATCGGTCTATTTAGGTTGTCGATTTCTTCCTGGTTCAATTTTGGGAGTTTATAGCTTTCCAGGAATGCATCCATTTCATCTAGGTTGCTTAGCTTATTGGCATATAACTGTTGATAATAACTTCTGATGATTGTTTCTACTTCATTGGTGCCTAAAGCAATCTATACTTTTAATGCCATTCCAATCAAAATTCCACTGGTATTCTTCAAAGAGCTGGAGCAAATAATCCAAAAATTTGTATGGAACCAGAAGAGACCCGAATCGCTAAGGAAATGTTGAAAAACAAAAATAAAACTGGGGCATCACTTTACCTGATTTCAAGCTTTACTACAAAGCTGTGATCACCAAGACAGCATGGTACTGGCATAAAAACAGACACATAGACCAGTGGAACAGAGTAGAGAGCCCAGATATGGACCCTCAACTCTATGGTCAGTTAATCTTCAACAAAACAGGAAAAAATATACAGTGGAAAAAAAGACAGTCTCTTCAATAAATGGTGCTGGGAAAACTGGGTAGCTATACGTAGAAGAATGAAACTCAACCATTCTCTTACACCGTACACAAAGATAAACTCAAAATGGATAAAAGACCTCAATGTGAGACAGGAATCCATCAGAATCCTAGAGGAGAACATAGGCAGTAATCTCTTCGATATCAGCCACAGCAACTTCTTTCAAGATATGTCTCCAAAGGCAAAGGAAACAAAACCCAAAATAAACTTTTGGGACTTCATCAAAATCAAAAGCTTCTGCACAGCAAAGGAAACAGTCAAGAAAACAAAGAGGCAACTCATGGAATGGGAGAAGATATTTGCAAATGACAGTACAGACAAAAGATTGATATCCAGGATCTATAAAGAACTCCTCAAACTCAACACACACAAAACAGATAATCATATCAAAAAATGGGCAGAAGGTATGAACAGACACTTCTCCAATGAAGACATACAAATGGCTATCAGACACATGAAAAAATGTTCATCATCACTAGCCATCAGGGAGATTCAAATTAAAACCACATTGAGATATCACCTTACACCAGTTAGAATGGCCAAAATTAGCAAGACAGGAAACAACATGTGCTGGAGGGGATGTGGAGAAAGGGGAACCCTCTTACACTGTTGGTGGAAATGCAAGTTGGTGCAGCCTCTTTGGAGAACAGTGTGGAGATTCCTCAAGAAATTAAAAATAGAACTTCCCTATGACCCTGCAATTGCACTACTGGGTATTTACCCCAAAGATACAGATGTAGTGAAAAGAAGGGCCATCTGTACCCCAATGTTTATAGCAGCAATGGCCATGGTTGCCAAACTGTGGAAAGAACCAAGATGCTCTTCAACAGATGAATGGATAAGGAAGATGTGGTCCATATACATTATGGAGTATTATGCCTCCATCAGAAAGGATGAATACCCAACTTTTGTAGCAACATGGACGGGACTGGAAGAGATGATGCTGAGTGAAATAAGTCAAGCAGAGAGAGTCAATTATCATATGGTTTCACTTATTTGTGGAGCATAACAAATAGCATGGAGGACATGGGGAGTTAGGAGAAGGCAGTTGGGAGAAATTGGAAGGGGAGGTGAACAATGAAATACTATGGACTCTGAAAAACAATCTGAAGGGTTTGAAGAGGTTGGGGGGTGGGAGGTTGGGGAACCAGGTGGTGGGTATTAGAGAGGTCACAGACTGCATGGAGCACTGGGTGTGGTACAAAAACAATGAATACTGTTATTCTGAAAATAAGTTAAAAAAATGATTAAAAAAAAAAGAAACAGGAATTAAGAGATTTCACCTACCCAGCACAATCAGGCAGAATCAGGGTTAATGTGCTAATTATTTGACCTTGAAGATTATCTCTTGCTTAACTCTTTATATATACGATCTCCTTAGCTTTAAGACCAATAGTTTGAAAACTACGTTTTTAAGTACACAGAAAAAAAATCAAATTAGAAGCTTCTTGCTTGTCTTCAAAAGCATTATAAAGGACATGTTACAGATATTTGTAAGGTGTAAACAAAATTAAATGCAAGGGGAGACAAAAATGATGGGTGAGGAAATAAGAGTGTGAGAAATTCCAAAAGACAGCGGCAGGGTTGAATTTACATTAATGAGAGTAGAATAAAGAAAAACAAACTGAGAAGAAAAACAGAACAGAATAGGAAAGTAAAAGAATTATTGTTGAAACCACGACAGAGAAGATAAAAGACACAGAATTCTGACAACTGAGACCTAAAACGATGACACTGACTGTCAAATAAAATGTAAAAACAGGAAGAGGAGCACCTGGGTGGCTCAGTTGGTTAAGTAACAGACTTGGTTTCAGCTCAGGTCAAGAGCTCACCTCAGTCACGGAGTCCTGAGTTCAAGTCCTACATGAAGGCCTCTGTGCTCAGCAGGGAGTCAGCTTGAGATACTCTCCCTCTGCACCCCCACCCTGAGCTCTCACATGCTTGCATTCTCTCTCTCAAATAAATAATTTTTTTTAAAGATTTTATTTATTTATTTGACAGAGATCACAAGTAGGCAGAGAGGCAGGCAGAGAGGCAGGCAGAGAGAGAGGAAGGGAAGCAGGCTCCCTGCTGAGCAGAGAGCCTGACACGGGGCTCAATTCCAGGACCCCGAAATCATGACCTAAGCCTAAGGCAGAGGCTTTAACCCACTGAGCCACCCAGGCACCCCTCAAATAAATAAATCTTTAAAAAAATAAGATAAAATAAAATAAAAACAGGAAGAGAAGAGCAATACATGATACAACATGGAAAGTCTGACCATGAAAAAGGACGTGAGTATACCAAAAGGTAGTAATCAGAGAATTACACATAAAACTTATGATAGGGGTGCCTGGCTGGTTCAGTCAATAGAGCATGCAACTTTTGATCTCAGGGTTGTGAGTTCAAGCCCCACACTTTGTGTGGAGCCTACTTAAAAACAAAACAAAACAAACAAACAGATAAATTAATGATAAAAGACCAATGTACGATACAACATACCATGATAATTTTATATATTATTCTAATTCCAAAGGTAAAAAAGAAAATTCACAAAGCATCCAGGCTCAAAATACATGTCACATTGGAAATACATGAAGACCTTCAAAATGAGAACAAACAGGCTATTTATTCAGAGTTGGCTATTGCAAGGGACTCAGCTACCATCACTTGGATTTGCCAGAGCCTTAAATGTAGGCAAGGAAGTGGGAAAGTTTACAGGGAGGAGGGGTGTTGTAAAAAAAAAAAAAGAATGCTTCAGGTATGTTCTGATTGGAAGTTGATGGTATAAGGAAGTAGGCTAGTTAGAAGCAGGATATCTCATGTTCTTGTTTAGGGAAACGTGCTTGGCTTCCTCTGGTTGTTCTGGTTGGTCCTGAGTTAGAAGTAGCAGCAAATATTGGAGAAGCTGGAAGTCATTGACCAACTCTTGACCTTGCTAAGCTGAGGTCTCTGGAGATGGTACTTGGGTTTCCCCAGGCCTCTTGCCACAGAGGTTGTAGGTCAGGGCTCTACTGTCATGTATAGTCTTATTATACACACCAAAGGAATGAAATAGTTAAATTCTCTTGTTTCTAAGCATAAGCCTACAGGCAATAAAAATTCCATTTGGTCATAACCGCCTCTGTATTTATTAGATTTGTATAGATTAAACTCATTTAAAGATATTTATAGTATTTCAAACATGAAAAAATGTTTTTGATAGTTTAAAAATTTAAGCCAATAAAATGCAGAAAAATATATGAGAATATTTAACTGACATTTAGATGAAGAACGATTTTCTAAGCTTAATGGCAATAGAGGATATCACCAATATCTCCAAGGAAAAGATGAATAGAATTTATTGCATAAACATTTATGTAAATTGAAATGAAAATGTAATATTAAAAAGTACAAATATGAAAATAAAGGCTTTTTTATTATTTTAATTCCAGCGTTGTTAATATACAGCATTATATTAGCCTCAGGTGTACAGTATAGTGATTCGACACTTCCATGTATCAGTCAGTGCTCATCGCGAGTGCCCTCTGTACTCCCCATCACCTATTTCCCCCCAACCATCACTTCGTTCTCCATAGTTAAGAGTCTCTTGGTTTGTCTCTCTCTCTTTTTAACTTTGCTTGTTCGTTTTCTTTCTTAAGTTCCACATATGGGTGAAATCATATGGTATTTGTCTTTCTTTGACTGACTTATTTAAACTTAGCATTATTTTTTTAGCATCTTTTTAGCTTGTCATCTTTTTTTTTTCTTACTTTGTTTCATGCAACCTGCACTCTAACAGTGATTTTCTGAGGTAGTACTGATTTGCAAACTGACCCCACACTGGGAGGGTAGTGAGAGATTGAAGAAAGAGACATACAAGATTGATAGGTGCAAGGCTTGTCTTGGGCAACCACAAGACAAGTAAATCTTGGCCTTGCTCTGGAGGGTATATATGACTGGCTTCAGTCATACATACCCTCCAGATGGTCTCTCAACAGCACATTCCTCTCTCAAGGTTGCATCCTTGAAAACAGTTCCCACTGTGGGAACATTGGCACATTCCAAGGACAGCAGAGAGAGTAAGAGGCCTCTGATTGCCAGGTTCAGTTCCTGGGTCAACAGGAGGTCATTTCCTCTCAATTACCTATTACCTCCTACAACAAAGGAACTGTTTTTTTGTATTTTTTTTTTTTTTACATAAAAATTCACCCCACCATCCCCCCACCTCCGCCCTCTGCAGAGGAGGATTTTAATACTCAGGTGGATAGGAAGACCTGTCATAGAAGGGGCAGCATCTTGTCTTTACTAAAATAAATATCCTAGATATAGATTTGCTTTCCCTGCATACAATGCTTCTTCCAAACTACTGCCCCTGGATTTACAGAATGTCTTCACCACCATCATGGTATTCCACACAACATTACTTCTGATCAAAGAACTTACTCTACGGGAAAAAAAAAAATACACGTCAATGAACCCATGCTTATGGAATTCACTGGTCTTTTGGTAGAACAGTGGAATGACCTTTTGAAAGCCTGCAGAAGCTAGGTGGGGATACTTTGTAGGTGGGCAGCAAGATTCACTAGAAGGTTGTATATGCTCTCAATTAGTATCCCATATATGGTGTTATTTCTCCCATCACTAAGATTCATAGGTCCAGAAATCAAGAAGTAAAAATGGAAGTGGCACCACTTACTACTATTTACCTCTAGTGACCAATAGCACAGTAGTTGCTTATTGTTCCCAAGATTTCATGCTCTGCTGGTCCAGAGATCTTAGTTGCAGAGGAAAAAAGGTTTTCATCAAGAGACACAATGATTATCCTGAACTAGAAGTTAAGACTGCCACCCAACCATGTTGGGCTTCTTATGTCTCTGGATTAACAGGCAAAGTAAGGAGTTATGGTACTGGATGGGGAGACTGGACTACTTCTCCACAGTAGAGATAAGGAAGAGGATGTCTGGAATACAGGTGATCCTCCCTAGAGCATCTCTTAGCTTTCCATACCCTATAATTAAGGCCATTGGAAAACTACAATAACCCAATACAGATAAGATTACTCAAGGCCCAGACCCTTGAGAATGAAGGTTTGTGTCACTGTCCCACATAAAGAACAATTACCAGCTGAGATGATTGCTAAAGGCAAAGGGAATACAGACTGGAAGGTAGATACAAATATCAGCTACAATTCTATGACGAGTTATAGACGGAGGACTATAATTGTTTTGTGTATTCCCTCCTTATTTTATTATGAATATGTTTGTGTGTGTGTGTGCATGCATTTTTGCTTTCTTTCTGCTCTTACTCCCTTACCATGTAATATAAGATGTATGAACTATATCATAGAATTTAAGTTTGTTCATTTTACATCACAGTATTTAGGTTATAAAATATTAAGAAGAAGAGTAAATATCACTCAAGAACTTTACCATTTCTTCCAAGGAAACAGTGTATTTTCAGTTGTATGCAGGATATTTGCATCGTGTAAGGCAGAGTTATTATCTTGCTAATCTACTCATTTGAAGATTAAGTATGGTGTCAGGAGGTGTGTATCTGTGCCAAGTCAACAAGGAAGGGGTGATGGTCAAATTGCCTGGGCCACAGGATGCCCAGATAGCTGGTTAGGTATTATTTCTGGGTATGTTTGTGAGTAAAGTAGATGACCCTGCCCCATGTGGGTGGACATCAACCAGTCATCCTGTCCTCTGAGAGCTTGAATAGAACAAAAAAGCAGAAAGAGTTTGAATTTGCCCAACCTGATTACCTGCTAGGCCATGAATCTTCTCCTGCCCTCAGAACACTTGGCTCTCATGCCTTCAGCCCTGAACTAGCATCTGCACCATCAGCTCTTTACCATTCAAGGCTTTTAAAACCCTGGCTTTCCTAGGTCTCCAACTTCCAGATGGCAGATGATGGGACTTCGCAGCCTCCCTAATCATGTGAGGCAATACTTCATAATCAGTTCTGTTTGTCCGAATAACCCTAATATACCATAGCTTCAAAAATAGCAATGGTAGGATTCTGATATTGGTAAGTTCTATAAAGAAATGGTTAAATCTAAAATTTAAAATAGTTAATTAGGGGTGCCTGGGTGGCTCAGTTGGTTAAGCCACTGCCTTAGGCTCAGGTCATGATCCCAGGGTCCTGGGATTGAGTCCCACATTGGGCTACTTGCTCAGCAGGGAGCCAGCTTCTCTCTCTGCCTCTGCCTGCCGCTCTGCCTGCTTGTGTTCTGCCTGTCTCCCTCTTTCTCTGACAAATAAATAAATAAATAAATAAAATCTTTAAAAAAATAGTTAATTAAAATTAAAACATCAAGATAAAAACTTTATTTTTGTTTATATTTGAGATATTGGTATTTTGCTTTTTTATATTTGGGATATTTTGAAGCCATGTTTTATATTAAACTCAAAGAATCAAGAATACGAATTTTCTAAAGTAACCACAAACTAAAGTAAAAAACTTTACAATAAGCTTAAGGTTTTGAAGATTATAAATTCTTTTGTACCAAATATACCAGACAGGATAATAACGTTACTCCTTAGAATGTGCGAAATATTCCCTGAAGATCCAGATTGCTATTCACATCTCAGTAGTGGCAAGCATCTATATACAAATGCTAGTGAATGACAAACTGGTACAGAAACAAAGGATTTAAGATGTTTCATTAGTCAGCCCAAAAATTTGGAACAATTATTAAAATGAATTGACTTCCATGTATCTGATGTCACGTATCTGTATAGGGCATACCTGTATTGTGTAGTGTCAGTTGCTATGATATATAACATAATGATTATGATTTTTTAAGTTGAATTATAATTGATCATGCAAAATTATACTAGTTTCAGATCTACAAGATAGTGATTTGATACTTTTTTTACATTATGAAATGATCACCATGATAGGTCTAGCTATCATTGGTCACCATACAACATTATTATAATGTAATTGACTATATTCTCTATGCTGTATATTAGATCCCTGTGACTTATTTTCTAACTGGAAGTTTGGTACCTTTTAATCCCCTTCACCTATTATGCCCATACCCACAGGCCCTCTCCTCTCTGACAACTACCAGTTTTTTCTTTGTATCTATGAATCTGTTTCTCTTTTGTTTTGTTTTGTTTCTTATATTCCACAGATAAGTGAAATTATACAATATTTATGTTTCTCTGACTTATTTCATTTAACATAATAATGTCTAGTTCCATCCATGCTACCCCAAATGGCAAGATGTCATTCTTTTTTACAGCCAAGTAATATTCTACTGTGTGTGTGTGTGTGTATGTGTGTACATACCACATCTTCTTATCCATTTGATGGACACTTAGTTTACTTCCATATCTTGACTATTGTGAATAATCCTGCAACAAACAGGAGCATATATCTTTTTGTTTTCTTTGAACAAATACCCAGAAGTAGAATTACTGGATATGGTATTTCTATTTTTAGTTTTTTGAGGAACCTCCATACTGTTTTCCATAGTGGATGCACCAATTTATATTCTCACCACCAGTTTATGAGGATTGCCTTTTCTCCACATCCTTGCCAACACTTGTTACTTCCTATATTTTTCATAATAGCCATTCTGATAGATGTGAAGTGGTATGTCACTGGAGTTTTGATTTTGCATTTCCCTGATGATGAGTGTTGTTGAACCTCTTTTCATGTGTCTGCTGGCCATGTGTATGTCTTCTTTAGAAAAATGTCTATTCAGGTCCTCTGCCCATTTGTAATCTGATTACTTGGTCCTTTGTTATTAAGATGTATAAGTTCTTCATATATTTTGTGTATCAACCCCTTATCCCATATGTTGTTTTCAAGTATGTTAAGAAGGATATATTTATATATTGTGGGACATATGTAATGTCTTATATCATTCATTATAGTCCTCAAAAATCATCTGTCAGGTGTTTTAATGTACGAGAACCTGTGGTAGAGAATAGGAAAATGAGAAATCTATAACTCCTCTCAGCAATTCTGAGTCTAGTGAGACCCCAAATAATGAGATTTAAAAGACACAGGTTCAAAAAATGTGGACTATGAAGAGTGAAAGAAAATTATGGAAAAGAAACTGAGGAAGAGGTGCTCTGAATCTTTCTGCTTGAATGGAATATATAAATGCCTTAGTGTGGTCTGCTCTTCCCTGGATGAGGGGTGTGGTGTGTGTGTGTGTGCGTGCGCGCATGCACGCATACACGTCTGGGCACACATGCCCATAGGCAGAGCTGGTGGAGCAAGGAGAGAACTGCCCATGAGTAGAAGCTATAGAAGCAAAGGAGGGGAGGACACAACAAAAGGCTAGCCTCTTCTGCCAATATTCCTTATTTCTCGATATCCACCTGAGAGTCACATTTAGAAATCATAGCTTTTCCGTAATGCACCGAGTTCATGACACTCTGGCACATGACAGATTGGTCTTACAAAGGAGCCAATTCATCTTCTATAGATGGGAGGTTTGTTTCACAAAGAGTCATTCAGAGAGGGAAAAGGAAAATTATGAGCTAATATTTATTGAAAACCGAAGAGAATAAAGAGTCACATATTATAGCACATATTGAGAAATACACTCGAGAACGATTGTACTAGATGCCAATTTGCAGTGTGCTCTAGGGTAAAAATGGGAAGAAATGGAAATGATTTTCTAAACCCAAGATAAAAATGAATACAAAGTGTAATAACACTAATAATATTTGTAAATGAGGCACTCAATTACAGAATATTTTTATACCCTGAATCCTAGCGTTTTTTTAATTTTTAGATATAAATTTGGTTAAATTTCTTCTATTTTAAAAATGATTCCCTCTGCTATAATCTTCTTTAATATATAGTAATAGAACAGCTTGAAAGCTTCCTCACAGAAGGTTGCCACAGCAACATCCCTTCTATATGTATGCATGGGATTGGGGGAAGGGGGGTAGAAATACAGGTGAAATGCAGTGGACTGTGGAATGTAATTTAGTCAATTTTCAAGGGAGGAATAAAAAAACTCAGGGTACATGGGGAAAGGGAAAAGAGCAGACTGCAGAACATGCAGACTATTTTAGTATTGGTCACCTCTGTTCTCATATAACTCTGGATACACCTCTAGATAACGTAAAACAGAGACACTCCTTCTGAAAGACAGGCAGGATGATTCTTAAAGTAGGAGCACGGAACACATTAGGTCTCCACACTGGCCCACAGCCACACAGAGCTAACGTGAGGTAGATACCAAAGAGGGAAGCTCAGCCTACTTTACTCCCAGCTGCCTTGAATGCCAAGTGTTCACATGTCTTTGCCAATATTTTTATGCTTTTTACACTCCAAAGAAAATTGACTTGAATTTAGCTATTTCACCCTCCTCTTGAACACTTTGGTCCCAGTGAAAGAAGTTGTTCCTGGCCCAATAAAGCCAGTTAAATTTATAAAGAAGGCAGTGTTTGACTTAAATATCATATCCCTGCTTCTTTGGAGCATCAAAAAATCCTCAATACTCAGGTGTCAAATACAAGCAGACATGTTGAGTGGCAACCAAATTTCAATACCCATCATTTCATCTCCTCCCTGGGATTTCTTTCCTGTACAATTTTCCCTTTTTCTCTATTTACATGGAAATTCACATGAACTTCCTCCTTTTCCTCAGGACCATGGAAAATAATTTCAATCAATCCTAAAAAGAAAGGCTAAATTTTATTGAGATGCTATAGGCCTATTAATGCTAAGCCCTTTATGGATATTATCTCATTTAATACTTAAAACCATACTATGAAACACATGTAATTCTTATTTTTAAGATCAGAAACATGAGTGTTAAAGGTGTTACATCCCTTGAATAATGTCACACAACTAATATGTGAATGAGCCACGAAATGAGGCTGGCTCAATTAGAGTATGATCTCAAGGTTTGTGCTCTTAGCCATCACATTCACTCCTTCCTACTGACTAACCCCTGTGAGACATCTATGATCTATGATGCCCTAGAGTATCTTTTTTTTTTTCTCTGAAAACTATTTCAGAGAAATCTTTAATGTATCCATAGAAAGAACTGACTATGAAAGAGAATTCAGATGAGAATGTTCGGCCCAGTCTCTCAAATTCTTCCACACGGTGACTGTTGTTTCCATTTTCACTAGCATTTTTGTTTGATCCTCTGCTGTCAGGGCAAACCTTGCATGGCCATCTGTGCATCTGTCCACCACAGGGTCCAATGTCAGGGGTGTAGTCCATTGAGACTTTTCTGGGGGACACACTGCTCCCTCTGCTGGACTATGGATGACAAAAAGAAAAGCATTTTCAAATCCTCAAGTTTGACAAGGTACCTCACTTCCTTTACAATTACTGAGAAATTAGGAGAGACAAACAAAGATCCCAAAGAAGTCAAGCATATGACAGTTTAATACAGCTGAAAAATAAGGGATTCCAAAGAGACCTGTCCCTATCACAGATGTGCCTTCTGTGACTAGATTTTTATTTTTTTATTTTTTATTTAGGAGGAATAGCCAGGATACATTATTCACACCAACAGGAGGAGCTGAGTATTGTCATTGTGATCTCTTTTGAAGACAGACCTGGTATCATTATCTTAAATGTCTGCTATTTATGAGGCATTTCTGGTGTGTAGACTGCACGTGCTTATTCTTCTGGGAATCTTTTATAATATAGAAAAATACCAGTGTTAAAGAATATGTGCTGACAAGGTAAAGCAATTCATATGAAAGATGATCTAAGCTTACTACAATGTAGACATGATTCTGAATTATGTGTAGTGTGAAAATATGGCAAACGTAGTGGTTGAGTCATTTCAAACCTTAAAAGACTTTATATAAATTCAAGTAACATGACAAGATTCACGGTTTGTTAATCTTACTAATTTATTCATCTATCCATTCAATAGACACTAATACAGTTCTGACTAGGTGATAGACTCAGAGTTAGCCCAGAGAATATATTTTTTTTAATGCTCCCCCCAAAGCAAACCCTGAGACAGGGTTTGGTTATAGTTGTATTTCTCTGGGAAGTGATCTCAGGAAGTACCTGGATAGGGGAAGGGGCAAGTGAGACAGATAAGGGATGGCAGCCAATGAAGGATGTAGTATTAAGCCTGTTACTACTGTGGGTCACTAAAATTTAATCACGCTGGTAAATTCTGGGGGAAAGTGTAGAGCTTGTGCCTCATAGTTTTCCTACCTGAGGGACAAGAGGGCTGGACCATTTATATATCAGTTCTTTAAATTCATCAGTTGAGGGCAGAACCCTGGCCAGATGAAAGAGGTGATTAATCTCCAGGACCTCCACTTAAAGCACTGCCCCCCACAGAAAGCACAGGCAAAGAGACACAGAGTTAGCACAGTGAGTGGTCTCAGGGGATACAGGCAGACCACTCACACATCTGCTAGATGGCACCAAAGTGGCTAGGACACATTAACTGGTCTAGAAAAATTTCATAGTTTAGTGAGAGATGGAGGTCAGGGACAAATGGGGTTAATATGTGTTGACCAGGATTGACCTGAAAAAAGAGAAATGCCCTGAATTATTTGCAATTAGAGGCCAGATGATAAAGATAGATGAGAAATAAGTCTGTCTTTAGAAGGATAAGCAATTAATAAATTAAAGAAGACAGGCCTCATCTTCTGAGGATATAAGACCCTGATGATCCATGAGAGTCAAAAGAGAGACAGAGAGGTCCAGTGAGAGATGTTCAGGGAAATTGGAAGGGGAGATAATTAAGCACCTTTTTCCCCCACACATAATGTTTAAGATCAAAAAGCACAGGAAAGCAATTAACAACAATTTTAGTTGTAAAACACAAATTTTGAGAGTCTCTCAGACCACATGTATAGAGAGATATTTAATGAAGAGTAAATAGTGTATGCACTCTTCTACAGAATATCACATCTGTCTTGTTACAAGCTCAGCTGGTCCCTAAAAAGGCTGATTTTTCCATGGGTCAGCACTGAGAATACCAACATTACCAATCTACATTAAGTCACTGACACTTAAAATCTTGGGTTAGGAAAGTAATATTCATGGAAACTTGTTTTAGCAAAATGCTGCTCATACTTCATCCACTTCTATGAATGTTTTCTTACTTGGATACAATTCTTATTTGCACCACCAGAAAGATGCATGCCTGAATCACATTCTTTTCATGGCTCTTATGACAACTTTCACGGAATTATGAATATTTATTGTATCTCCACATACTATTGAAGATCTGAAAATCATATTAAATGTGCTTCTATTTTGTTATGAATTTTTCATTGATGATATTGCTCATATCACCCTATTCCTATTTTGAAGACACATATGAAAAATTTTCTTACTTCGACTGAGGTAATGATATGCATCCTCCCCTCTGATAACATTCTCCCTGCTTTTGCCAATATTACCCTCCTTTAAAGGACCTTGGAAACAAACATGAAGCTTGATTGTTCCTCTAATTTACCATATGGGTCATTTACTGTTTTATTCAGTTATGATTTTCTAACTCTATTATTATTATTATTATTATCAGCATGAATTTGTATATGGGTGAAAATCTCATTTTAGAAAAAGAAGCATAAATAAATTCTAATGTGAAAATAATTTTTGGAGCAATGTAATCTTTTAAAGAATTATAAACTAGGAATATCCAAAGGGCATATGGCTATACATAGAATGAAGCCACTTATTTATGCTAACCCCAGGGCATCAAAATCCCTGCTCTGTCTTTGCCACCACATGTCTTTTCATGCTGATGTGATTTATGGTCTACAGAGAGTCTATGATATAAATATGTCTGCATTTGAACATAATGAAGCAGCTCACTTTCTACCTCCGCACACCTAAGAAAAAGACCCAGATTCCGTGAGACTTAATTTGTCACTTTAAATTTATCAATGTATCACATCCGCAGAATAATCCCACAAGGTGAACCTCATTTCATACAAGCTAAGTAAACTTGCTAGTAACAGAAGAGGTCAGGATTCAAACAAGTCTGTCTGAATTTAGAATGTTCTTTCTGCCAAAACACTTTATTATGCCTTTTACCTTCCAAACTATACAGATAATAGTACAGAAAGAAGAAAAAAAAATGTGGTGTGTTAATACATATTGAATGCCTGGTGATTATAAAAGAAAGAAAAGCTTCACAATGGCAGTCCTAGCACAGACAATTAATTGTATCGCATCATGCTATTTTTGTCACATAATGGACCAATTCATTCTTGTGTGATTTTAAAGATAGTTTATAAGTCTCTATACTGCTTTTCTTTTAAGCTACGTCATAGAAAATCATCGAATTTGTGCATACGTATTTTTTAAGGAAATGGAGATGACATCAGCTAGGTGGATGATTCCCATGGCAGGACTGAGGCACCTGAGGAGGGGAGCTGAACTGGCACTACACTGGCAGAACTCAAAGCAGAAAGATGGGTGATGGTAAGGACCACACATGTGTGTATAGCAAAGGAGCCACCCAAGAAATGGAATCAACACATCTCTCTTCTGCAGCATGGGTGTAAAGGATGCTAGCCATCAGACTTCTCTGATTCACACGTGTGTGAGATGATCAGTACATTGTCATTTATGCTAAATAACAAGGGCAGCCACTAACAGATGCTCTTATAAGGAAGGACTGGTGGCTCATGGTAAGGAGTTTCTCCTTTCCAGGTTCACCTGATTTCCTCCATCTTTTCATGGGCAATAATAGCAGCTTCACAGGCCATGGGTAGTGTGAAAAACATCACTTAGAGTACTTGCTGTGATTGTTTGGGCAAAGATGTCTGGGGAGGATGCTACCTGTTATTACAGTTAAAACCCTGTTAACAAGATCGATTTTTGCCAGCCATGAGGCTGAAGTGAGAGCTACATCTCAACTGATAGGCCATACACCCAATTACAATTACCAATGGGGTCCAAAAATATCAAGAAAATGTGTGATATGGTCGCCATTTACACCACAGCCCTGTTCTTCGATGTGGTCCTTGAGCTTCTGCACCAGCTTCTGCATCCCTTAAAGGTGGATTTTAAAATCTATCAGATCAGAAATCTCTGGAAATAGCAACCAGAAGTCTGCATTTTGAGCAAACAGATCAAGCATATTAATATTGACATTGGCCACCACTTACCCTGGTTATGCCAACTATGCCATGTGCAGCTTGACAGGAAAGAAGGAACTTTTCCTTACTCTCTACCATCATGTAAAATTGTCGCACTAATGAGGATTGTTTATAATGAATGAATACCTCTTTTTTGCTATAAGTGGTCAAAATTTTAAAATTCTGAAGCCTAGATCTCAGGCTGTTAAGCAATTTCTCTTATATTATCATATTTAAATAGTTCAAATAGTTCACATCAAATGATTGTTGAATAATGCTTTAAATTATTACAAATACTTTGAAAACATGACTAAACCTCTCTATCTTTAAAGCTAGAGCTATCATTTTAACAAATTATCCTTGCATCCCTTTATACCAAAAAGGATTTTAGTCATTTTTGTGATTGGTTTATCATAGGACAAGCCAGAAAATTCTGCCAGTCTGATTAATATGGTTATGAATAGAACATATCTTTTAATTGTGGGTTCCTGGATGGCTAATCTTGTCACTTCTTATTTGTAAAGTTTGCATAAAAGGAAAGTGGCCATGTACTATACAACCTCATTTTCTTCAGAGATTCTGAGCAATTATGTGAGGTCCAAACTGATTAAGATAGCTATAGGTAGAGTAAGTGATCATTAGAAATTGGTAAAAAATGAAGGGGAAAAAAATAAAATAAAAGAGTGAATAAACAAATTGTTGGTAAAGTCTTAGCTTCTTGTAACCTTCTTGAGGGTGAGATCATTTTATTGTGAAATTGTTTGGGCATCTATATCCCTTGAATAGGATTTGATTCAATAGTGCTACATGAAGATTTCAATACCGATCTTTCACCTGAGAGGTATAAATTAGGAATTCTTTTTTTTTTTTTTTTGAAAGAACAAGGCAAAACTGAATCAGCAGATCCTGGTATGCTTTCTAGTCTTTCACAACTAATAACCAATTTAAGTTCTTCATGTTCTTATCAAACAGCCATTTAACAGAATATTAGTACAAGAATGTGAATAGCACTGGTATAACATCAGCTTCAGAAACTGTATGATATTTACAATATATTATTTCTAGCCCAAGCAATTAAAATGGACATACAACATAATAAATCAAATTTTAAAATCCATTTTTACTTATTTACATAAGCATTGATTTTTCATCTATATTAATTAAGCATCTAATAAATGTGAAGTTTTATATAGACACTCAGTAAATTGAAGAATTATTTGATATATGTCATTTATGTGAAATCATGACAGTCTACATTTGGAAGAATAATCTTTAAGTCTATTTAATTTTACATTTGCATAGTGCTTACAAATACTAATTCATGTAATCCTCACAACAGCCCTATGAGATATGCATGACTACTGTCATCTCCACTTTTCATATAAGCAAAATCACAGCCCAGAAAAGAAGTTGCCCAGGGTCACACAGTTAGTAAGCCATGACGAAGAATGATTCAAACCTAGTCTAAAGTTCATGTATTTAATGGCTATGCTCTATTGATTCTGACTCAGAACCACTGTTAAGAGGTAAAAATACAGTCATTCATATAAATCAATTTCTTGTTATGCTTTTTGGCCTGTACATGTATTTTAATCTGGAAAAATTACAGACGCTTTGGGAAACCTTCCTACCTACTACAATGAACTTATGACACTTTCATAAATCATTAAAAGCTCTCCACTCTGTTAAATTTTGAGAAAGTAAATTCAGAACTTTCTTAAAGATTTTACTTATTTATCTGAGAGAGAAAAAGTGACAGAGAGAGAGAGCACAAGCTGGGGGAGGGGCCGAGGGAGAAGCAGACCCCTGCTAAATGGGGAGCCTGATGTGGGGCTTGATCCCAGGAGTCTGGGATCATGACCTAAGCTGAAGGCAGACACTTAACCAATGGAGCCACCCAGGTGCCCAATTCAAATTTTTTATTCAATAATTTATATTCTATCTCTTTTCTATAAGATATCTTCATTCATGGCTATAGATAGTAATAACTACTTACAATTTATAGAAATCACAGTAGAATTTATAGAACTCTAGAACTAAAAATAGGATATTGTGGTGATTATTCTGAATAACTAATTTTGAAGATAAAGCTCAAAGAAATTAAATATTTTGTGTTTGTTTGCTGTACAGTGGACATTAGTCACCTTCTGTCTGCCAAGGATCCTTGCTTCTTCCGTCTTAGGATCTCAATTTTCTACTGAGGAATGACTTTCTCCCCATTCTGGTCATCTTGAAGGGAGTAAACAATGGATATTGGGAATGTTGATGAGGCCACATCTTCCCTCTTCTTGGCCAGCTACACCTGTGGCCCACATATGCCATAATCTTCACCCTTCAAGGGCATTTAATCTTGAGCATCTGAGGTAAGTATGAGAGAATATTTATAGATGAGTTATTCCAATGGGATGTGGTGATAGCAGCTGATTACATGTGCTGTCTCATACCTGCAGCTGTCTTAGCTTTGAAGCAGTTTGTTCTTATTTCTAGCCCTTTAGAAGAATCACTGGTTTCAGTTTATTCTCTTCAGTCTCCCAGCCTTACATAAATCCTTATAATAAATCAGCATTCAGCTAAAAAGCTAGAACTGATTTCTGTTACTTACAACTGCGAATCCTAACATAAATATCTTGCCAATTTCTTTGTTCCTGGTCACACAAACAGAAAGCAGAGAAAAAGGACTTGCATGAGCCCTGCACTCCTTACTTGAATTCTCATACCTTTTCACAAAGGAATTCTGCTTCCCTCATGTACACAGTATCCTCACTGTTCTTTACACCCAAACTGTTGCTAGATAAACTCTTGGTATCCAAAATCCCAGAACCCTTTCTCTCCAAATCATTTATCCAAATGCTCATTATTCAAAATAAAGTAACAAATGAATGAAGAGAGAAAGGGATACATGATGGGGAATGTACTCATTCTATAATATTACCCACATTGCTTAGCAAATGTACGTTAGCAAATAAATTTTCTGAATGAGGAGCAGAATTTCTTATTGAGACACTGATAACAATTGTAGAATTAAAGACATAAAAATGGAGTGAGAGGGCAGTACAATATCATTTCAAAAGCTTTCCTTCCTTTAAAATGTATACAGTACTCTGTAATAAACATTATATGTAACCACCCCCATTCCAAGTTCTCCTGGGAAAATTTATGACTCATTACAGGAAACTGCCTAAAAATCTATATCCTGCAATAAGACTCTCCTGAACCATAATTACAAATCGGTGCTTTAGAAGTTGTTTTCATGTAAGAAGAACAATAGAAGTTTCAGTTCCTCCAGATTATGATAAAATAACCTAAAATAGAGAAATCTATTATGTTAACAGTCAGAGATCATTTGATTTACATGGAATCATAGTGATCATCTAACTCAAAATTCACACACTATGAATGTGGAAACAGAAGGTCGGGCTGATAAAGTGACTTGTATAATATCATAGGCTTAGTCCTTTTCTGACTCTAGGGTTAGTGTTTGCCCTATTACTTTATACATGTGGTTGACAATTTCTATTTTGTTTTTGGTTATTACAATGTTTATTTCTCAAATTATATTCACTAAATTTCATAAAACTTCACAATTTGTAATCATGTTTTATTAGGCTCACCATACCACCCATTATAAATCATCATGCTTTCAGACACTTAGGGCTTTGAAATGTCCCATTCCACTGAACAAGGCCAGGTTACAAAGAAATAGGATGGGTATATGGAATCAGAGAGCAAAGAAACCCAATGTAAGAAGCAATGCAGAACCACAGTAAAATAGAAAAATACTCCAAGCAGAGAGAAAATACATCAGGCTTAAGTCTAAAAGAGAATAATGTGGGTTTCTATTTGACAGGGAGAGGATATGTTCGATGGGAAACATTAAAAAGGAAATGATTCATGGCACTTCACTTTAGTTGTTATACATAAAAGATGTCACTTGTGTTCAGACAAGTAGAGAAGGCCACACCATAGAGAGGAAGGCAAGAAGTCATTCTGAAGTACCGAAGAATAAGATGACATGGATGGACTCTTTATACCTGTAGGAGCTACATTTTAATAATTTACATAATTTTTCAATACCCTATCAAGTTAACATAAATTATTTTGACATTCAGAGAAGAAAGACAGTCAGATGTAAAATACGGAAAAACTAAAGAAGAAAAAAATGATCAAAGAAATAGAAACTCTTTCTATCTACTATCAAATCCTTCAAATAAAGTATTGTCCTTGTTATAATTACTCAAGACTTTGAAGATCCACTTTTTGTTAAATTTCAGAACTTATATAGGTTGCAAAGTGGTGCATTTATTAAGCAGTATGGATTCTCATCATAATTCCCTTCTGTATGTGTGTGTGTATATATATATATATATATACATATACATGTACATATACATGTATATGTATATATATATATCTTCTCTGTACACACACACACACACACACACACACACACACACAGCTGCTCATCTTTAATTGATTTAATGCTACATCTCTTTCCAAAGCAGTGACATTTAGCATAATCATTGTAGTACTCATTTTCTGATTAGTGTCTCTACCATAGCTGCCCATCAGTTGTAGAAATTAATTAGATCATCCTTGGGTAGCTGAGCATCAATTATCAACAGTTTGTAAAATAGTTACTCTGTGGTTTCCCAGAGACACGAGGATGGTGATCAGAGATTTTTGACACTCTAACTTACCAATTTCCATACTTTGGTTCTATTGAAAACTGAAGCTAGCCAGTGCCCAAATCACTAATCACTGTGGTCATAAGCTCCTAAACGGCATCTTCTGCCCCAAGTATCACGAAGAATTTCTTAGTGGCACATCAGGCAACACCCCACAATGACAGTGTCCTATCAAACATATTACTTTACCTGGGGTGTCATTTTCAGATGTGATTGCATCTGAAAATGACAGATGTCAAGTAGGCAGCAGACTAGAAAATTTTCCTAGAGTGAGTGCCCTCTTTGGGTCCTTCATACTTTTACATCTTTGTCAAAATACACCTTTATTGCTTGAGAGATGCTATTTAAAAAATACGCTAATCCCAGTGAATAAAAATATAGAATTAATTTCTTACATTAATCAGAAATGATTCAGAAAGTAGAAGATAAGTAGACTTTAATCAGCAAAACTAAAAAGCAACCTCCTGAATAGGAGAAGATATTCACAAATGACATATCAGATAAAGGACTAGTATCCAAAATACATAAAAAACATATCAAAATCAACACCCAAACCATGAAATCCAGTCACAAAATGGGGAAAAGATATGAACAGACATTTCTTCAAAGAAGGCATATGAATTACTAACAGATACATGGAGAAATGCTCAACATCATTTGGCACCAGGGAAATACAAATCAAAACCACAATGAGGTACTACCTCACACAGTCAGAATGGCTAAAATTAACAACTCACAAAACAACAGATGTTGGTGAGGACACAGAAAAAGGAGAACTCTCTTACATTGTTGGTGTGAATGCAAGTTGGTGCAGTCACTCTGGAAAACAGTATGGAGGTTCCTCAGAAAGTTAAAAATAGAATTACCTTAAACCCAGCAATTGTACTACTAAGTATTTATCCAAAGGACACAAAAACAGTGATTCAAAGGGGCACATGCACTCCAATGTTTATAGCAGCAATATGCACAATAATGAAGATATGGAAAGAGCCCAGATTTCTGTTAACAGATGAATAGATAAAGAAATGTGTTATGTATCTACATTGGAATATTCCTCATCCATCAAAAAGAATGAAATCTTGATGTTTGCAATGATGTGGATGGAACTAGAAGGCATTATGCTAAGAGAAATTAGTCAGTCAGAGAAAGACAAATACCATATGATTTCACTCATATGTGGAATTTAAGAAACAAAACAGATGAACATAGGGGAAGGGAAGGAAAAATAAAATAAGGTTAAAACAGAGAGGGTTGTAAACCATAGAGACTCTTAACTAAAGGAAACAAACTGAAGGTTGCTGGAGGGGAAGTGAGAGAGGATGGGGTAACTGGGTGATGGGCATTAAGGAGGGCACTTAATGTAATGAGCACTGGGTATTATATGCAACTGATGAATCACTAAATTCTGCCCCTGAAACTAATGATACACTATATTAGTGAACTAAATTGAATTTAAAGAAAAAATTTCAAAAAAGAAAATACGCACACTATGATGAAAGAGAGAAGCTTAAAAAATAAAGCTACTAACTAGAGAAAATGCATAGATGAGACTGACAGTCACAGAATAGCATGAATGCATTAAATTCTAACAGTGAATGGTTGACCAATATTGAAATTTGTTAATATTCAGTTCAAATTCATGAGGCTATGTCCCAGTAGTAGCAATAGCATCTTTAATATCCGATCTTTTCAACATTCTCCACTGAGGGACCAATGAATATTGGAAGCTCTGAGGTTTGGGCAGATATTAAGGGAAGATTATCACCCAAATATCATGCTATAGAACCAACAAATGTAAAAATATTCCAGAAGAAACATTCTTCAGGTTTACTACAGTGCTGAATATAGGTGGTTTCCTACCTTTAAGAAGATTCTTTAAGCTCTTCCATACTTGTAGATGGGATCCCGATTTTGTTCAGGTACTAGATGGTCACATGTTTGGGGCAAAGATGAACCGACGCCAATCCTGATAGTCTCCTTACACTTGCCATTATACTTGATTGACATAGACTGAGCAAGTGTTTAAATTCTGGTTAATCAAATATAAGGACAAGTCTAGTGGACACCACCTACTTCTTATAAAAAGACACATCATAAGAACCATCCGTTCTTCTGTGAGATCTAGAACTAAAAATCATCTCAGGGCCATGATGACAGCCAGTCTAAAAAGACAACTCAATATGATGAGAATGGTAATACAGAAAGATTGAAAGAAACTGTATCCTTGATATTTAGCCTCTCAATCAATAAACTCATAGTTACCCTAGTTTTTTGGATTTACTAGATAAAAATATCTCATTTAAAAAAGTAGTTGTGTTGGTTTTTATTATTCATAGTTGAGTAAATCTTAACTTTCTATAGTAGCCAATTCATATCACCAATACAGATTTGCAACTCCATCTCTTTTTTAGATTGGAGTGATTGAGATAGATGGAATATAAATTCATGGATAGAAGACATGGATCAACAGCAAGTGAAAAATATGGCTGCTTTATGACAGGACCCCAAAATAATATGTAAATACATTGCCTGTTAAAAGCAAATGGTTCAATCAAAATTAATTCTTCTGTGAAGCAGACAACAAATATTAAATATAACTGACAAAACTAATAGGGAGCAGACATTTCCAACTCAAACCACAGAGCATATTACACGTCCACATTCATTATGCAAATGGAAGAATGTGGGAGAAAAAAAAGAGACAAAGTCAAGGTGATTATAAAGAGATTTGAAGGAAGTTCTAGTCTAGGAAGTGACTATAATCCTTAGAAGACCTCTCCTGGGTGGGTCAGGTAGTAAATTACTTAATTACTGGAATCTCAATCCAGCAAGCAGTCTAAGCCTGAAGCTTTATAAACTTCTTTAGCCTCCCTTCTCCTGGCAGATAAACCTGAGTCAATCATTAACCCTGCCATTTCCACACCAATGTGATTCTTGAATTCATCCCTATTTCCTGTGTCTATTCTTATTCCTGTAATCCAGACCTTAACACACCTGACGGAGATCATTTTAAAGATGTCTAATGGATCTTCCCACTGCTAATCTCCACATCCTTTCTTAGCATTATCTTTCTAAAACACAAATTTGGTAAAGTCAACCTCCTGCTCAAAAATTATTCACTGACTCTTCACTGAGGGCCTAAAAATTAATGCTCAAGCTCCTTATCACAGTTTCAAATATAAAGCTTTCAATTTCATTTCTTACTGTTGCCAGTGACATTAAAAATGTTCAGTTTTTTCTCATAAAGTCATGTGCTTTTTGTTCTATTTTTAAAATCAGACATGCTTATACTTCCATGCTTTACTTCATTCTGCTTCTTCTTGTACTTTAGAAATAATTTCATGTTCAAATTTGCTTTGCCTGGAACCTCTTTAAGTCATCTTTAGGCCTTGCCCAATACCACATTCTCTGTGATATCTTCCCTAACTTCCCCAAGTCAGAAATATTCTCTTCTGTTTCTGTCCTTGTCGTAATGTGCTTGCACAATGATGAAGTTCTTTTCAAAGTCTCCCTGCAACATTTTTGGTTATGAACATGACTGAGAGCTCTTTGAGCTTTTTGCCTTTAGATTCCCACCTTGTTGGATGGGGTTGATGATGGGGAAGTGGTCCATTTACTAGACACATGGACAAACTGGTCTCCATGTCATTGAGTGGAAGCTCCCTGCTGTTCAGGCCTGAAAGGCTGGAGAGAAATGAAAAATACCACTAAAATGTAAGTATAAGGTACAAACTTAAAGCTTCTGACTGAAACATTATTTTTACCTCTAATATGAAATATTCTACAAAGAATCATGCTACTGCAGCATATTGCTTTTTTAAATAGAAACAATGTTAGGGCAGCTTTACCTGTGTTTGAGCCAGTCACTCTCCATATGGTTTAATTAGAGCCCATTCTTCACATCTTTTAAAAGTATAAATTAGATCCTATTGCTTCTCATAATAAAAATCCTTACTGTCATATTATTAGAAAACAAAAACCAAAAATAAAAACAAAACCTCCTTCCTTATAAGGCCTATAATATCCCTTTCAATCTGGCCAGTGGTGCCTACCTCTGACTTTTACCACTTACTTCATTCATTAGGCTTCAAAATCCTGCTGTTTTACATTCTCTCAACAAGCCCCATTCTATGCCCAGAGGTTTAGGTCTTGTACTTTGGAAAGACCGGTACATCACAATTTCAGTTTACGTAATACTCTTGTACTTCCAGTAAACTGAAATTGTGATGCACTGGCCTTTCCAAACTACTTCCTGATTTAGGAACATACTGATTGAGGGCAGTTTAATATGAAGATTAAATATGTTGAATAGACTTTTCCTTATAGTTTCCAATAGAATTAAGTGTACTCTTCGATATTCTTTAAAAATATCATTTATTTACACAGCTAACATCATACTTAGTGGTGAAAACTGAGAGCTTTTCCCCTAAGGTCAGAAACAAGACAAGGATGTCCAATCTCACCACTTTTATTCAACTTAGTCCTGGAAGTACTAGCCGTAACAGTCAGACAACAAAAAGAAATAAAAGGCATCCAAGTTGGTAAGGGAGAAGTCAAACTTTTACTGTTCGCACATGACGTGATACTCTATATAGAAAACCCTAAGGACTCCACAAAAACTGCTAGAACTGATAAATGAATTCAGTGAGTCCCCAGGGTATAATATCAATATACAGAAATCTGTTGCATTTCTATATACTTTGATGAAACAGCAGAAAGAGAAATTAAGAAAATAATCCCATTACAATTGCACTACAAAGAAAAAAGTACCTAGGAATAAACTTAACCAAAGAGATGAAAGACCTGTACTCTGAAAGCTATAAAATGCTCAGGAAAGAAATTGAAGACTGCACAACAAATGGAAAGATTCCATGCTCATGGATTGGAAGAACAAATATTGTTCAAATGTCTATACTACCCAAAGCAATCTACACATTTAATGAAATCCCTTTCAAAATGCCAACAGCATTTTTCACAGAATAGATGAGACAACCTTAAAATTTGTATGAAATTACAAAAGACCCTAAATAGCCAAAGCGATCTGGAAAAAGAAAAATAAAACTGGAGATATCACAATTTCAGACTTTAAGTTATATTATAAAACTGTCGTAATCAAAACAGTATGGTACTGGCACAAAAACAGACACATAGATCAATAGAACAGAATAGAGAAAAGCTCGAAAATAAACCCACAATTATATAGTCAATCCATTTTTGGCAAAGGAGGCAAGAATATGCAATGGGGAAAGGCCTCTCTGACAAATGGTGTTGGTAAAAGTGGACAGCTACATGCAGAAGAATGAGACTAGATCACTTTCTTACACCATACACAAAACTAAGCTCAAAATAGATTAAGGACCTAAATGTGAGACCTGAAACCATAATATTCCCAGAACAGCCTCCAGAAAGTAATTTCCCTGACATTGGTCACAAAAACATCTTTCTAGATACATCCCTGAGGCAAGGGAAGAAAAGCAAAAATAAACTATTGGGCCTATATCAAGATAAAAGCTTCAACACAGCAAAGGAAACACCCAAAAAAGATAACCTACTGAACGGGAGAAGACATTTCCAAATGACATATCTGATAGAGGGTTAGTATCCAAAATATATGCAGAACTTATACAACTCAAAACCCCCCAAAATGAATAATGCAATTTAAAAATAGACAGAAGACATGATAGACATTTATCCAAAGAAGACATACAGATGCCCAACAGACACATGAAAAGATGCTCAACATCACTCACCATCAGGTAAATACAAATCAAAACCACAACGGGATATCATCACATACCTGTCAAATGGTTAAAATAAAAAATAGAAGAAACAAATGCTGGCCAGGATATGGAGAAAAAGAAACCCTTGTGCACTGTTGGTAGGAACGCAGACTGATGGAGCTGCTGTGGGAAACAGTATGGAGGTTCCTCAAAATGTTAAAAACTATATAATCCTATAATCACACTACTGAGTATTTAATCAAAGAATATGGATAAAGGATATGTGGTATATATGTAGAGTGGAATATTATTTAACCATAAAAAATCTTGCCATTTGCAACAACATGGATTGAACTAGAGAGTATAATGCTAAGTGAAAAAAGTCAAAGAACAAATGCCCTATGCTTTCACTCATATGTGGAGTTTAAGGAACAAAACAAATGAATAAAGGAAAGGAAAGGAAAGACAAACCAAAAAACACTCTCTTAACTATAGAGAACATACTCATGGTTATCAGAGTGTAGGTGGGTGAGGGGATGGGTGAAATATGTGATGGGGATTAAGATTACACTGAGCCCTGAGTAACGTATAGAATTGGTGAATCACTATATTTTACACCTGAAACTAATATAAACCTGTATGTTAACTCTATAGGAATTAAAATAAAATAAATATATTTTTTAAATTTAAAAAAATTGTTGTTTTAATTCTGACATCTTATTACAAGCTATCAGTAGGCAAAACTATTCAAATTCTTCAAAAAATATTAGTTTTTGTCTCTTAGCTGCAGTAATTACCTTTAAGGTAAGTTGTAAGCTGTATGCTTACTTTGTCTTGAAAAGTTTTCTTTAGGTTTTTCACTTGGAAATAATATAAGTAGAACATAAAAGCTTAAATAAAAATGTTGAACTTTCTAATGCTTTTGCAGAGAATGGGAACCACATTAACACAAAGAATAGTTCTTTATTCTTAAAAAGGTTCTTGAAAAGGTGATTTTTATAATCACTAATTTTCCTTATTTTCTAATCTACTGTTTTTTTTTTCATATTATTCATTCTTTCAGTTGTTCTCACAAATCTCCTTCATCTAATGAGTTTTGAGACAAACTTGATTTGAGCAGTAACTGGCTTTTCAATTTATGCTTTTCCCGGAAGGCAGAATTTCTGGCAGAAAGTTATGTAAGCATAGAGTCAAAGGTTTGGCTCTGTAGCCCTACAATTCTTAATAACAGCTTTGTGTGGCTCATTAAGACATGGTGAATTGTAACAGGTAAAAGAGATCCTGGATTTTACTGAAAAACATAATAAGCTCAAATCAAAGCAAAAAAAAAAAAAAACCTATGCAGATAGATTCAAAATTACTATCCTTTCCCTCAATAAACAAGCCGACTTAGATGACAAGGGTATAGTTGGGTTGCTGAATTACTTGAATAGTTACAACTATCATTGCTATGTCTTGTTTAAAATCAGCTATGTCTCAGTATTTAAAAGCTGATTTTTTTTTAATCCTGGTAAGAGGAGAACAGCCATTATTTTAGAATGTCAAATGATGATGCAGTATAGAGCCATACCTCATGGCAATAGTCAAAAGACTGCTTGAAGTCACAGTGTGAAGATATGGGCAAAACATAAGGTCAAGGGGATAAAAGCAAGATGTTAAAAAATTAATTAATTGCTTGGCCACTAAATCCAAATAATTTGGGGGTTTATTTTTTAAGCACTTGATCTACCAAGTGCTTGTTTTGGCATATAACTTAATGACACAAAGGTGACTCTATTACAGCCATATAAGCATTTCCAGGTGAGCAGTGCAAGTATTAGAACAGCCAGATAGATCAGGGGTTAGCTGCCCCATCAACGATACTGGACTATCACACTTCATAAAGGTAGCATAAGATAGCATGCACTGGGAAAAGTTAGGTAAATAAATTACTTGTGTTAAATTAATTAAAGAGATCCTCATATAGAAGTGACTTCAGTGCTTTGGTGTCCTATGTAAGAAAACTGAAACCTAATGCTGTAAGGGCCTAAAAAAAAATCAAAACTGAAGAACAACCAATTACAAATAGCCAACTACACTTTTCCAAATAAGGAAAACACATAACAGCTATTCAATTAACTTCCTTGCTTTGCTATTCAAATAACTTTCTATTCAAATAACTTCCTTGCTTTGCTCCCATATCCTATAAAAGTTTTTCCTCAATTCCTATAGGTAGGTGGAGAGCTCCTAACCAATCCCAGATTGGCCTGTCCAATTAGAACTGATTTTTACTCAAAGTCTTAATGTTTGGGGGGCACTTGAGTGGCTCAGTTGATTAAGTGTTAGTCAGGTGTCTGACTCTTGATTTTGACCCAGGTCATGATCTCAGGGTCCTGGGGTAGAGCCCCGTATCCAGCTCTGTGCTCAGTGTGGGATCTGCTTGTCCCTCTGTCCCTGCTCCTCTCCCAGTTCATCCTCTCTCTCTCTCTCTCTCTCTCTCTATCTCTGTCTCTCTTTCTCTCTCCTAGAATAAATGAAAAAATAAAACCTTTAAAAAATAAATAAGGTCTTAAAATTTTTTAATATGCCTTGGTTTATCTTTTAACACTTGCAACTTAAAAACTGTAGAGGATTATAATATTCTAGAGGTGAATAAAGAAGAAGAACAAAAAGAAGAATGAAGAAAAGACACAGTTACCAAGCTTTTTCATTAAGTGTGAAAAACAATACGAAAATAGAATTTGATTAATGACATTTCATTTTCAACCAGAATGTGCCGGAAGGAATAAAAAAACCTGTTAATTATTGAAGTTTTCCAATGCAGCAAAAATCAAATATCAGGTAGGCACTTGTCATAGATTTATGGCTCAGGAAATAAAGAAGGAAATATATATATTATAAAGTCTCTCCCCTTCCTGAAGTCATACTGGGTAATGCTTTCTAATATCCCTGGAGCTGTCAGGGGAGTCATTTTTGGAAACACAGTTGCTTGCTTTCCTAATGGTTCATATTAACAAGTGAGGTAGTAGTGAAGCCGTTAATGAGAGCTACTATTTATGTATGCTACGCACATAGGAGAATTTGGGCAGCAAGGATCTCCACCTACTCATCTGAATATTGAACAGGTTGATCATACTGGGAAAATCTGACAAGACTTCAGAAAAACTGTAAAGAAGAAATGCATTGACTTGAAAAATAGCTAAATGCTCTAAAAATATTATTACGGTAAAGATCACATGAGAGATGATGATGTTTCAAAAAGGCACACATATGCAGTCTTCTGAAAATAGCACCATTCAAGAGTCTTAGGATGCTCATAACATCAGAGGAAGAAAAAGAAAAACTCAAGTATTTTACAACTTATAGTGTATTAATCTGCACTTTTGGGGGGGCCTGGACAAGGGTGATGTCATTTGGTGCTTTGAGTGTTCTAAGCAGATATTAGAAACAATCTCTTTCTACATGAAATATAAAATTTTAAAACTCGACAAAACTAATCAATCCTGACATATCTTTATTTAAAATGATGCCAATATATCTACAAACATGGTCAGTGAAAAGCATGTCATAGCTACTGTTTTGCAAACTGAAACTAAGTTATCCTGTCTCATGTGATTATTACATGGTTCCCGCCAATCTAGGTGCTAGCAACCTGATCACTGCCACTAATCTGCTTGTACCTTTTGTTTCTACTTCCACAGACTGGTGTTTAATATGTCTATTGATGAATTGATAGAAGAAAGAAAAAATGAGTAAGTTAATGCCAAACCCCTCATCTTTTTTTGCCATAGAAATAATACTATTTCAGCTTAAAGTATTCTCTAGGAATTGTCTAACAAATCCTACTAATTTGTTTAGCTAGCTCCCAATACATTTTTATAAGTCAGAGGTCAGTCTTCTGATGGCTGCTGCTGTTACGTTGCAACAAATATACCAAGTCTGCAGTTAGTGAGCCCAAGGATTTTTTTCTTTACACTTTTTCTTGCTTTTGTAACAACTGATTAAGAAATCAGTCTCATTCCTTAGTATGGTAATATCTGATGTACCATAGCCTACTGAATTTTAAAACTGCACTCTGCTCAAGCTCACAAAGGATATTGTACAATTGAAATTTATTTCAGTTTAAGCTAGTTTAGTTAAATATCAGATTGCCAGTCAATAAGGAAATAGCAGAGATACCTACGGATAGCGATCATTTGCTGCTTTAGAAAAGATCCCAAACCACTATTTCATACATACTTACAAATATCATATTGACATCTATGCAATGAAATAAATATATAGATTTTCATATCAACATTTACACAATGAAATAAATATATAGGCTTTTACCATTTGCAAGATTTACTTGATTATATTGTATCCTGGTAAAGCATTTGTACTCCACTAAATTATTGATATATTCTGGAACCATGTCTTTCTGCTAGTAACTAAGTAACCTGTTTAATCTTTGGGGTCTGAATTAATAATCTCTGCAAGTGAATAGGGGACTGAAGACAAACAGTCACTGAAGAAATGGAAAAGGACTTTCAAGGAGACTGACACTATGCTTGCTAGAGATACCATGTTTAGCAGCACCTGGATGGCTCAGTTGGTTAAGCATCTGACTCAGTTGGTTAAGCATCTGGTTTCCACTCAGGTCATGATCTTAGGATCATGAGATTGAGCCCCACGTCAGACTCTGGGCACTCCACTCTGGGCATGGGACCTGCTTAATATTTTTTCTCTTCTCTCTCTCCCTCTTCCCCTACCATCTCCCCCCCCCCACCGCCGCCCGTGCATGTGTGTTCTCTTTCTAAGAAAGAAAGAAAGAAAGAAAGAAAGAAAAAGAAAGGAAAGAAGGGAGGAGGGAAAGAGGGAGGGAGGGAGGAAGAGGGGCACCTGGGTGGCTCAGTTGGTTAATCTACCTTTGGCTCAGGTCATGATCCCAGGGTCCTGGGATCAAGCCCCACATTGGACTCCCTGCTCAGCAGAGAGCCTTCTTCTCCCTCTGCCTCTGCCTCTCTGCCTCTCATAAATAAATAAAATCTCTTAAAAAAGAAAGAAAGTTGGAAAGAAGGAAGGAAGGCAGGCAGGCAGGCCATGTTTAACTATGACAAGGCAGGGTGCAAGTTGAGGACAAGTTATAACTCTGCACTAGAAAGAGAAATAAATGCTGAGATAGTGCAGGAGTGAACACATTGCCATGAGTTTATTTGCTTGAAAACCTGCACCCACTCTGACAGCTATAATATAGAGCTGGAGGGGGAAGAAAAAAAAAAAGATTGAATGGGGCACACACAGACTATTTTCTATTCTTAATCAATAACTTTGATAATAAAAAAAAAATGTTTCCCTTCTGCTCTTTGGTTAGTCTTTCCTCTTAATTAAAAACACTGAGCTTTCCCTTATATAATCAAAGTGTCTCTCTTCTCCTACTTCTTTTAATGCAGTTGTCACTCAGAAGGTAGACATATAAATATAAATCTACCTTTCCACTAATAGGTTTCTTTCTTGTCATGTACATTGTAGTAATTACTAAAGGTGTTTTCTTTCCTTTGGAATTTCTCCATTTAAATGTGAAGTGCTAAGCTAGGAAATGGTAAAAACAAATAGCATAAGAGAAAGTTTTTATTCTTTTGGACACAGGTGGTAATCAATACTGAGCTTTGCATCTCAAAATCTGCAGATACATTTCTGCTCCAAGCCAAGCCTATGGATCTACACGCAACCAGGATGGGAAAAACAAGTTTATAGTGGAGGAAATAATATCTTTTTCCTCCACCTATCTAAATTCTTGTCCTTGTTATTCTTGTAACAAAAGACAGATTAACAAGAGAAAAGCATATGGATTTATTCACTATAAGTCTTATGTGACACAGAAACCTTCATAAGGAAATGCAGACTCAAAGAAATGGTTAAACCTGAGTGCTTTTATGCTAGGTTTGATGAAAGGTAGAAAACTGTGGAAAGAGGTGGAAGGACAAAGGTGAGCTAAGTATAGCAAACTGGAGGAGAATTAGCAAGGTCTGTTCATTTAGATGCTTCTCGGTGTCTCTTTGTCTTTGGAGATAAGGATGCTTGCTCCTTTCCTCCGAGTGTAAGGATACCTCTCACAAGAGGGCTTTTTTGACTTGCTTCAGGGGAAGATCAGCAAGCCTTTCCTCCACATACCATTTCTCAAATTCCTACAGCTTGAAGTATACAATAAGGCAAGGTACCATATTTTGGAGTAGCATGTCCTGAACCACACTGAGTCCTATGAAGCTATTTTGGAATTAAAAATAAAACTTAACAGTGCAAACAACATACAGGAAAGTCTTAAAACAGACATGCTTAGGCACAGGGCTGGTAGGATGACCTGAAGAGAGAGATTCTGACCAGCCAGGGTTGAATTTACAGTGGGTAATGTCATACCCTACTGTTTTATGTTTGTAAGGATTCGGGTGGGCCAGGGAGAGAACCAACCAAGTTAAAAAAAGGTAAAACTTTGTGATCTAAGTTTTTCCTTGCTACTGTGAGAAGCCAGCTATTCTGGGACCCAAGTCTGGAGAAGCTGCATAGGAGAGGTTTTACTACCCTTTCTGTATCTGGTTTGGCCACCTAAGGGGGAAGAACCTGGCTCATTCAGCTCCAAAATAGGTTTGTCTCTCTGTGGGTATAAGATTATGAATTTCTCAGGTGGTTAATAGCTCTACAAGGAAACAAGGAGGCTTCTGTCTATATCAGTGTTCTCATAGCTATTTATCTCAAATGACTTCCTTCTCTCTACTTTGTGGTCTTACTAAAGGCAAGAAAATTCTAGAATGAAGGGTCCAAGAGTACTCAATGAGAGATGTGCTTGTCTCTGGGAAAAAGCTCAGAGTGAGGTTCTTAAAAGGCACCAAGTAAGAAAGCAGGCATGATCTCAAATAAAAGAGCCCACTGAAATTCTTATTTCTGCATTTCTCTCACTGGTAACCCTAGAAGACCATCTGTTGTATAATAAGAAGAAATAATATCTAACTCACAAGGCTGCTATGAAGGTTCAATAAAACACAGTACATGAAGTACTAGTCCAAAGCTTAGCAAATACTATGGGCTAAACATGTGCAAGTTTTTCCTTCACTTTTAAATGTCCAAAACTCCCTCTGTTAGAGTTGGCAGTTAATTTGGCTCAAACAGATACCTGAAGGGCAGCATAAAGGCAGGAATGGCCAGCTATCAGGAAGTCAGAGGCCTGTCCTGGGAGCACTCCACAAGGAGCTGGATCAAACCAGGTAGACCCAAGATGGCAGGTATCATGACAGGAAACTTCAGACCAAATAAGAAAGAAAAGGCGAGAAACCCTGCTTCCAGGAAATCCATGCCCCAAGTAATGACTATTCCAACCCCTAGTTCAATAAAAGGTAGAAACCCAACCCCAAGAGTATGCAGCTCGCATGCACTCTTTGTCTCTCTCCACTTGTACCACTCAACCACCGTGTCAGTTTGTCCTTGAATTTTTTCTTGCAAAGAGACTAAGAGCCTCTGGCAATATCCCAAGAATAGGCTAGGAGGTCACCACAGGGGTCAGGGGGGTCTCCCTAGTTCACCCAGCAACACTTCCACATCTTGACTTACTTCCTGAAATCCAAATTTTACCTGAATAAATCTATGAATTCAGGAGGACAAATAAATCTCCATGGCACTCCCTGAATTATTCAGTTGGTCAGGATCATCTTCAACTTAGTATTTAAACCACATCATATCTCATAGCCACCTTTGAGAGGGTGCCTTAGATTTAATATCCAATGGATACTTGAGCAATACCACTGTATATGATTGGAAAAGGTATTATTTTACTTAAGAGAACAGATGTAATTGGAACCTGCTTTAAAAAAAAAACAAAACAGAATTCAACTGAGCAAATTTTAAAGATCTTACTGGCTTTATTCAGTGTCAAGAATTGGGCAGCATTTGAGCTAACAGAAAGAAAGAACTCTGAGGAGCTATACAAAATGAAGGATTTTTATACGCAGAAAGGAGCAGGATGAGGAAGTTAAAACAGCAAAAGGAGGACTTGCTGTGGCAAGGTCACCTTCCTTTAAGGGAAGGCAGGGGTCTATCAGGCGAATTACCACACTAGTGCTGACCAGGCATTTTTAAATTGACTACTTTTAAGGCTGTGTTTTTAGAAGGGGCTAAAATGGAAATTTAGTTAGGTATTAAGTCTTGGTTTGGTGACATGGGGCTTAGCTTAAGTGGCTCCGTTTGAAGTATGTTGCCTTTTCTTTTAGCAAATCTGAATGACAACCTAGGATTTTTTGTTTTCAATTGAGCAATTTGCTAAGGAAATTTGATGGCCTTGAGGAGTTTAACAAACCTGAATTAACAAAAGTACATCTGTAACCCCCATCACCAACAAAATAAAAAATAATTATAGGTAGACTTTTGTTTTATTTTATACGGTGTCAAATAATGATGGTAAAGGGATATAAAAACTGATATGTGATTATTTCTCTAGGTATCTAGAAAACACATATAGATTACTCTTACATAGTTTACTGGAAAAAGCAATAAAGCCAATTACTACTTTCTGAAGCAAAAGATAAAAACAACAAAGCCCTACAATTTAGATCTACAGAAATCTCCCACTGAAGTAAGAACGAATTACAACAGACTGAAGAAATAGTTCAAATCATCACACTCATATTTAAATATGAGAAATTCTAGAATGTTCTAACATGTCTTAAACTCAATAGATGTTTAACAACTATTTATTGTTAGATGTGCATGCTTTGATGTTTGATAATAGAACATACATTAAATTTCCCAAACTTTATACATAATGCCTAAACATAATTTTGAATATAGTATGATTCTAGGGAACAGTAGCCAGGAAAGGAAGAAAACACTGTGATAAATTACTTCTCAATTAATGCTCGCTTTGAAGGCACAATGACCCAGTTAGTAGTGTCCCACTTTTCATCATGTTAAGTGTATTTTTCTCCAAAATTATTAGATTTAAAAGCATGGCTATACAGAAGAAAATATCTCAGAGCTATTGTAGCTATAATCCCAACTAAGTTTCATATATATATATATATATATATATATATATATATATATTTGAGAAAAGGACAGCCCTGGCTGCAATCTGTAATAGGAGGCTTGGAGGTTCTGTCCATAGTCAGTGAACCCATTTCTTTCCACTATTAGGACACAAGTGGCATGTTTATTTACAAGCAACACTTTTACATCTAGTATATCAACAAAAAGAAATCAGAGGCCTCTCTTTCTCAAAACATCTTGGAATTTCATTTCCTGTTCTTTTGATGATAATCTTTCTGGTAAACCAAGATATTGTGACAATGGGTGTTACTGAGTTTCTGGTTAATCGCATGGTTTTTATGTTTCTGGAGACTCTAACTTTTTGAAAATTATTTGGTTTGGAGGAATGTGAGGAATATCAGGAGTTTAAACCCTCAAATCTCCATAGCTTACTCTTATTGAGATTTGTTTCTTGCTTATTTAAAGTCCAATTAGAGGCAAAGGAAGAGATATGCTCTGTTTAGTGATTCAGGAGCTCATATTGATGGAGGCTCTGTAGTCTTGAATACGTGTCCCACAAAATCGCCATGTGTATTGACAGCCAATCAGCATTCAAAGAAAGAGTCTGAAGGACAGAATGGGAGATTTTTACAGACAAGTCTTGGTAGTCATATATATCACCTCCATGCGCATTCTATTGGCCATAGTTCAGGGACCTAACCCTCCCAATGGAGGTAGGCTGGGAAATAGTCTAAGAAGACAAGAAAGAACAGGAAAACGGTTTTGGTAAAAAGCTAGCCAGTGTCTTTTGAATGCCCTAATTCCATTAATATCCCTATTAACTACATTATAATTTCAATGTATCTTCTTTTGAAAATATTTGATCCCCAGATATATTTTTTAAAGCTCATGTAAAAAGAACATCCTTATAAATTTATGTGTAACTGCAGATTAGTGAATTTCTTATAAATCATTCTAGTACAAAAAGGAATATTATATACAATAAGAAATATGGTCAACAATGAGATAGATATTTGTTATAAGCACTGGTTTATGTAAAAGAGAGCTCTCGAGGGACTAAAGATATAACCTGGCATGGCACCTAACCACATGCACTGGAATCACTTGTCTGTTCACTGTGCCCATCCTTCAGCAGATGAAAGTGCTGCTTAAGACTCACATCTACAGCTTCTTCAGAGCCTTACCCTTCGGTAATTGGAACCACTTCTCTGGGAGTTTGCTTGGACTTACACAGTCAGATGGATATTCAATGAAAGACTGGCGGCGGTTACAAAAGTCTAGCTTTCCTACCGAAAGCTGGAATAGAATCTGCATTGCAGAGTAAGCTCTTGTTCCTTGAGGGATACATAGAGGCTGGAATCACCTGATACCAGGGACTTGTCCTACTGCTTCCTCTATCCTGTCTAGTTCCTCTCACTCCCATACAGGTTTTATCTAATATCATTCCCTTAGCAAGTCTCTTCCATACACACAAATATTCACTTCAATCTCATTTTTAGCAAAACTGACTCAATACAGAAGATAAGTCATTAAAAGTATGTTTCCAAGTTCCTGGCATCTCTAGACATATTTAGCACAGGTAGTAAAGCTGCAAAGACTCTGCACTGACATTCTGGAAATATGTCTGCATCATCGCTTTACAAATCAAAATTTTTCTTGTTTTGTAACCATGATGAGGGCTTTTGGTTTCCTTTATATGCCTCAGGAACACTCATGAAAAAGCTGTGAATAAATATAAATTTAAAAAATAAAGTTAGAGAACCAAAATCCAAGGAAGAATGTTGACCTCAGCAAGCTGATGAACAGAAAAGAGGGAAGGCAAGGAAATTGATTACCTAAAGGAACTAGCTCAAGTTAACCCTGAATCAGTAAGTGCATATATAACTGGAGCCAGGTATATTTAATGTTGTAAAACAAATGGGGCATACAATGAATGAGTCTGACTTACATAAAGCTAGCCTACTTTAACAGAATTTTTTGTAACTTGATGCAATTATTTGGAAAATCTAAATACACCTTCTAAATCCTAGCAGTTATGGAAAACAAAAATATAAAAGTGTTGCATTTTGCCAAATTAATAGATGTTTTGCAATCAAAAGAAAAATCTCCAGGGTGCCTGGGTAGCTCAGTCAGTTAAGTGTCTGAATCTTGATTTCTGCTCATGTCATGATCTCACGGTCGAGAAATGGAACCCCAAGTAAAGTTCCATGCTGGGTGTGGAGCCTTCTTAAGATTCTCTGTCTCTATCTTTCTCTCTCTCTCTTCCTCCCTACCCCACTTGCTTACTCTCTCTTACTCTAAACAAACAAACAAACAAACAAATAAATAAAATATAAATAAATGAATCAATAAATCATACTAAGAATGTTTAATATTTTTAACTGAATCATATAAAATGGAAGGGATAGAGCCAAAAGATTACTTTGAAGGAAATTTTTCAAGCTAAATGTATGTATTTTAGTATAAAAACTTTTAAATTAATAAGGTGTTTATTCTAAGAACTGGTTGGAGTGGGTAGGAATCAGGAAATAAACCTAAAGAAAATAGAGGGAAGGAAATAATGAAGATCAAAGTAGAAACTAATGAAGTGAAGATACACATATAGTGAAGGATCCAGAAATTGATAAGAAAGGAAATTAGACACCATGAAACAATTTCAGGGGTAGGAAAGGGTACACAACTACAGATCCTTCACACTATAAATATATAAAAATATTACTATGATCATTACACCAAGAAATTAAAAATATATATAAATAAAAAGGTAAATTCCATAAAAAAATCCAACTTATAAAAACTGACTCAGGAAGAAATAAAAACACTGATGGAATCCAGAATTACCAAACCATGGCTGGTCACTACTGTAGTCACTGAACACATGCAGTACGAGTCAAAGTTTGTTTCCTTTGGTTAAATGAAATCCTTATGAGTCTGCTTTGGCAATTCAATTCTTTATGTAAACTCAAATAAAATACTAGATTTAATTTTCACTGAAAACTGATAGCAGTGCTGTATTTGCTATATTGGGGGGCTTTTATTTAGTGCTTTATTTTATAAAATAAAACCTTAAAATAATGTTTTATGAAATGTAACATACCCAATACACTCCATTTTTTAGTTCCAACATATTTTACTTGAATGTTATTTAATAGAATACTGCATAAAATTATTTAGCAACTTATATAATGTTTAGCAGCTTGCAATTGTGACAACTTTCTATGTAGCAAGTTGTTATGAATAATTCCAAAAAACCTGAAATTAAGAGTATATTATAGAAACATTTATTCATAGCTGGTGCTTCTAAAATGTAAAGTGATTTTCAAGGAAAATCAGGGACATATTTAGAAACCCACTATCACATGTATTCACTATGCAGTATCAACTGGTCTTCAATGTTATAATATTAGTCAAGTACCATAGCTAGAGAATCATCTTTTACACAAATGACTCAATTTTCTAAGGCTGGCAGCTATTCGGGCCTTTGAAAACAACTTTAGTATTCTGAAAAACCTGCTTTTCCTCCCTTTTTTTATTTAAATGTCGTTTCATCATCTACACTTGGGAAATTGGAAAAAATTTTCTTTATGAAATAATATATGTATATATAAAGATATAAGTATAAAAATTAGGTCAATTTTAATATTGCCCTTTTAATGAGTAGTAATAATTTCACTTTTCTGTATCTTAATAATAAATATGATCATTATCTATGTTCTGTTCAATATAAATTTATTTTTTTATCTCTGTGTTCCTTGAGGGACAAGTTAAATGGCAATAGTGTATAATGCTTCAAACACAGTCCTGCACATTGTCCACATCAAAATTCCATCATCAACAACAATCATATAACATAACTAAAAGTATATGAAGTTTGTTTATCACATTTGAATTTTTTTCCTGAAAACCACAAACTTGACATTTTGGAAGAGTCTATTGCTGTTCTCATCTCCTCCCTTCAGAAACTACCTATCTAGAAAGAAACTCAAGTTCCTTAATATAGCATCATACAGTGCTAAGCATAAAAATGTCAAGTAAAGGAAGGGACTCCACAATTTAAAAAGAAACACAACCACATTTAAAAAAAAAATTCTTGGGGTGCCTGGGTGGTTCAGTTGTTAAGCATCTGCCTTAGGCTCAGGTCATGATCCCAGGGTCCTGAGATCAAGCCTGCACATCAGGCTCCCTGCTCTGCAGGAAGCCTGCTTCTCCCTCTCCCACTCCCTGTGCTTGTATTTCCTCTCTCGCAGTCTCTCTCTCTGTGTCAAATAAATAAAAACTTTTAAAAAAATAAAAATAAATAAATAAATAAATAAATAAAAACTTTCTTAAGAGTGATTGAGAACCGTGGCACCATATGGGGGAAAACTCCCGTCATTCATTTGCTTATATTTACATAAATTGGCCTAGGCCTTTTAGAGAAAAAATTAGCAAAATTTTGGAAATTTAATATGTGCATTGTCTTTATACCCAAAACTTCATTATTTAGAAATCCAACAAATAGTCCCACATAGACAATAATGCAAGAATGTTCATTGTCATATTGCTTATAGTAGCCAAACTATAGAGATAACTTAGAAGGTTATTAAGAGGAAAATGGCATTTGATCATATTACCATAAAATATTATGTGACCATTCAGTATAAAAAGGTAAGTATCTTTGTACAGGAATGGAAACATGGCTTAATTATATTGATAAGCTTAAAAAGTCTCTTTACATTTTATAATCATATATATTGGAGAAAAAGAAGTGTTCACACATTGGAAGGATAAAGAGAATACAAAATTATGAGAAAAAAATACAAACAAAAGAGCAGAGAGGGGTACCAAGTTTTCAGTTTAAATGTTGTCTCTACCTTTGATGAAATTGATTCTAATAAGACAGCACTTACTTTTAACTCTTTTCTTTCCAATGAATCATTTAGGAATAGTAGTATGCCCTGGTGGACTGCCTGACTTATCATTACTTGTAAAGTGTACTATAGATTAATTTCATGGCATTCTGCAAACAGCTGTCACTGGCATTCACGATGCTTTCATCAGAGTTAAGGTGTCCCACCAGTCTTCTGACAGGTCTCCTGCAGCTAAACACCACTCTAATTGACCTGTTAGTGGGCACCTGCGTGCCTCAGTCAGTTAAGCGGCTGCCTTTGGCTCAGATCATGATCTCAGGGTCCTGGGATTGAGCCCCAGATCAGGCTCTCTGCTCAGCGGGGAGCCTGCTTCCCCCCCACCCAACCCCCTGCTTGCACTTGTTCTCTCTGTTTCTCCCTCTGTCAAGTAAACAAACAAAATCTTTTGAAAAAATAATTGATCTGTTAGGATAAACTGAGGAATTGAGATAAAATCTACATTATAAAAGTGAGTTTAACAAAACAAATTTGTCATCACTTTAAAATGAAAAAATATGGCACATAATAGAGATCACATGCTCAATCTAAAGCATCTGAATAAAAAGATTATTATTAATCTCAATTTGACAGTCATTACCATTTATGGCCTTAGGGACAGTTTTATTCAAACAATGTCCAAAGTCATTTCTCCTCATTAGCTGATCGTAACACCTAAAAATGTGCACCTCCCCAAGTTTCTTTCTTACCACCCAAGAATATCAGTACAGATATTTCATATAATAGAAAGTTGAAGGGGCTGGAATGAGAAGTTTAGGCTGATATATTTTTAAATAATACACATATCTTCAGTCCCCAAATTTCAAACAAGAACAATACGATTTCTAATCTCTACTATTCACAGGTATCTCTTTTGACAATTTTCAACTCTCTTGAATATCCAAACCCTCCATCATGTAAAATAATTCAATGTTCCGTAAATCACTCATTATAATCAAGATGAGATGTGTGATTAGTCATTGTTATAATGAAAGGGGAAGATGTATGTAAATATTTATAAATGATAGTCAAGATGTGATGGCTCTGATGAAATCCGTTTTTCCTCAAAAGGTGATGAAATGATCCCCTCAATGTTGATAACCTTTCCTCTTGGATATAACACAATTAAAAATAAATATAAAAATATCAAGATTTCAATTTATTCATCTTATGAGCTTAAATTGTTGCCCAAAGCATAAAAATGTCTCTATATAGAAACCTTCATTTTAAGGTGCTACACGTTTAAAAAACAAACAAACAAACAAACAATCACCTTTCATCTGTCTGATGTTATTCAATCCTCATAAAAATTCTTTACAGTACATTATGTAATTTCCACATTGGAGATGAAGAACCTAAAGTTCAGATAGAACAGGGATCTTACCCAAGTTCTAGAGCACAGGTTAATAAAGTATGGACTCGGGAACAGTCTAGATTCAAGTCTTTCTCTACTTCCTATTTATTGGGTAACTTCGTTCAAGTGACTGCACTCTCTGTGTCTCGGTTTCCTCATCTATGAAATGGGATGGTGGATATGATAATACCCTTCTCAAAGTCTTATTATGATAACTAAGTGACTTTAAATGTTCCTGGAACCAGTGCGTGGCACACAGAAATTTCAATATTAGTGTCACATAATATTACTATAGAACTGGTAACTGATGAAGTCTAGACTTGAACTGAAGTCTTCTGATGTCAAGTGTGGAGAAAGACAAACTTGGATTCTGATTCTTATTGTACTATGCAAAGGCTATGTGAATTTTGGGGCAAGCATTTTTCTTCATCAATTGAACAGGAATAAAAATTTCAAACATATCATAACAGACTACTTATGAGGTTCAATTTGTCGTTATAATAAACAATGTACCCCAGAATCCTGATGTGCACCAGCAGCAAGACAGTAGATTATTCCACTTTCAAGTCCTGAGCAAGTACTTTTATGTCACTGTTTACATATGATATGCTGATTAGCAACAATTTTTATGGAAAGCTTAATATACACACACAGCGCTATCTTTACGGACTCCCTTGCTTCTTAAGTCCAACCCCTAAGGCATCATCCTCATTTTACGGAAGAGGAAACCAAGGCAGAGGAAGGTTAGGCAATGTATCCAAGATCATAAAACTTAAGTGATGGGATGAGAGTAAGATTCTGAACAGTTTGGTACCAGACACTGTAAATTCTGCTGCCTCTGAGCATTTCCATATTTAGACAGGATACATAACAAAGCAGTTCTTGATGTGATTACTCTTCTAAAAAGAACACATAAAACTGCTATCTATTCTCGTAACCTAGGAGTCAAGGAAGGCTAAAAATGCTTCCTCTACCAAATATCTAGAAATACTGGAATAAATACAACATTCTCCCAAATTAAGTGATATGCCCAGAGGCCAAAAATGACAAGGCACAGAAATAAGAATTTTAATCAGTTATCAAGAGTATGCCAGTCTCCATGGCTGAGAAACTCGTGACTTAAAAGGCAAGCTACAAACAAGAGACTGGGCTTTGTACCCAAGCAAGGGGGAGAGTTGATCTGTCCCACAAAAGACTGGATCTATAAAATACGGGGAAAGGACCTATTTACTGGCCAGCAAAGGGAATGGACTAGAAATGGACTAGAAATCTCTCCTGACCGGGGCTCTGAGTAGGAAATAAGAATTCATAATCCTTAGTTTGTTGTGCAGATTTATACTCTGTGTGGTCCAGGAAATCCCAAACAAAGGAATAGCTCAAGCAGTCCAGATTTTAGTAGCGCAAGACCCTTAGCTGAGGTAAACACAAATCATTTCTTAAGGAATTCACCCACAACACAGGGCTCATACTATTTCCATGGGTTAAAATCAGTTGAATGTAAGCTCATAAATCACATTTATAAAATAAATGGGCACTGAACATTGTCAATGAGAGTTGGTAAAGACAACATACATCAGTCTCGCAAGGATTTTGTATGTTTAAACTGTAAGCTGTGGAATACAAAATAGCATATCAAAGAGAAAGAAAGATAGGATTTTAAAAATGCAAATTAATTAATTAAAATGATGAACTAAATGCTTCAATTATGAAAAAGAGAAAAAAACAAACATGACTGAGGAATGTGATACAATTTTAGAAGTCTAGGCAGATTTGAAAGGAAATTAAATAGTACTTCAGGAAATGAATGCAATCACTAAAAATATAACTCCAAGGACAGGTTAAACAGTATACTTGGCACTCCTGAAGATGGAATTAATGACACAGAAATATGGATCTGAAAGCATAACCCCAAAGGTAAGAGATGGAAAATAAAAGAAGTTTATGGAATGTGAGAGAGTGGATAGTCTTACAGAGGTCTGTGGGACTTCCAGTAGTCTGACTCAGGGAGCATATGGAGGCAGACTTCTTACCAACAAAAGACAAAAGACAGGAAAAAATATTTTAAAGATGCTGTGAAAAAATCATAATGAAGCTCAAACTATTATTGAGAAATACGATTTAAATAAAGATAGTCACTGAGATGTTAGGGTAGAATAGACACTTTCAAACAAACAAAACTGATTTTCTCATCGATAACTCTCACAAATGGACTTTCTGAAGGATGTCCTTCAGAAATAAAGAAAATGTGAAAATGATCCTGCAGAAATTTCTAACACACAACACAGTAATATAAAGAAATGGGAAAATATGTAGAAAATGTAATCAAAGAATAACTGAAAAAACAACAATAATAGTGAGATCAACATCTGTTTGGGTAATAAAAGCTGGAAAGAACTGTGACCCTGCACAACAACAGGGATGGAGGGGAAGACAGAAGATATTTTTAAAATTTTATATTATTTAGAAGAAGGTAGAGAATGATTTAGTTTAGACCTGAACATGGAAAACTTTTAAATTAACCATGAGAATATATACGAAATGTTTAACACCCAAACAGTTATATTATAGAAAATTTAAGTAATACAAAAGAAAACAAAAAGAAGGGGAAAAATAATAAGAAAAAAAAAAAAACAGGTCTTACAGCTCACACAGTAAAAATTGTTTGAAATAAATCCCGATATCAATAATCACAATAAATGTGAATAGAATAAGAATGTTTAGAGACCAGAGATGGAATGCAAAAGAAAATCAACTTTCATATTGTTTTATAAAATTTACTTTAAAAAAATCAGTTTTTTTACACACAGTAAAAAAAAGAAAAGGATACCTAATAACATAATACCAAAAAAATGCTGTTAATACACCAATATGAAGCTGAAAGAGTCTTTAAGACACAAAATATTTACACAAACCAAAAGGGTCACTACTTAAAGATCAAAGGTTCATTTTATCAGAAGTATTGTACTTTTCTTGACTTAAAAGTACATATTAACATGACCTTGTAAAACAGATATTCTCCATCAAACAGAGATGTTAACTTGCTCACTAATTGATAGATGAAGCTAACACAAACATATGGAAACTATTTTAACAATATAATTTATCAGCTTGATTTCTCTACCTCCAAAGTTAGAGATTGCATACTTCCCAAGCTCTCATTAATAAATAAACAAAATGTTATATTTTAAGGCATAAAGACAGTCTCAAAAATATTTTAACAATTGTTTCATATAAATTACAATCCATTAAGTTAGAAAAAAATTTTAAAAATTGGAGTAATCAGAAAAAAAAACCTAAAAAGAAAACTAACAAACCACTTCAAAATAACTCATTGACAAAAGTAAATGAATAAAAAATTTTTAAATTTAAACATTTATAGCGTAAATTCAAAAATACAAAGAACTGAATGATAGAGAAAATACTACAAATCAAAGTGTAATGATTGCAGCCACAGGAGTTAAAGAAAAATTTGTTTTCTTAAAGTTTTTTATGTTAGAAGAGAGCCAAAATAATAATAATAATAAGCTAACCTCTTAATATAAACTATTAGATAACATACAACAAAATTAAAATATGAACAGAAATTAATAAAAGGAAAACAAAAAGATAATTCAAAAACTATTAATTTGTTTTCATTAAGTCATCTAGGCAAATAACATAGACCTAAACTTCTGATCAGCATACAAAAAGACGACAAATATAGATATGGCATAGTGAAAGAGAATCTTGCAATTACTTTTATGTCAAAACAGATGAAATGGAAAGCTTACAAGAAAAATAAATTAGCAAAACTGACACACACAGAAAAGAAAATCTAAATATATCTATAACTATTTAAGAAAATAAATCGGTAGAAGGTAATCCATACATCCCCCCTCATATACCCCAGCAAAAAACAAAACACACACACACACACACACACACACACACACACACACACACACAAACTTAAGAATATATGGGATTTCAGACAAATTGACAAAACATTCAAAAAATGAATGTCATCTGCACACAAGCTCTTTCACAAAATAGAATATTACTGACGCATTTTTTTAATGAAGCTAATAAAACTGCCACGAAAAATTCAGAAAAAAATTATAAGAAAGGTAAATTGATGTTTAGTATTATGGAAACAGTACAGAAATCCTAAATAAAACGCTAGCAACCTGAGTCCTTCAACATATAAAAATATAGCAGGTGAGAGCAAGTTGGATTTTTACCATTAATGCTAGGATGACCTAACAATTAAACATAGATTAATATCATTTATCACACCAACATATTAAAAGACAAAAACACGACCAGTTTAATAACCATGGGGACATAATTTTACAAAGGGACACACTCATTCATAATGAACATCATTATTACATTAATAATTTATTTCATACATGGTAAAAGGTGTCAGTAACAGAGACAGTAGGCTCATCAAAATGTTTTTTTCCCCTATATTTCCCACATCCTTTGTCGTAAGGCAGAGCCATATGACTACTTACGCCCAAGGAATTGTGAAGGGTCTATGGGCAATTTTCCATTTTTCTTTCCCTGACTTGATCATAAATGTTCCATAGTTCAACTTCAATCCCAAAAGAGCTGTCTGGACCCAAACAGAATTTGTGTCAAGCCAGAAACAAGAGGCTGATGCATTAATTCACTGACACTCTTTAAGAGTTATGTATTAATTAGTGCATCACAGCCTAGCCTATATCATCAGTAGTACAGACACAAGACATAACTACAATTTAAAATGAAGTGTTTTACAACTCATTAGAAAAACTACAAACTAAAAAATAGGCAAAAGACATAAACAGACATCACAGAAGGTGACATTGAAAAAACTGAATATGAAATAAACGTAAAAGAAAATCCTCAGCCTCACTATAAAATGGAAACATGCAAAACAAGACCATAATGGTTTAGAACCTCATACCTACATATTGGCAAAACTTTAAATGTCTGATAATGTCAACTGTTGGCCAGAAAGTGGAGTACCAGGAACTCCTACATAGTTGGTGGGTGTGGATTAAGACAACCACGTTAACAAACAATCTGGCAATATTTTGTAATGTTGAAGGTCCTCATAATTTCAACATATGCTCAAATGGTAGGACCCTCTATAAGCCCTTCCCTGCTTCCTGAACAGTCGGAGGCAAATCTCTTATATTTGTGCTAACTTATAGAAACTTTCATTAGAGTTACAGCAGAAATTATTTACCTCAGGCTTCCCAGAATCCAAACAGACTCTCCCTCATGGGGAAATACAAGAAGTTAACCAGGGAATGTTTTATTATTTGTAAACAACAGTCTTGCTTTCTCACTAACTTACTTGAGATGAAGGCAATTATCTTTTCATAGCTGTGTGCTCAACATCTACCAGAAGACCTGCTCACAGTAAACAGGCAAACATGACCATTTAATTTGAAATTGTTGACTAGTTCCTGGACACAAATTAGATTCTATGCAATGTAGTTCATTAAGACATTACTTGTAATATCAGCATAGGAACTTCATAGTCATCATTCTAATAGTCCGTATGGTAGTTATTCCTTAGTGAGGAAGTTGTTCAAAGATAAATTCATTCAATGTGCAAGATTTGGTTTAACTTATAGAACTTTCTATTTCTTCTTAATTTATATATTATTTCCAAGGTACTATTTTTCTCTATTGGGAACAAATTATTTTTGAATGCCAAGAACCTGAAGTAACTGTCAGGATGTTGTACTTCAGATGTGACAAAAATTCATTTAATTTAGAAATGGAACACTAGAAAAAAAAATGCCACAACTTACATATATGTGAAATGTTTTTTCCTCTTTACAGACATATATGGCCTTTCTCTGTCACAAGCTTCCTGTGTTCAAATGTCCATGAAACATCTGATAACTTTCTGAAGTGGAAATCACAACAGTCTTATACCGCAAGGAAACTTTGCTTTCTTTTCTTTTCTTTTTTTTTTCCCTTTTTTTTTTTTTTTGGATTCTTACTGAGTATTCCATGGCACATTCTGGCAGATCAATACAGTTTCAGCTTTGTTTTATACAGCCGGGCAGGTAGAGTCATGACTGAAAGTTCATCGAGGTTTTTAATTGACTGTGCTCCTAAAGATGAACCAAAACAGATCAAAATGACTTGCTTTTAATTTCCTTTGGGGGCAACTCCCTGGCATGGGCAATGCTGAATTACCATCTTGCCTCTTTCCTTTCCTTTTGAGTCTGTCCCTTTGAGCAACGCAGCAATAGCTGCTGGCTATGCAATTAGGCATCTCTGTCTGCCTCCCCTTCAATCTTTTTCTCCTTATTAAGCTAGTAGGAAAATGTTAAGCCCCTAGGCATTTGCATCTATTAATAGGAAGAGAAGATTAACTGCCACTGTTGCATAGATTCATGATTAGTAGACCACTGGCAGAGTTCTCTTTATTTTCTCCTTTTTAGTAACAAGAAAGCCATGGGCATCTTTGCAACATCATAAAGTGGCTCTGCAGTAGGACCTCTAATCTGGTCTCTGATAGGAGATTATTGGTGCTCTACCTTGAATTGTCCAGCCATAGGATCAGAACAAAGGAAATGATTAGACTTAGTTCAAGATGCTCATTTCACAGAGAATGAAGTCGAGGTCATGTGACCTGTCAGAGGGCAGGCAGGTAATTGATGACAAGAGGAAACAAATACAGTATCTAGATCCCTTGCGACTTTTAACCCATCATACTGAACTTGTTACATCGCTTACTATTTCAGCACCAGGATTTAACATTTTCCATAAATCAAATATTTAGAAAATCATTCTTTCTGGAATAACAGAAAAATTTATGAACAGAATTACCTGAACAGAATTACTGCAAAAGAGTTAGTTGTATAGTCTAATATGAGGAATTCCAAAAGATGTTTTACTTAATTCCAAAAAAAGTATTTTGGAACTTTCTGATGATTCTCAATTTACATCACTGCTTTAGGTCTAGCTTTTTCTTCTTACAAAGAGACAAATTAAAATGTAATTATGTAAGTTAAAAATTAGCAAACACAGAGGGGTGGTATGTCACATAATGAAGTGACTCTCCAAATGTGATGCCTGGCCCAATCACCTGGGAGCTCATCAGAAATTGTCAATCTGAAAATAAAGAGCCAAAATGAGATCAAAGGAGTGTTTATTTGGGATTAAAGAATTGCAATTGGGGGAGCAAAGATTCAGGTAGAAGTTCAAATCATCTCCCATTGGTGAGATGAAAGCAAAGAGGTTTTATATGGAAAAGGAGGAGAGACAATTATATGAATTGAAGAAAAGAGAAAAAAATCTGAGAGTGTCAACCAATTAAGCTAATCTGGGTTCTACATTGATTGACTACTGATTTGATGTTCAGAAAATCCACAACCATCAGTCTTGCGTTTAGGATGTTTGTTCTTCTGCAGACTTCTCATGCAATCACTTAAAACAATTGCCATTTTGCCCAGTCCAAAGGTCTGGGCCCAGTTTAAACAAAGACAAGTAAGGCAGGTTCTCTAATGTGGCTGCTCCAACACCATTTAAAAATGGCTCCCATCATGTCAATTTTTCACAAAATGCAAATTCTCAAGACACATCGCAGACCTACTGCAACAAAAAATCTTGGAAAGGCATTTTAACAAACACCCCATGTGATTTTGATCCATGTTGAAGTTGGGAGAACCTTGGCTGAGTGGTTCAGAGTTACTGTCCCTGAAATCAGTCACTAGGTTTGAATCCCAGCCTGCCACATAGGTATGTGAACAGAGATAAAGACTTTATCTCTGTGCATCAGTTTCTTTTGTAAACTGAGAAAGCCTACACAATACTACTTATTTCACAGTGTTGTTATGAAGATATATGTAAAATAGGTGCCTAGCACATTATAATCATTATAGACATGATATACTCTTATTATTAACATGCTATCATACTACAACTCATCTACTAGATTAACTGACTGGAATTTAGCATCAAGAATGGCCCTGAGGAACAAGACTATTAGAAATAATGAACAAAAAGAAGATTGTAAAAGGTTCTATGGGGAAGACAAGCCTGATTTGAAGGCCTCACAGGGCTACCTGGGAATTAAGGCTGCTTATGGACCTATGCATCTCTACATACAGTTAAGACATATTTGTCACAAAAATGTTATGGAAAACAAGTTTGTTGCTTCATGTTTCATCATGACCTTGCCCGCCAACCCCCATTATGAAATTTCTAAAGAAATGCCTACCTTCTCTGAAGAGCAGGGCTTTATTTTCCACAAAAAATTCTCAATTGGTTTTCACAGTTCCTCGAGAAAACTAATATGTTTTACCTGTGCCTAGCCTCTGAGCTCTTCATAGGAATTTGTAAAGGAGAAAATATTGAGACATCCTTTGAAGACAAAATAAAGGAATGAAGTCTGTCCTCCTTACTCTTTCCTCCTCTTTGGCCAGTGTTCTCCAAACAGGGTTACGCAGGGGCACCTGGGTGGCTCAGTGGGTTAAGCCTCTGCCTTCGGCTCAGGTCGTGATCTCAGGGTCCTGGGATCGAGTCCCACATTGGGCTCTCTTCCCCACGGGGAGCCTGCTTCCTCCTCTCTCTCTGCCTGCCTCTCTGCCTACTTGTGATCTCTGTCTATCAAATAAATAAATAAATAAACAAACAGGGCTACACATACATATCACTTGGGGACTCTGTTCTTACACAGATTTGATTCCCTGGGTCTCTAATGGGGACTGAGATTCTACCTTTCTTACGTAGATTCTAAGAAATGTGAGTACTGCTGGCCCAGCCTCCACACTGTATATAGCAAGGACTTCTATCCCACCTAATTATTAACAAATTCTGGGCTCAAAAACTTCAATAGGTCCCCTGCCAAACATTCATTTACTGGCCATCAACAGTATGCTGGGATCTCTGTTCCATCCTGGGAATACAAAGATTAAAAAACACAGGTTCTATCTCTGAGAAGCTCAGACACAACAAAACAACTTTAAAACAATTAAAAGGGCAATGATATAGATATATGCATGAGGTGTTATTAAAGCATCAAGAAAAGTTTTAGAAATTACCTGTAGAGGTTACACATTAGCTGAGTTTTAATGGATGGATGAGTAGCTATGGAAAATTAAGATAGGTAAAAATAGGGAAGTTCATAGAAGAAAAGTGATCAACAGAACAAGGGCAAAAACAGAGCAGTCGGCTGCCAAAATGTTTGACATTAGACTCTGGGAAGGATACGTACATACTTGGAGCAGACTGAAGCACATCATTTAATAGATGCATGGAGCAGTATGGAAGGGTGAGCAGGGAACTATAAGTCATCAGGTATTATCAGAACATGACATATGTATTTGGTTGCTATTATTCAAGATATTCTATAATTTAATATTTTAGATCTAACAATCCATGGAGGCTTGAGCTAGTCACAAAACCAACTTCCTTAGATTTCAATTTATTCTTAAAGAAATCAAGGGGTGGAATCAGGCCAACTCTAAAGGGCACTACATCTCAACTCTTACTGGTGTCATTAAATTTTAGTCATTATTTACTATCATCCACTCTCATATGCTCCATATTCCAGTGGTTAGATTGTCTAAACCACCCCCCCATCATTGTGATTTCCTTTTCCCACAATCATTTTATAATAGTAGGGATAACTGCTCTTCAACCAAGCTTACTGTGTATTAATATATAGTCAAAATTGTGATTTAAGTCCATTTTCATTAGAGTAACCGTTGTTGCCAAAGCTGGAATCATAGTCCTTTGGCCGGCTCATTAGACTCAAGATACAGAGATACTGGGTCAGTTAGCATGGCATGGTAGTTTCACCAGCTCTGAAGCCAGACAGATATTGTTCCACCACTTGTAGGTAGGATATTTGGAAAAGATACGTAACAGCTCTGTACCTCTGATTCCTCATTTGGAAAGGTATAGATAATGATTAGACTTGACTGCTCAGAGTTTCTGAGATGATTAAGTTGAATGTGGTAAAAGTCCAGTTTAAGTGGAAGAAATATATAGGGTTCTCAGTAAATATTAGTGAGATGGCTAATTTTATGTATTGGTTTGGCTGGGCCATCGGAAGCCCAGATACTTGATTAAACACTATTGCAGGTATGTCTATGAGTATGTTTCTGAATGAGATTAATGTTTGAGTCAGTAGACTGAGTAAAGCAGATTGCTTTCCCCAGTGTGGATAGATCTCACTCAACCCTTGGAGGCCTGAATAAAACAAAAGATTGAGGAAGGGAGAATTTGCTTTCTACCTGGCGGTCTTCAACTTGAGACACTGGTTTTCTTTGGTCCTCAGACTCAGACTTGGACTAGGATTTATGTTATCAGTTTGCTTGGTTCACAGGCCTTTGGACTCCAATTGGAGATTTACCATTAGCTCTCCTGGGTCTCTGGCTTGCCAACTGCAGATCTTGGGACTACTCAGCCTCCCTAATTACATGAGCCAATTCCTTATAACAAACACATCCTGTTGGTTCTATTTATCTGGAGAACCTTGACTAATATAATTAGTTATTATTGTTATCAGAAAGATGGTCCAGAGGGACAAAGATTCAAAATCATCTAATCACAGAATTAGTGGTCACAGTGAAGGTTGTAGGAGATCAGATCAGAATTCTAGAAGTCTTTTGTTGCTGTGAGTAAGGCTTCTAATTTTCCACAGCCTTTTCTGCCAAATTAGCCCCACATTTGGGATAGATGACTCTAAAGTCTCATGGATTCAAGATTTATTATTTTAGACCATAAATCAGAGTTTCTGACAAATGATCTTTAGAACTCTTTGGTGTCTGTGTCGATTATTCAACCCATGTCTCTGCTGTACTGAGAGTGAGGCCTTTGAGGGCTAAAGGGGTAGACAAAAGAATTTTCCCTGAAACTCCTGAAGGTCATGTGAAGTCTAACTGGACTGGTGGAGAATTGCCGTGTGCAGAATCATCTAACTTTTTTCCAAGCTTCTCATATTTGAAGCTACTTATTTCATGTTACGTACTGAAGTCGAAATAAAAGATGAGTTCCCGGTAATGATTTGAGCATCCTTCTCCCTCATTGAAAATACCTTTCTTCCTCTGAGAAAATATTTCTCAAAAGGTCCAGCTTCTCCAGCAAGACTTCCATGTTTGTATCAAGTTTTGAAGTGAGCTCTGATTCTTCTTAATTCTCAGGGGATTTCCTGGCTAGCCACTTAATGGGGATTTATCATATGCTTCATTATTTTCTAATTGTTTTACAAAGCTCTTAGAATTTAAAAGGCAGACACTCTGGCATTTCTGTGTAATCAGCAAAGCATTCCATATACTAGTTATGTTAATTCTTTCATAAACACTTAATGGTGATAAGTGGGGTTGGCACTGGGATAATAAAGTCCCATCTTTGGGACCATATCCAAAAGGAAGAGCCTTTTCTTGAAGGACAATCAAGATGTTGGAGCCAGATGTATATATATACTTCATCCGGGGAAAATACATTTCTTGGTGACCTGATAACTGTTTTTAAAAAGTGAATAACCCTCCTGGGAAACTGGGATGGATTATTATTTGTGGCAGAATATTCTGGAGTATATTAGTATTATTACTTCCACTTCAGGCTAAGCCAGAAGGCATTATGGCACTTTGGTTATATGGGCAAGTCTGGAAAAAGGAGGAAGCCAATGCACGTGGGAATCAAATCTACAGGACCTGACTTGCCGTCTAACCAGGCAAAAGGGTAAAAAGCTCAAACTTCACCTATTTAAGATCAAAAGACAACTAAATAAGGGTTGGCTCAGAAAGAAGACAGGCCTTAATCTGGCACTTAACAGCCTAAGTGCCTGTAGCTGAAAAGGGCTAAGGAAGGCAAGGCATAATCCAGAAGTAAGTGACAGAAATAGCGATATCATTACAATACTTTTGGGAAATGTGCTTTAGCACTGCTAAAAAAGGTTTTTTGCTTATTACAATGATATAAGAAATTTTATAATTCAGATATTGTCTAATAAAACAAGGCATGCTTTCAATAGGAGGTAAATGCAGGGTTTTCCAAATTGTCCTGTCCACTCTAAGTGACAAACAAACAAACAGCATAAAGAAGGTAGAGAGAGCCTCAGCATGGAGCAAAGTTAACATACAATTTAAGAGCAAGCTAAGGCAGAGTCTAGAGCAGAGACTTGTAAACAAAAAGTTGTTTGGAAAATGTTGATATTGGCATCTGATACTTTTCATACCTTTTTTAAAGTAAACTATTTTTAGGGTAGTTTTTGATTTACAGAAAAGTTACAAGACTAATACAGAGAGTTCCCACATACCTATGTTTAGTTTGTTTAGTTTCCTTATTATTAACATTAGCTTAGCATATATATTTGTCATAATTAAAGACCCAATATTGATACATATTGTAAACTAACACCCATACTTTGCTCATAATGGCTTAGTTTTTACCTAATTGCCTTTTTCATTTAAGATCCTTTTCAAGATATTATCTGACATTTAGTCATCATGTCTCCTTAGATGCCTTTAGGCTGTGAGCGTTTCTCAGATTTTCTGTTTTTGAGGACCTTGACAATTTTGAGGAACACTGACCACATATTTTATGGAATATCCCTCAGCTGGGATTTGCCTGATGTTTTACTCATGATCAGTCAGTCTGAGGTTATAGGTTTGGGGAAGAAAAACACAGAAGTGCCATTTACATCACATCATGTCAAGAGTACATACTATGAACATGACTACAGGAATTTTTCTAGATGTTCTTTATCAAGTTGAGCAAATTCTTCTATTCCTGGTTTGCTAAGAGTTTTCATTATCAAGAACTGTTGGGTTTTATCAATGTTTTTCTGCCTCAATAGATATAATCATATTATCTTCCTCTTTATCTTGTTGAAATAATAGATTACATCGGTTGACTGCTTTCCAAATGCTTTTCTAGCCTTACATACTTGAGACAAATTCCACTTGGTAATGGTATATAATTTATATGCTGTATACATTATTGGATTTGATTTGCTAATACTTTGAAGATTTTTGTATCTATGTTCATGAGAGATATTGGTCTATGGTATTCTAGTAATGTCTAGAACATTTTTTGTTTTTACTGCTTTTGGTATTAGGAGACTGCTGGTCTCAGAAAATGAGTTAGGATACATTCCCTCTGCTTCTGTTTGGTGGAAGAGATTGTAAAGAATAGGTTTCATTTGTTCCTTAAATATATGGTAGAATTCACTGGTGAAATAATCTGAGCCTGTCACTTTCTTTTTTGGAAAGTCATTAATTTTTTACTCAATTTCTGTGGTAAGTATAAGATCCTAATAAAGGAGGTGGTAGGGGGAAGCAAGCTCTGGATTGGTTTGTTTGCATTTGTTTGTTTGTTTTTGAAGATTTTATTTATTTATTTGACAGAGATCACAAGTAGGCAGAGAGACAGGTAGAGAGAGAGAGACACGGGGAAGCAGGCTTCCCGCTGAGCAGAGAGCCGCATGTGATATGTGATACAAGGCTGGATCCCAGGACCCTGAGACCAGGACCTGAGCTGAAGACAGAGGCTTAACCCACTGAGCCACCCAGGCGCCCCTGTTTGCATTTGAAAAGCACAATCGCTGGCAGGTTGCTTAGTATCTGGATGTTGGCTAACCTTGGGAAAGACAGCAAGGTCCCAGATATTTAATACTGATAATAAAAGACATCATTGATACATGACAGCAGAGACTTCTGGTCCAGGTAAACAAATCTCACTTGTAACTCACTGAATTCTCCTGATTTCAGGGTGGCACTTTTCCCTGCAACCACAGTTCTCTGATGGATCAAAGAAAAGATAATTGATTTTCACTTTTTGTAGTCAGCTTTTCCTTGTTGCAAGAAAGAAACTGAGGACTTTGAACCTCATTACATATCAGAACTGAAACCAAAAGTCTTCAACTTAATTTTAATTGTTTTGCAGACTTCAGTTTCATGCCAAAGTGAAAACATTTGCAATAATTCTCTGATTCAGTGCAATAACCCTGAGAAGTTTCTTTTTATCAAAATTTTAGCTAAACCTAGGAGTGAGATGTCAGGCAGTTCATTCATACAGTAGTACAATGTGTTTTTATTTTGCTAAAATGTAAGATTAAAATGTACAGAAATATTATCTCATTTTTCCCTCTTTTGGAAACTGCCAGTAAATTATTTTTCTTAAGAAGTTAGTTATTCAAACATTACTTAAGGCAGCTTAGAAATAAATGACACAAAACTACAGTAATCTCTGTTGTCACATGCTGACAAAAGAATTGGACTGGAAATCCTAAGTCTCAGGTTTGAGTTTTGATTATTACATACAAGCTGGATATCTTTACAAATACTTCCTTCCCAAATTTCTCAGTGTGTCAATTTGGATGATATCACTTATTTTCTAACTTACAGTATAGTTAAGAGCATGAAAGGGCATGTGGAAGCTCTAAATTTAAATTGCAAAGCACTACAGAAATGTGGGGGTTTGCCTGGGTGGCTCAGTCAGTTAAGCATCCAGACTCTTGATTTCAACTCAGGTCATGATCTCAGGGTCCTGAGACCAAGCCCTGAGTGGGGCTCTGCCCTTAGTGGGAAGTCCACTTGAGATTCTCTCCCTTTCCCTCTGCCCTGACCCCCACTCATGCACATGTGCCCTCTCTCTCTCTATAAACAAATAAAATAAAATCTTTTAAAAAGAGAAATATAAGAAAATAATATCCTTATTAAAATCTCCCATACTCGCTCTCCTGAGTCGATTTTAAAGGGAGTGGGAGCTTTTAATTCTGGTTGAAAGAAACCACAACTCCAAACCACACACATGTTAAGAATGAGTATACTGAATGGCCAAAGAGAACACTAATGGAAGGGTGACATAGTTCTATATTCTTAAAACCCTTACTGGGAGCTTAGTGACAGAGCCTAAAAGACTAAGATTAAAAAAAAAAAAAGAAAAAGAAAAAGAAAAGAAAAAAGAAAAGAAAAGAAAAGAAAGAAAGAAAGAAAGAAAGAAAGAAAAGAAAAGAAAAGAGAAGAAAAGAAAAGAAAAGAAAAGAGAAAGTGAAGAATAAACAAATGAAGGATAATAAATAAGACTTATCAGAATAACCAAATTCATGATTTCTCAGTTAACTAGCTAGGGAGTTTAAATTGCCTCCATGACAGAGTATCTTCCTGCTAGTGGCTGATGTAGTTAAGTGGGGAATCCCAGCACATACATCTGTTGACAAGACCAATAGATTGACTTAGGTTCCTGGCTTTGCCATATTTCTTTTTCTTTAGCAGTAAATTCAAACTACAAACAGAAAATGATCATAAACTATGTCTTGTGTAATAACACTGGGCAGAGAACTTTATTGCCCCATAAACATCTGTTTCAGTATATCATAAGCATAAAGGGCAAAATTCTTCAGTATATCATAAGCATGAGGACAAAATTCTCCCTAAGCTGTCTGTTGAACACAATTGTGTTCCTGTTTTTAATATTGAGTGTAGTGAGGTCATTTTTTTTTTTACCCACAGTTTGTTTATATCTTGGTTTCATAGCAAATACCAACATGTCTTGCTAAAGTCCAAATGAATTCACTTTCCTAGGATATCTAATGTTAGGAAAGAGTGAGGAAGGATTAATATTATTAAAATATCTGTATTACCCAAAACAATCTATACATTCAAGCAATCCCTACCAATATCCCAATAGAAATTTTCACAGAAATAGAAGAGATGATCTTAAAATTTGTATGGAACAACAGAAGATCACAAATAGCCAAAGTAATCTTGAGAAAGAACAAACCTAGAGGCATACACTGTCTGATTTCAAATTATATCACAAAGTACAGCAATCAAAACAGTATGGTACTTTTAAAAACAGACACATAGATCAATAGAACTAAATAGTCCAGAATTAAACCCATGCTTATATGGTCAATTAATTCACCATAAATGAAGTAAGAATATACAATGGGAAAGGAAATTCTCTTCAACAAATAATATTCAGAAACTGGACAGCCACATGTAAAAGAATGAAACTGGACCACTATCTTACCCTACGTACAAAAATTACCTGAAAATAGATTAAAGACTTTACTATAAAATTAGAAATCATAAAACTCCTACGAAAAAGTACAGGAAGTAAGCTCTTTGACATTAATCTTGCAATTTTTTTTTTGGATATGAGCCCAAAGGCAACAAAATGACAACAAAAGCAAAAATAAACAAATGGCACAGGATCAAACTAAAAATCCTCTCTGTGGTGAAGAAAATCACCAACAAAATAAAAAGACAACCTACTGAATGAGAGAGGAGTTTCAAATTATATCTCCAATAAGGGATTTGATAGCCAAAATATAAAAAGAACTCATATACTCCCCCCCAAAAAAGACAAAATAATACACACACACACACACACAAACCCAATTCAATTAAAAAATGGACAGAGGGCCTGAGAAGACATTCTTCCAAAGAAGACATGCAGAAAACCAACAGACCCATGAAAAGATGCTCAGCATCACTAATCATCAGGGAAGTACAAGTCAAACTCACAATGAGATACCATCTCACACCTGTCAGGATGACTAGTATCAGAAAGATAAGAAATAAAAAGTGTTGGTAAAGTTAGAGAGAAAAGGGAAATCCTTCTATACCATTCATACGAATGTAAATTGTTGCAGTCATTATGGAAAACTGTATGAAGCTTCTTTAAAAAGTTAAAAATAGAACTAACCATATGATCAAGCAATTCCATTTCTGGGTATTTATCTGAAGAAAACAAAAATACTAATTTGAAAAGATATATGTTCACAATAGCCAAGATTTGGAAACAACCAAAGTGTTCATCAATGGATGAATAGATAATGATGTGAGATATATATATATATATATGAATGAAATCTTGTCATTTGTGACAACACAGATAAAACTTGAGGATGTTATGCTAAGTGAAATAAATCAGACAGAGCTAGACAAAAACTATGTGTTTTTGCTTATATGTGGAATCTAAAAAAACAGAACAAAACAAAGTTCATACATGCGGAGAACTGGTTGGAAGCTGCCAGATGGGAAGAGTGTATGGGGGTAAGCAAAACATGAGAAAGGGGTCAAGAGGCACAGAATTCCTTCCAGTCATAAAATAAACAAGTCACAGGGATGGTGACAATAGTCAACAATATTGGAAGAAACTAGATTTATTGCAATAATCATTTTATATAGTAGATACAAATATTAAATCATTATGTTGTATACCTGAAACTAATATAATGCTGTATGTCAATGATGCCTCCACAGAAAGAAAATGGAGTATTATCATATCAATTTTTTAAAATTTCCATAATGTTCTTGAAAGAGAAAAATGTAAATGAACAGTGCATGGAATACTGCCATATTTTGATTATGTAAGTTAAAATTTTGATATAGAGTTATTAAGTAATTTTCTCAGATGTTAACATTTAACAGAGTACAGCTAATTTTTTTTCTTGTTTTGACTACTCAATGCTACTTTTATAGAATTTTTTAAAGTCTCTTGCTTAAATTTTAATGAAGCCAGTTAGTCCCCAGAAAAAATTAATTTAAGGCATCAGTTGTTGAAAGGTAAATACAATGAGTAATTATTTAAAATGGGCCACTTCTCATAAATATGCACTAAATAATGAAAAATCACCTCCTGAAGGTGGGTAGGAAGATAGGTTAAAATGTAAAAAAACATTCGGGAGTAGTGACTGAGATAAAAAGTCGGATCATAGATGCTATTAATTTACCTACTGTGTGTTAATGCAATGAAATTAAGAGCAATAAGAAATGAGCTCATTTATCTTTCTTGTTTTCTAGGAAACAACTTCTAGTAAATTTCAAGGTTTCAGCAATAACTAACACAAACTGTAAGGTTACTTTAAAAAGGAATTCAGGGGAGAACGTCTAGATGTAATCTTGATCCTGGAATTGCTTCTTAAAAGAAGCTCCTGAAATAAGCAACATTTCTAAAGACATCTTGGTGGACACTATTGTAGATATCTGGTCTATATCCTACTTTATTTGACCAATGCAAGTAGAAAAAAATCTTTGAAATTTACTATTAGAGGCATAATTTTAATGCATTATAATATAATATAGCTAATTGATTAGCGAAATATATTTAGTATATAAGATAAAAGGATTTTCACTATGTAAGTTAAATACTTGGTACATTTAGTACATATTCATAGAGTATAAAGGTATTATTTTAAAACTTACTTATATTTTAGGGGACTGAACCTGGGAGGTTCAGTCAGTAAGCATCTAACTCTTTGATTTCAGTGCAGGTCATGATCTCAGGGTCATAAGATTGAGCACTGTGTTGGACTCTGAGCTAGGTGTGTTGCCTACTTAAGATTCTCTCTCTCCCTCTCCCTCTGCCCATCCCTACATTAGCTTATGCTCTTTCTCTCTCAAAATAAATAAACAAAAAAACCCACAAATAATAAGTTAGATTCTGATTTTAAAAATAACTATATCTTTGTCACCTTACTTTTCTATAAACTGTAAAGTGTCTCAAAAGATTAGTCTGCCCACACTGTTTCTATTCATTTAACCCTAATTCAGTTTATTTAAAATGAAATTATTTTATATTATTTGAATGTGTAAATTATTTTAAAATTAATATTTAAGAAATTAAGATAAAATAGATGGATTTGCCCTTTTATTCCTACACAAGTATAAAACAATGGATGCATTTGATCATTCATTATAACATTATACATTATAATAAAAAATTAAATTAGGGGTGCCTGGATGGCTTAATGGGTTAAAACCTCTGCTTTCAGCTCAGGTCATGATCCCAGGGTCCTGGGATTAAGCCCCACATTGGGCTCTCTGCTCAGCAGGGAGTCTGCTTCCCCCTCTCTCTCTGCCTGCCTCTCTGCCTACTTGTGATCTCTCTCTGTCAAATAAATAAACAAAATCTTTAAAAAAATTAACGTCTGTCACTAGGGTCCTAATTGAAAATAATTATTTACTACCTACACAATGGAATTATATGCAACTAAGGGGCATATAGGGAGTAATCTATCTATCCACTGATAGGGAGTAGTCAATACAGTATATTTTCAAGTTTAAAAATGCAAAAAGGTGAACAATTCATACACTAGTTATATATTCTAAAAAAGAAGAAATAAAAAAGTTGAGTACACAAAACACATGCATATTTGCTTAATTTTGCATTAAGATGCATTGGAAGTATAAACCTAAAGCAAAAGTAGACAACTACAGGAGGCAGAAGTATACTAGAGAAAAAAAAGGAAGACACTTCTAAATGAAATATTTTACATAATTTTACTTTGAGTTATATATATATATGTTTTATCTATTCAAAAATAAAAAATTAGTTAAAAATCAAACACTAAAATTCAAGAAGAGAGATATAAATAATACTAGCTACTTATCAATTTGCTAACATTAGCCACAGAAGGGGGAATACTATTTTCAGAGATGTTTGAACACTGTATTCTGTATATTCTTGGTGGTATATATATTGAGGAAGAAGGAAGGAAAGAAGAAAGAAGTGAGGGAGGGAGGGAGGGAGGGAGAGAGGAAGGAAAAATAGATCAGCAAAGAACTCTTATATCTAACTCAATAGGTATAACGTTAGTATTAGTTATTACCAGTGTAATTTTGACACTCTTAACCATACTATAAGATAAAGCAAATAAGTAATTATGCTTATATATTAATATTATTAGGTATTAAGATTCTCAATGCAAGAGAAAAGAGATACCAATATTATATAAAGCACATTAAGTTAAAAATATATCAATATAAATACATGATGCATATTAAAAAAAAAATAGAGTGGGGAGGAGCAAGATAGCAGAGGAGTAGGAGACCTAAATATCATTCAGTACCAACAGTGCAGCTAGATAGTTGCCAAACCATTCTGAACACCTACAAACTCAAAAGAAGATTGAAGAGAAGAGGAGCAGCAATTCTAGGAACAGAAAACTGACCACTTTTTGGAAGGTAGAATGTGTGGAGAAGTGGATCCAAGGTGATATACAGAGACCATGGTGGGAGCAGCCGGCTCTTGACAAGCAGCAGAGCAATGGAGCATTAAATTGGAACTTTCAGAAGTCTGCTCCACTGAGGGATGTCACTCCAGAGGCTAAGCAGGGGGTGGAGCCCTCGTGGGAACAGTGTGGTCTCAGGACCTTCGGGGTCACAAAAAGACCAGGGATGTTTTGAGTGTGGCAGAACTCCCAGGTATTAGACCGAGGAATCCAGCTGCAGAGACAGAGATGAAGAATGAGCTCTCAGCTTGGGGTTACCTTAAACCATGATGCAAGGCACAACCAGGCCACTGGTCTTCAAGCAGAAACTCCACAAGTGGCAGATCCGGGGATGCCCCTCCTTCCTTCTCTGGAAGGAGTGGCATGGGAGCAAGCCGCAGGAATCTGCTGGGTTTGGAGAAGGGCTGTGCGTCAGAGATAGAAATGCTGGGTCACAAGCTGGGTGATCTCAGAGTGCGGCCAGAGACCAGGGAGACAGCAGTGATTGATGGATTTTTCTCCGAGGGCACACTTAGAAGTGGGGCCCCTAGCTCTCAGCTCCTATGGGGCCAGAGATTGGGAGGCCACCATCTTCATTCCTGTCCTCCAAAGCTCACTAGAAAGCATTCAGGGAACAAAGGCTACAGAGATCAAAACCTAGCAGATTACTTATCCTGGCCCTTGGCAAGGGTGGTGCAATTCCAACTCAGGCAAAGACATATGAGAATCACTGCAACAGGCCCCTCCCCCCAGAAGATTAGCAAGGACATCTAGCCAAGATCAATGAAAACTGTGGAACTCCAAAGCTAGGGGAATGCAACACAGATTCATGGCTCTTTTCCCATGATTCTTTAGTCTTTCAAAGTTAATTTTTTTTTTAATTTTATTTTTTTCTTATTCTATTTTTAAAATTTTTCTCTTTCCTATTTTTACCTTTTTAAACTATTTTATCTTATCAATACCTTCTTTAAAAATCTTTTTAAATTTTCATTGTTATGCTCATATTCAATCCTTCCATTGTACTTAAGCTTATTTTTTCTATACATATAGGTTTTCTTTCTTTAAAATTTTGGGATACAGTATCTTTTAATGGATCAAAATATACCCTAAATCTAACACATGGCTTTGATCTAGTCTCCAGCCTGATCACATTATTTCTTCTTTTTTTTTTTCATTTTTCAACCAACTTATCTTACCAATTCCATTTTTAGAATCTTTCTTAACTTTCATCTTTGCAGTCATTGTCCATCCCTTCATCATGTTTACCTTTATTTTTGTGCATATATATAAATTTTTCTTTCTTTAAAATTTTGGGAGACAGTTTCTTCTAACAGACCAAAATACACCCAAAATCAAGTGTGTGGCTCTGTTCTATTCCTCAGTCTAATACATATATTTTTAAAAAATTTTTGTTCCTTCTTTCTTTTCCCCCTGGTTTTGGGTCTCTTCCAATTTGGTTAGTGTATATTATTCTGGGGTCATTGCTACCTTTTTAGTATTTTGTTCTCTCATTCATCTATTCTTATCTGGATAAAATAACAAGGCAGAAAAACTCACATCAAAAAAAAAAAAAAAAAAAAAAGAACAGGAGGTAGTACCGATGGCTAGGGACCTAATCAATATGGACATTAATAACATGTCTGAACTAGAGATAAGAATGATGACTAGCAAAGTCCTAGCTGGGCTTAAAAAAGCATGGAAGACACCAGAGAATCCCTTTCTGAAGAAATAAAAGAACTAAAATCTAACCAAGTTGAAATCAAAAAAGCAATTAATGAGGTGCAAACAAAAATGGAGGCTATTATTGCTAGGATAAATGAGGCAGAAGAGAGAATTAGTGATATAGAAGAACAAATGATGGAGAATAAAGAAGCTGAGAAAAAGAGAGATAAACAACTACTGGACCATGAGGAGAGAATTTGAGAGATAATTGATACCATAAGATGAAACAATATTAGAATAATTGGGATCCCAGAAGAAAGAGAGAGGAACAGAAGGTTCATTGGAATTGTTCAATGTTCAGAAGGAACATTGGAGCAAATTGCAGCAGAGAATTTCCCTAACTTGGTGAAGGGAATAAGCATCAAAATCCAGGAGGTACAGAGAATGCCCCTCAAAATCAATAAAAATATGTCAACACCCCATCATCTAATTGCAAAACTTAAAAGTCTCAGTGACAAAGAGAAAATCCTGAAAGCAGCTCAGGACAAGAGGTCTGTAAACATACAACAGTAGAAATACTAGATTGGCAACAGAATACAGAGACAGGCAGGACAGAAAGGACTGGCATGATATATTCAGAGCACTAAATGAAAAAAAAAATGCAGCCAAGAATACTATATCCAGCTAGGCTGTCATTGAAAATAGAAAGAGAGATTAAAAACCTTCCAGGAAAAACAACAACTAAACAAATTTGCAAACACCAAACCAGCCCTACAGGAAATATTGAAAGGGGTCCTCAAAGCAGAAAGAGCCTAAAGTAACATAGACCATAAAGGAACAGACACAATATACAGTAAGAGTTACCTTACAGGCAATAAATGGCACTAAGTTCATATCTTTCTATAGTTACTGAATGTAAATGGGCTAAATGCCCCAATCAAATACACAGGGTACCAGAATGGATAAAAAGACAAGACCCATCAATATGCTGCCTGAAAGAAACTCATTTTAGACCAAAGACACCTCCAGATTGAAAGTCAGGGAGTGGAAAACCACTTTACATGCTAATGGATGTCAAAAGAAAGCTGGGATGGCAATCCTTATACCAAATAAATAAGATTTTAAGCCAAAGACCATAATAAGAGAAGAGGAAGAACACTATATCATACTTTAAGGGTGTGTCCAACAAGAAGATCTAACAATTTTAAATATCTATGCCCCTAATATGGGACCAGCCAATTATATAAACCAATTAATAAAATAAAAGAAACACATCGACAATAATACAAAAATAGGGGACTTTAACACCCCCTTCACTGAAATGGACAGATCATCTGAGCAAAAGATCAACAAGGAAATAAAGGTTTTAAATGACACACTGGACCAGATGGACATCACAGATATATTCAGATCATTCCATCCCAAAGCAAGAGAATACACATTCTTCTCTAGTGCACATGGAGCATTCTCTAGAATAGATCACATCCTGGGTCACAAATCAGGTCTCAACCTCTACCAAAAGATTGGGATCATTCCCTGGATATTTTCAGACCACAATGCTTTAAAACTAGAACATAATCATAAGAGGAAAGTTGAAAAGGACTCAAATACATAGAGGCTAAAGAGCATCCTACTAAAGAATGAGTGGATGAACCAAGAAGTTAGAGAATTAAAAAAAAAAAAATCATGGAAACAAATGAAGATGAAAACACAACTCTTCAAAATCATTAGGACACAGCAAAAGTGGCCCTGAGAGGAAAGTATATAGCAATACAAACCTTTCTCAAGAAACAAGAAAGTTCTTAAATACACAACCTAACCCTACACCTAAAGGAGCTGGAGAAAGAACAGCAAAGAAAGCCTAAACCCAGCAGGAGAAGAGAAATAATAAAGATCAGAGCAGAAATCAATGAAATACAAACCAAAAGAACAGTAGAACAAATCAATGAAACTAGGAGATGGTTCTTTGAAAGAATTAATAAGATTGAGAAACCCCTGGCCAGACTTATCAAAAAGAAAAGAGAAAGGACCCAAATTAATAAAATCATAAATGAAAGAGGAGCGATCACAACCAACACCAATGAAATACAAACAATTATAAGAACGTATTATGAACAACTATACACCAACAAATTTGACAATCTGGAAGAAATGGATGCATTCCTAGAGAAATAGGAACTACCAAAACTGAACCAGGAAGAAATAGAAAACCTGAACAGACCCATAACCAGTAAGGAGATTGAAGTAGTCATCAAAAATCTCCCAACAAACAAGAGCCCAGGACCAGACAGCTTCCAAGGGGAATTCTATCAAACATTTAAAGAAGAATTAATACCTATTCTCCTGAAACTGTTCCAAAAAAATAGAAATGGAAGGAAAACATCCAAACTCATTTTATGAGGCCAGCATTACCTTGATCCCAAAACCAGATAAAGACCCCATCAAAAAGGAGAATTACAGACCAATAACCTTGATGAACACAGATGCAAAAATTCTCACCAAAATACTAGCCAATAGGATCCAACAGTACATTAAAAGGATTATTCACCACAACCAAATGGGAATTATTCTAGGCCTGCAAGTTTGGTTCAACATCCTCAAATCAATCAATATGATACAATACATTAATAAAAGAAAGAACAAGAACCATATGATCCTCTCAAAAGATGAGGAAAAAGCATTTGACAGAGTATAGCAAACTTTCTTGATCAAAACTCTTCACAGTGTAGGGATAGAGGGTACACACTTCCATATCATTGAAGCCATCTATGAAAAACCCACAGCAAATAACATTCTCAATGGGGAAAAACTGAGAGCTTTTCCCCTAAAGTCAGGAACATGGAAGGGCTGTCCACTGTCACCGATGCTATTCAACATAGTACTACAACTCATAGCCTCAGCAATCAGACAACAAAAAGAAATAAAAGGCATCCGAGTTGGCAAAGAAGAAATCAAACTCTTACTCTTTGCAGATGACATGATTCCTTATGTGGAAAATCCAAAAGACTCTACTCCAAAACTGCTAGAACTCATACAGGAATTCAGTAAAGTGTCAGGATATAAAAATAAATTCACAGAAATCAGTTGCATTTCTATACACCAATAGCAAGACAGAAGAAAGAGAAATTAAGCAGTCGATCCCATTTACAATTGCATCCAAAACCATAAGATACCTAGGAATAATCCTAACCAAAGAGGCCAAGAATCTGTACTCAGAAAACTATAAAGAATTCATGAAAGAAATGGAGGAAGACACAAAGAAATGGAAAAATGTTCTATGCTCATGGATTGGAAGAACAAATCTTGTGAAAATGTCTATGTTACCTAAAGCAATCTACACATTTAATGCAATCCCCTATCAAACTACCACCATCTTTTTTCAAGGAAATGGAACAAATAATCCTAAAGTTTATATTGAACCAGAAAAGACCCTGAATAGCCAGAAGAACGTTGAAAAAGAAAGCCAAAGTTGGCAGCATCACAATTCCAGACTTCAAGCTTTATTACTAAGCTGTCATCATCAAGACAGCATGGTACTGGCAAAAAAGGACACATAGATCAATGAAACAGAATACAGAACCCAGAAATGGACCCTCAACTCTATGTCAACTAATCTTTGACAAAGCAGGAAAGTATGTCCAATGGAAAATAGACAGTTTCTTCAACAAATGGGGTTTGGAATATTGGACAGCCACATGCAGAAAAATGAACCTGGACCATTTCCTTACACCACACACAAAAATAGACTCAAAATGGATGAAGCACCTCAATGTGAGACAGGAATCCATCAAAATCCTAGAGGAAAACACAGGGAGCAACCTCTTTGACCTCAGCCACACAAACTTCTTCCTAGAAACATCACAAAAGGCAAGGGAAGCAAGGGCAAAAATGAACTATTGGGACTTCATCAAGATCAAAACCTTTTGCACAGCAAAGGAAACAGTCAACAAAACCAAAAGACAACTGGCAGAATGGGAGAAGATACTTGCAAATGACATATCAGCTAAAGGGCTAGTATCCAAGTATCCAATTTTGGGGTGTTGAGTATTCTCAAACTCAACACCCAAAAAACAAATAATCCAATCAAGAAATGGGCAGAAGACATGAAGACATTTCTGCAAAGAAGACATCTAAATGGCCAACAGACACATGAAAAAGTGCTCAACATCACTGGGCATCAGGGAAATACAAATTAAAACCACAGTGAGATACCACCTCACACCAGTCAGAATGGCTCAAGTTAACAAGTCAAGAAATGACAGTTGTTGGTGAGGATGTGGAGAGAGGGGAAACCTCCTGCAGTGTTGGTGGGAATGCAAGGTGGTACAGTCACTCTGGAAAACAGAGTTTTCCTCAAAAAGTTGAAAATAGAGCTATACTAAGATCAGCAATCATACTACTGGGTATATACCCAGAAAATATATATTAAGAAATATATATAAAGAATAATATATATTTATATATAAAGAATATATATATAAATATATATTAAGAAATATATATATTTTTTTCCCATTGTGTGTGTGTGTGTGTATGTAGATGTATACACACACACACACACACACACACAATGGAATACTATGCAGCCATTAAAAGAAACAAAATCTTGCCATTTGCAATGATGTGGATGGTATTAGAGGGTATTAACACTAAGTGATATAAGTCAATCAGAGAAAGACAATTGAATGGCAAGGTGGGGGTTCATGGGGGGTAGAGAGGGAATTAATAAAACAAGATGGGATTGGAGGGAGACACACCATAAGAGACTTAATTTCAGGAAACAAACTGAGGTTTGCTGGTAGGTGGGGGGAAGGATAGGGTCTCTGGGTTATGGACATTGGGGAGGATATATGCTATGGCAAGTGCTGTGAATTGTGTAAGACTGATGATTCACAGACCTGTACTCCTGAAGCAAATAATACATTGTATGTTAATAACATTTTTTTTTTAATGGGAAAAAAAAAACCCAGCTTTGTTCCCTAAAACCAAGTAGAATTACCACAATAACAACTCAACAGCACACTTAGTTCCCAAATCTTGGTTTCCAATAGCATCCCCAGATAAAGGAAATCAGAGCTTCATGGAGTAATTGCTATTCCAAGTAAAAGGCAGGGGAAATACAGGTAAATTGTAGGACATCTTCTTATGTTGGAAAGCAAGAAAGACTTCAAAGATATTGATGCTTTATCAAATAGACTCTGGAAATAGACTTATTACCAACCAAACTCAACAAAACATAAACATCTAAATAAATAATGTCTGCAGTTCATGTTTACATGCTGAATACATAAAAACCTATAATGAAAATCAAAAGAGGAAAAGGAAAAATACTCATATGCCCTAACAAAGTTGATTATTACAGGACCTCCTTACACCAAAATTGGAAATTAAAGATAAAAAACCCAATCATCTACCCAGTAAATGCATTGGAAATATAAAGCGAAAGCAAAATTACACAATCATTAGGTAATAATGCCAGCTATTAAAAGAAGAAAAAAAATGACAATATTAGAAAAATCACAATTTTGCAACCCTCAATGAAATAATTTGTTCATATAAGTATTATTAATAAATGATAAAACCACGAGGTGAAAAGTTGATAAGAAGCAGATATTTGTACAATATCACTCTATAGATTACTTTCTGAATGCAAGAGAAAAGATTTTCCAAAGAAAATATCTGGCTGTCACTACCATAACCAAGTGATCAAACCTAACCTCACTACTAGCATCCTATGCTTTCTGATATGATGAAATACAAAATATGCAGTATCATCAATGAAATATTCTTGCCAAAATGTATTTAAAAAACTAATCAAACTTTTGGTCCTAACTCAAAATGTTCCTAAGTAATTTTATTTTTACATTAAAATCAGTAATCTATAGATATTTCTATTTCTCTACATGCTCTGTCATTACTAAGGTTCTATTTTTACTACTTATGACTATCTGAATATGGACTAATATTTAACAATGTTTTAATTTCCACTTCTATGATTACCCGTTAAATGGAACATGTTTTTATACCTTTTCATTTTATGGCCATTCATCTTTCCTCTTCTCTGAATTGTCAGTATGCAGAATCCATTTTTTTATTTGTAGCAGAAATCTTACAGAGATTGTGTTTACCCTGTTAAATATATGAAGATAACTTTTCTTAGCTGTTCTCAACCTTGATTACACAATAGAATCACTGATGAAGCTTTAAAAATGCCAAAGTCTAGAGTACAGATTTCATACAATTGAAATCTTTTTATGTGCTTGCACAGGCTGCTACTGCCCCCATTTTCATACCTTCACCCTGGCTTTGGACCTAGCCATTTGTGTATTGCTTTTGATCATTATTCCACCCACACCCACCTTTTTTCAGCTTTCAATGAAGTATCCACCTAGCTCACTGCTGGCTTTTCTCTCATTTTTGGTATACAGAGCTATTTAACATATTGTTAGGGTATTGGCTTTGTTAACACAGCTAAGCCCTTTAAATACTGCTTATATGCTATATGTTTCACTGCCATTTTTTCCTGGTATTTTGAGGGGTGATGCTAAAATAACCACAAGTCCCTTTTGACTAGGTCCTCTCCATTTATCAACCTGACAACTACCTAGATCATTAAAATCAGTAAGGATTTCAATTATCATCTTATTCATTATTCAGTCAATGAAGTCATTAAATACATTTCATCTCCCTTCCATTTACCATGCACTCTACTAGGTTCTGGGTGGAGAATGATGAAACCACCATCTTGCTCCCCACCAGAAGAAAGAGAAATAAAACCAAAGAAAACCAAAGAACCTGTCATTTAGCTCACAATCTAATAGGAAGGCAGCTGTCACATAATTTCACAAAGCATAAAATTACAATTGTGATAAGTATAAAGAACTGGATATTCTCTGTTTCTCCAAATACCCAGACTACAATGAGTATAGCTTTGAGTGCATCCACACTCTTAGAAAAGCCAATTTCTTTAGAATATAGATTTGCAATCCCTGTGCCAAGCTCTCATCACCAAATCCTACAAAACTTTCCAGCAGACTTGTTATATGAAGTTTTAAGAACTGAAATTAACTTCTTTCTATTTTCTGTATTAGACATTCTATTTAGAGGAACAGCACACTTTAGGTTATAACTTTAGGTTATAAAGTACATATTTCTTGAAGAGCATTATGCTATACCTGAATATATTTAAAATAGCTCATATAACATTTCATCTTCCAGGAATAATTTGCTCAGTAGGATAATTCTAACACTTTAGGTTGAAGTATATGGTTCTTTGGGTAATGTGTATAATATTATATTTCTGTACTTATTTTACAACACTGTGGATCTCAAACAGATCTGTATATACAGGGCACATATTTTAGAAAAATGATACACAATTTCAAATAAGTAAGCTTTCCACTTGCATAAACCTACAAATTTCATTCTCTTTATGGCATCCATTTCATAGGAAAGTCCATGTTGTAAGTCTTCTGCTTAACCTCTCGCAAAAATATCTTCTATCTCACCCCACACTAACTCCCAAACTCCTTCCATGGTAATTATGACATATTTTGGCTTCTGGCACAGTCTACAAAACTGGGAAAAGTAAAACCCCTCAAAATTAATGGACTACTTGAAAGTAAATAAGGTGATGTCTGGAGCTCTCCAAGAAGTATGTTTTGATGCATGTTGGTATCAGTTACAAAAATAGCATCACTGAGATGAATATTTATCCTGAGTCATGTATTCTTGGTAAATAGTTTCCAAGAGGGTTTTCATTTCAAGGGCTAATTTTAGGATGGTGTTTTTATAAAATCCTAATTTGCAAAAATTTTGCATGCCAAAGGAAAACCTAGTTTCCTAATAGAGCCAAAAATGCTATAGACAAGAAAAATGTGGTAGATTTCCAGAGTTGTCACAAGCCAATTAGTTAATGAAAGAAATACAAGAGCCCATGTACTGAGAGTTAGACTTTCCAATTATTGTGCCTCCTGAAACAAACCCCTGTAGTTAATACAGGTTGAGAGCAATTCTGATATGGTACTATTGTCCAACAAACACAGAGAACACATAATAGTGTCTTGTGTTTCCTTAGCTCTTACCTGCCCAAACTCTTAACTATAACACTAGACTTCCTAGTTTATTCAGATTTCATATTTGTTTTCTATAACCCTCTGAAGTCGTCAGATTCCTCGGTATCTCATTGTATACATCCAGCCTGAGAAACAAAAGACACTCTAGTATTTCAAACAAAGAGAAGTTAATAGAAGAAAGAACTGGTTATATAAGTATTAGAAAGGACAGGAAATGAAAGAGAGAGTAGTATTACCCACAGCCCATCTCCAAGGCCACTACTGTGTCAGCAGAATGCTGTGGAAATGTTACCCAGTTAGATAAGCTGATAGCTAGGAGGCCACAATGACACCACGGGAGCTTGCAATCTGTGCTCCTTCTGCAGTGCTCACCTGCCCCCAGTATTCCTAGAGTGCACAGTCACTTTCAATTGTCTGCTTTTGCAGAAGACAGAGCAACAGTAACATGGCTTCCTCTTTAATTCTACTCCGGTACAAATGCCTCACTTTGGCAGAATTTAACCAGCAAACAGCTGGCAAGAGGGTCCAAGAAATACAAATTTAGGTCTCCAGCCTGTAACACAGTGCAAAGTGAATGTGGGCTTGAACTCAGAGACAGATTTAGCACTTGGTTTATGTACTATTCCAACAGAGATATTGAATAATTTCAAGGCTTATTTTGGAGGGACTATTGATATACATTAGCATGATATATAATATAGGAAAAGTGTGCTGTACAGGTGTGGTTATCAGAAGCAGTGTTCTGTCAACAGTTCTGTAGGGTTGGGTTGCTACTAGTTGACCTTCAGTCCCTTTTACAGCATCTGTTGTTTGCTAGAATAAGTTTACTTATTAAGAACAGCAAATGATGCCATGAGCAAGTGTCTGACCCATAATAAGCATACAAGTGACCCTTAAATATCTATCACAGTTAGGGCTGCTAACAGTTCTGTGCTGCTGCTACGGACACAAGTAGAACCTGCAGTACAAACTATCAATAGTTCCACTAAGTTCTTCGGTTAGAACAGTCTTAATAGAAAACAGCTTTTTTGATTGCTGTCCCTACTGTATTCAGTAACAGATCATTTCTAAAACACATAGATAGTGGTTTATTGTGCAGTATTCCAGATTCATGGATTTCCAGGTAAATATTTTAAAATAATATTTAAATTGGACAATGTGTGTGTGTACGTATGCATGCACGCAGAGGAAGCGACATGTTGGGAAAATGTAACACAAAGATCTAAATACTTATGGATATTAATGTCAAGTAATAATTAATACCTCCTAAGAGAATGCTGGACAAATAGAAATCTAATCTACATGTATTTTTCCTTATTATACTGTAAGAGGTAGGACACTAAGACTTTTTAAATTGTTAATTAATTTTGTTAATTAGTAATTAAGTTAATGAATTAGGTTAATTAATAATTAATTTAATTGTTAATTAATTTGAAATTTAATTGACTTCAGGGGAAATAGCTTCTAATATTACAACTCTAAATGTAATGTTTCTTATATATTTCTGGTCTATCAAGTTTGGACATTTTCTTTGTTTTTCTGGCTTACTCTTCTTAAATTAGAAATATCTAGCAAATCATATAAAATGCATTGTTTATCTTTTCTTGAAAGTCTCTTTTTGGATTTTAATTTATTAAAATCATTAAGCTTATATGTAGTCCAATGCTATACTTGGATACTTCTAGAAGACGTGGGGCATGTTGTATTAGTCTGCTTATATTCTGCTGGATTGCATAAACAAAGGTATATTTGAGATATTTGTAATTATTTTCAATTAAGTTGAGATGTAGTTATTTTATTTTGTATTTCTAATATTCTTGTTCTGTTATAGAACCTAGGGTATTAGTCTGACAGAGTGTGTTAAAAAACTGTATTTTTCTGTGTTCTGGGAAAAAAATGTACATACATAAAAAACTATGTTACTTGACGTTGCCTGGGTCTGTTGACTTTAAGGTTAGAAACTAAGATGGAGGTTTAGGTTTGAATACCATTTTTTTTTAATTAATAGAAGATTCAAGTGTAATAATATTTCACAAATCAATTTTGGGTATTTTCATTTTCTGAGATTTACTGAATCCATTCAAAAAGTTTCAAGTTGTAAAATTTTAATGTCATTTTTATTAAAATGTCTATTTGCCACAGAAGTGGTTCCAACCCTTTTCTCATGTTTAATATAGTTTCTTAATATTTGTTACCAACTTTTAGGAACCAAATTATGCTTCCCCCTCAAAATTCATATATTGAGTTCCTATGCCCTAATATTTTAGAATGTGCTACATCTGGAGATAGGGTCACTGAAGAAGTAATCAAGTTGAAATCAGGTCTTCATATTGGGTCCTAAGCCAAACTGAATGGTATCCTTCTAAGAGAGGATTATGACCTACCAGGAGAGACACCAGAAATGCCATCACAGAGAGGAAGAGACATGGATGGACAAGTAAGGAGACAGTCATCTTTACGTCAAGGAGAAAAGCTTCAGGAAAAACCAAACCTACCAACACCTTGCTTTGGACTTCTAGCCTCCAAAACTGAGAAAGTCAATTTCTGTTGCTGAACCCATCCCACCCATGGTATTCTAATATGTTTTGTATTGATCAGGTTTACCAAAGGTTTGTTATTTTATTTTTCCTTTCCCTAAGGCCAACTTTTAGTTTTATTTAGTTCATGGTTTTAAGTTTATCTTATCTTTAAGCTATTTCTGTTTTGGTTTTTATTAAGTCTCTTGTATTTTATCTATTTTTTAAAAATATTTTATTTATTTATTTATTTATTTATTTCACAGCAAAAAAGAGAGAGAGAAAGAGGGAGGGAAGGAGAGAGAGAGAATGCACAAGCATGGGAGAGGGGAAGAGGGAGAAGGAGAAGTAGACTCCCCACTGAGCAGGGCCCCCCCCCTCACCAACATGGGGCTGGATCCCAGGAACCTGGAATCCTGACCTGAGCCAAAGGCAGACGCTTAACTGACTGAGCCACCCGAGTACCCCAAGTCTCCTGTATTTTAAAATGTAACTTATTTAAGCTTTTTTAAAAATAAATATATACTTAAGACTCATTCCATCAGTTTATCTCTGTAGTCCCTGCTTTCTATCCATTTCTAAAATGTTAATTTCAGTGATATTTTCTTTTTTACCTCAAGAGTTATTTATAAGGGTTTTATATAGAAATGGATTCTGCTTGTTTCTTTTTTTGCAATCTCTTTGTGACTCATTTCTGGAATATTGCATTGCTTTCACAGAACATACTCTATATAATTTCTAAAGAAATAATATTTTCCCTGTAGCTAAAAACATGGCTTATTTTTAAATATTCCATGGATGCTTTACTCATTTTTTCAGAAAAGTTATTGAGCAACTTTTTGTGTGTGCCAGACTGCAGGAAAAGGAGGGAATAGCACCATGAACAAGAAACAAGGTCACAGGGATGAAGCTTACATTTGAAATGAGGGAGACAGACAAATAGAAGTAAGGAAATAAAATAATTTCAAGTCATAATAGAAGTTCTAATAAAAACAAACAAGGACTGATATAAGGAATAATAAAGGAAGGCCTAATCTAAGTAGGGTGGTTGGGGAAGTCTTCCCTGAAAAGATGACACTGAGACATCAAATTAGAGAAAAGCTCACCATGAGAAGATGAGGAGATGATGTAGTCTCTCAGGAAGCCCAAAGCCAGGGCTGCACAGGGGAGAGCTAATCCTGCCATTAAGGAGCATTTCCTCTGGTGTTGTGACTAACATCCACTAACTTCCTATTATTCTAGGTAAAATGGTTTACCTTCTCCTTGGGCCTAAGTAACTATGTCACTGTTCTGCCTCTCTGACCCCAGTGCCAAATCCATGAGTCTCCTTGTCATAACATCTGCCTTATTTGGAGATTTATATGCACAGATTTAATCTGAGAAGTTCTTTGATGATGGAATTATTATGTTTCTACCAGAGAAATTCACCTTTGGGGATTTTCTACTTTGAGTTGGCAGAATCCTCTTTTACCCTGTGTTTCTTCTTCAAATTGATGGGGTTTGCTTTATAACTCCTAAATTCCTATTTATTTTGGGTGGTTGGTGGCAATTTTCTGGCCACCTAGTACTGTTATGAATTTATTCTCATATTTTCCCCTGTCATTTCAGTGGGATTTGGGAAATCACTGGAAGTAAGTACACAAGTCAGCTCTATTTGGGGCAGAGGATGGAATAATTTTTTTTCCACCTTTCTGGATTCTTGGCTGAGATTACCCTGAAATGAAGGACAAATTAACAGGAGAAAAACAAACAGAAACTTAATAATTTTTATACCTCCTGAATACATAAAAGATACCCAGGAAAACCCAGTAACTCAAGAATAACTAAAGCCACCACCTTGGAGAAGTCACTTAACATCTCCAGCTAAGAACAAGAGAAGCTGCTGGTGTGGGGAACCAGCTATGGGAGGACACCAGGAAAAACACAGTAAACAAGGGAAAGGTTCTTATGCAGATTTAAGTCATTGCCTTCTTCACTAATAAAAGTTTCTAGAGATTTAGAGCCATCGTTCTTTTCCAGGGACAGAAAGGGAAACACCCTTAAAATGAAGGTTTCCCTTATAAATGAAAATGTCTCTTACATTGTATAAAAGGGTAACTTCTCCATTTTCAGAATTCCACCTGTTGTCTTCTTTTTCTTAAAAAATAACTAGCTTGAAATAATCAATATGCCAAAAAGGTGTATTTTAGAGTAGAATTGTCTGCTCCAGCTTATACTGGAGTCTTACAGTATATTTCAGAAGTACCCTTTTATGTATTTAAAACTTGTTTTATGGAGTTCATGAGCAATTGTTCATATGTTAGTACATTAGTTTATGAAAACTATGTGATAAGAAGGTTGGAGCTTTCAGCCTTAGCCCCACCTCTTGACCTCCTGGGAGGGGAGAAAGGCTGGAGATTGTTTAATGGCCAGTGATTTAATCAATAGTTCATATATAATGAAGCTTCCATAAAAATCCAAAAGAAACAGGGTTCAGAGAACTTCCAATTGATGAATACTTAGAGGTGCTGAGAGTGATATGCGTGGAGAAGGGATGGGAGCTGAGGGCCTTGTTCCCATACATTACCCTATGCATCTCTTCCACTTGGCTGTTCCTGAATTATATCCTTTTATTAATGAGCCAGTGATCTAGTAAGTAAAATATTTCTGAGTTCTGAGAACGCCTCTAGTAAATTAACTGAGCCTAAGGAGGAGGTGATGGGAACTTATGATTTCTGACAGTCAGAAGCACAGTAACAACCTGGGCCTGTAATTGGCATCTGAAGTGTGGGGGGACGCATTCTTGCAGGACTAAACTCTTGACCTATGGAACCTGATGCTGTTTCCGGATAGATCCAGTCAGAATTTAGTTGAAATCTTGTGGAATGCCTGCTGGTATCCAAGAATAGTTCATTGGTGGTATGGGGAGTTCTCTACCATGCACACAAATTGCAATTGTTACTAGAAGACATTGGGTATAATAATTGGTATTCCAGTGAATTATTTAATAAATGAATAATGCAGAATGATTTGGTACCTCCTACATAATGCATATAAACAGAAGAAAAGGAAACCAACATTTATTGTGTCCTTACCAAAACCAAAGCACTTTGTATATATTTTATACAATTATACATTAAAACAACCCGGTCTAATTATAGCTCTAGTATACTTGGTTTTTTCTTACATAAGACCCCAGAATTATGAGCTGGTTTAGCCAAAATTTGAGCTCATGTTTACTGTTTCCAAATCCTTGCTCCTCTCAATCTCCAACAAAACCCAAAATCCATAGCAAATGAGACAATTTTATTACACACAATTATCATTGTTAAGAAACTGACCCAAGGGGTGGCTGGCTGGCTTAGTTGGTTAAGTGTCTGCCTCTAGCTCAGGTCATGATCCCAGAATCCTGGGATCAAGCCCTGCACTGGATTCCCTGCTCAGTGGGGGAGTCTGCTTTTACCTTTTCCTCCGATGGTCCCGCCATTCATGCTCTGTCTCAAATAAATAAAATCTTGAAAGAAAGAAGGAAGGAAAGAAAGAAAGAGAGAGAGAGAGAGAGAAAAAAAACTGATCTGAAATTCTGAAATAAACTGACATGGAAAGACTAAATTATAACAGAAAAAGATGGGAGGAAGAGAATGTTTTACTAGAGAAGGGTATTTCTAATAAACAGTGAAGTTACCATGTACTGCCACTAGTATTACCCCAGAATTCCAATCCTGTCCTGTGACAGTTTGCAGGAGAAGACAATGGCTTCAGCGTTTGTTGCCATGAGAACACTGATTATATTTGTTTATTTTCTATTTCAAGCTACAGATTTCTCACCTCAGTACTTTTAATAGTGACAAAAGAATAATCAGTCCTACTCATCACTTATCATTCCCTTGGTATGCTTTAAAAAAAAATTAGTCAGGATAATATTTTGTAAGCTTGGTATATTTCTTAATTTTTACCAAAAAACATTGTCCAAAATATTAGGTAACATGGCAATAATATAATACTAAGTAACATTGCAAGTAACACAGCAATAAATATTTACATATATTTTCAAATTGAAGTAAAATTTACATATAATGAAGAACAGTTCTTAAGTAAACATTCTGATGACTTTTGATTGATATAATCATTAATATAACTAACTAATATAATCATTAATATAACTATAATCATTAATATAACTAATCAAGATATGAAGCATTTCCATCACCCCACCAATCAGGGCAACAGGTTGGAAAGCATCTAACTGTTCACTAATAGGCACTGATTATATTATGACAAAACAGACTATGCACTCATACATTTTAATAAGGCATATCTTTATATGTTAACTTGGAAACTATTCCATATGTATTAAGCAAATAAGAGCAATTCTGATAGCCTATGATCAAATGTATTTTTAAATCTCATAGTGTATGGTGCTTGGTTTAAGTAGATTGATTTAAATAGATATAAGTATACCAATATTCTTGTAATTACCTAAAAATTGATTTGTTAATGGCATTATTTCTGGAAAACAATTGAGAATGGAAAGGGAGTACAGAAATACCTGTTTCAAACTAAGAAATGATACTGTTGAGATAAAGAATAAATAAAACAACAAAAGCTAAATAAAATGAGGCAAAAGAGGGAAGCACTTTCTGAGAACCTAGCTGTTCTTTGCAAATTGCCTGCTGTGAACAGTCATGCCATACAAAACTGACTTTGTAGCTTTCTGCAACTTCCTCATTTTTCTGGGTAACTTGGGGACTTTTTTTGTCTGAAATCCCTGTATATGCATCAGATGAATAAATACATACACAAATTAAAGTACCCAATGGAGACAATTTATCCAGCTTACTTCAGGAAAACGGGTAGATAGCACCTGTATTTACTTTACCCTTTACTTAAATGTAGACTTTAAAAAAGATAGCAGCAACCCTGGAATCATCTCCTGATGAAATATGAAATCTAGGAACTTTATCTTCTTCTATTCCATCTTAAGTATTGTCAAATGCCCATACTCCTTCCTCTGCTGAAGAGAACTGGTTACTATAACAACCACTGCAGCAGTATTACTAACCACACACACAAAAACAAAACCCACAACCTCAAACTGATGAATGTTTCTGTGTTCACAGTTTTATCAGGTAATTTAAAAATAGATAGACATGTAATAACAAAGGAAGAAAATGCAAGGGATTTGAAATCAGATATTAATGCAGAAAGCAAGTTTAAACAAAATAGAGGACAGAGGAAACTAACAAATCAACTAGGATGGCTTTCTCATGTGCTTCAGGCCACACTGTTCTGACTGGGGAGGGCAAGATGGTGGTGTTACAATCATTCCAAGAAGCAACTCACAGCCTCCCTTTCCAACTGACGTTGTGGCTGTGGGTTAAATAGGGAAAGCTAACCATTGATACCAGACAGATCAATGAATGTCTATTTCTAAAAATTCACCCATATTTCATAGTAAAGCCTACTGGTTGAGGTGAGAGCATCTGAAGTACAATTTAGAAGATTTTGTTTTTGCTTGCTCTAAAATGGAGATAACATTTCTCCTCCTTTCCTTACCACTGGGAGTATAAAGTTACACAGCTTGTTTAGAAAGTTATTTAAAAGCACATGTTTTATAAAATAGAAGTAATATTCTTATTAATAAAATTTAAATAACCAAATATCTGTAATTCATTGATAAGTTCTTTTTTGTAATAATGTTTTTAATATTGTCATTTCTCCTCTAACAACAAGAACATTTACTCTGTATCTGAGACTCAAACAATACCCCTCTAATACTTTTCAATAAATTTAAGACTATGAGTAAAAAATGAAAATAAATTAAAAAGTGTAGCCAAGAATGCGTAGATGTAGAGAATTTTCAAATAAAGTCTGAGTCAGATTATAAAACATACATATTTTTTCTCTAAATCTCAAAACAAATAACCTTTGCTTAAACTCTTTCCATTATATGTATATTTGGCAGTCAATTTGTAGTCTTTAACCTTTCAGAATTTAACTACATTCAAAATATCATATTCTTATTATGCTGCTAAGCGTATTTCCCCCCACATTAGAGTATAATGACCCAAAACAGTTTTACTCATTTAATGGGGCCAATTTTATAGCTGTGAGAAAGTAGATAAATGACATTCTCTCACTTTATCCCAGCTTTTCTGAAACTAAGTAGTCAAAATAGCTCATTTTAAAGAGAAACAAAAAGATGCATGATCACCTTGTCTCAACTGAGTTCATGTATACAAAATTCTAAATTATAACAGTATTTTTATAGCAAACTGATAGATGTTGGTAAGCTTTTACTATAGAGCTGGATTGTGTTTCTATAAACACCAGACTTAAAAAAAATCCTATATGTTGAAATACAGAACACCAGAAAACAGTGACAGAATGTAATAGGGAGGGTGTGAGTGTGTAGCTTTAGAAGTAGTGTTTGGTTTTGTTTGATCAAGGAATATCTATGATTACTTTCATGCATCACCCACCATGTTAACAAAGGTAGAATCTATAGAAAACTAGGAAAGATACCCAGCTCACAACTTCTTCCCACAGCCTGCAGAATGTCAATTTCTACATCAATAAAATAGCTTTTTCTGTGGCTATGAAAACAAGAGCATATTTCTAGACTTTGCATTTGATGTTCTCTTATCTTTATAATAATAGTAAAGATAATAGTAGGAAGACTAGATTTCTAATTATTCTTTATGTATTTTTTTTCTTCTATTGATTTTTTTTTCTGTGTCAGGAATTCTGTTAAAATTTTTTGTTGTTGTTTAATATTTTCTAGATGATTTCAAATCTGCATTTTCTCCTTTACTTTTTCATTGTAAAAAAAGAGATTCTACTAAACTGAGAAAAATGAAAATTCTTAGTCTAATTAATGAGATTTGGTCTAGTGCTAACTAAAAACATGGCACAATTTCAGATAGCATTTTTGAGAAAATGTGATGAGAAGATAAAATTTTTCTGCAAAGGTCCTAAGTCCTTCATCAATTTGCCATTATCCATGCAAAAGTTTAACCTCTAGCTTGACATTCAAAGTGCTCAGCTATTCATTGTTGTCTCTGTCTTTCAATGTATTTCCTGTTATTTCTCTACACAAATCACTCCTCCAGCAGCCAAATCTGCAAGTCATCCCCCATCCATACCAAAGTCTATATCTTTGTTCATTTGATCCCTCCTTGGAACAATACCTTTTTCATTCTACTAGTCCACTCTTGACTACTCTCTCAAAGTCTAGCTCAAGTTCCTTCTTCACGAGGTTTACCTATATATATCAGCCTTATGTAGTCTCTGCCTCAATCTGAATCTTAAAATACCCACAGTATTTTGCTCATGTAGCACACATTTGCTACTAAACAGTAGTCATTTATATGAAGTCCTTGTCTAAGGCAGTAGAGAGGAAAATAAGAGTCCTATAACTTTTGTGATTCTACAGGAGCTAGCAGATTTTCTTAAACACAATAATAGTGATTATAACCAGATACATTTATGGACCTATCATTTTAGTGACTGTGAAAGAAGATATGGATGTGAGCTTAAGTTAGTTGATATTTCTAAGAGTGTAGTAGTTATATTCTAAAACTATTCTAAAACTCTAAAACCTAAAAATATTAGGGCCTTCATAAGTGTTACCTCACTTAAGCTTCAACATAATCTTGCATGACAGTTTTAATTTTTGCTCAATTTGAAACTGAAGAAAGTGGGCACCTGGGTGGCTCAGTGGGTTAAAGCCTCCACCTTCAGCTCAGGTCATGATCCCAGAATCCTGGGATCGAGCCCTGCATCGGCCTGTCTGCTCAGCAGAGAGCCTGTTTCCCCTCCTTCTCTCTCTGCCTGCCCCTCTGCCTGCTTGTGATCTCTGTCTGTCAAATAATAAATAAAAATCTTAAAAAAAAAAAAAAAAGACTGAAGAAAGTGAAGACTGGGGAGCTTGTTTAACGGCCAAAGCTACTCAATAAAGGGGGCAGGATCTCCTTGATAGAGAGCCAGAGCTGTGGTCTTACCTGGGCAGAGGTGTCAATTTACACAGAAAAACAACATGTTGGGTGCGTACTTGCTAGCAAACTGGATTTCGATGTTACTGAGGGCTGACAAGAGGAGGTGAGCCTTCCTAATTACAGTAAGAACCAGGCACACAAATCCAAAGGGCTTTCTGACATGAACAAGCGAGAACTGTTGAAGGACTACTTCCTATTTGCAGAGCAAATCTAAAGCCTGCTGTTCTCGCTTACACTGTAAGGCTGGGTACTCTTGGTTAAATTCGCTCGCAAGTTTTAGCAAAATGGGTGAGGACATGACCGGCCAGAAGAGGTCTGACGTCAGCTAGTCACGATTACATGGGTAGTTGTCTTCAACTACACCTGGGCATTTGAAGTTGAAGCTGGTTTCCAATTAACCACTCAAAATTAAAGCAGAATATGGAAAGGGAGATAAAGGAAATATCTCAAGCGCTTCTGCTTTTTAATAGGTTTGACCTTTTTGAAGTTGAATTTTGTGACAGGCTATGCTGCAAGAAAACCTGGAAGAACTAAAACTGCGAAGTTCTAAAAATATGAAGTACAAATTGTAACTTTAAAAAAAGCATAAGCCACAATTCAGCTCAGATGTCCCAAGTACAAATACCTCTTAATTACCACCCAACACTCTCTAAGCCATGCAAATAGACACAAATAGCCGGTCTTTTTGGCTGTCTCCCTCTCTTCGCCAATTCCTCTCCTCACGGCTGTGCTAGCAGATCTATTTTGTCAAAACTTCACTCAGGGATTAGGTTGATAGTCATTGGCTACCTTCCTCCAGGCTAAGGCTAACAGTTTTTTCTGAGTGCTTAAACGTGTGGATGTCTCATTTGTATTAAAGGCCATTGGCCATATGCTATTGCTTTCTGAAAACTATAGCAGTTGTATGATCTCGCCTAAGTCATTCTTGATCTCAGTTCTCTCATCAATAAAATAAAAATTTTCTAAGTTATAACCAAGCATGAAATGCCTATAAATCTACCAATCCTGCCCAGCTTCCATAACTGTAATCTCTCCCTTATCTTCTCTAACACTAGTTTGCGTTTGTTTGCTGGTTATTAGGCACTGTCCTCCCCTGAGCTGATTTTCAATCTTTTTCTACTCTTCTATGCCTACCCCTATTCATTTTCTGTATGCATTCACTCATTCATGGGGTTTCAACTGTCAATTACTTGAGGCTGAATACCAAATTTTCTATCTCCAATTCTATAACCATCATGTGATATCATTTTTTCCAGATCATTTATATCAGCGATTGGGATCATAGATCTTCAGTATTTTCACATCCCCCACGTTCCAGAGTTTCTCACTCTTGGAATCAATTTATATTCCTTCATCACTGCTATTAGTTAATTCACAGCTAAATCTTATTCTCTCTACAAACTTTCCTTTTGAGATTTGAAATCACCTGCTCCAACTTAATCCAACTATTGGGACTGAGAACTGAGACTGCTTATATCAACCTAGCTGTTTGTTTGAGGAGATATTTTCCCCATGAACATAAAACTATAATCCATTGGACAACATAACAATTTGCTTCAAGAAAAAACAAAACAAAACAAAACAAAAAAACACTGTTGTGTTCCAGATATGAAATCTTAATATCCAGGAGGATATCCAATGCCTATGATTTTCAGGACCTGGAGGAAGCACTGGGTAAGGGGAGGTCTGAAGGTGGAGTCCGATATTCAGAGAAGGCAACTACCAGTCATAGTGAGAAGCCAGAATGAAGTCACTGAAGTAAAGTAGGAAGGGTAAGTTGGTAGAGAAGTCTATCAGAAGCTGCTATCTCTCTGGGTCTTTAGTCTGTGGTCTGGTGATGCACTTGGTACAGGGGTTGGTCAATAAAATCAGCAGTTGAGTGGAGGTTCTACATGGGGTGGAGGAGAATAAGGAAAAGCTAAAATCTCTTACAATGTGTCTGTCTTGTCACCACACCTAGTGATAGAAACTTTTAGAGAGGAATGTTGTCACATCACCTTCACTTTCTAAATCTCGTGCAAATTTTCCTTTTAGCTAGTGTAATCCAGAACCCTACAAAGAAGGAGATGAGAGGAGCAAAACAAGGCTGGGCATGTTAAATCAAGAGAAGTTTAAGTGAAAGTAGTTATCCTGAGAACAAAGAGCAGAGGATTAGAGATGGCTGCAGATCCTTTAGAAAAAAAAAAAAAAAAAAAAAAAAAAAGCTACAAATTCTTAATTGTTTCTCTGTCCATGGGTGGAGGCTATGTCTCCTCCCACTGAATCTTGGTTGGGCTTTGAGATGCTCTTTGGTTTGCAGAAGTGAAGCTGTCTGTTCCTAGCCTAGCCTTTAAGAGATTTTGCAGGCAGGCTAATTCACTTGAGCGTCAGCCACACTCCTCCTGGCTCCACCCCAGGTCAGGGCTGAGGCCATACTTTCCTCCAGGTGCTCCTACCTAATGGCTGAGTGTGGCAGCTGTGCTAATGCAGACCCATTTGCTTATGGAAAATAAACTTAAGACTTTGGCTTGAGTATTCCTTAATGGCCTGGCAGAAACATGATCAGAATTGTGGTACAACCTGAAATTCTTTTTTCCTGAACTTCCTTTTCTCTCCTTCACAAGTTGTAGACCTTCCATGGCTTCCTTTCTGTTTATCCTTTATAGACATTTCTCTTGAGAAATTTCTTACACATCTAACCCCATCTTGGAAGACCTGAATTAACATGACCAGTTTGTGATGTGGCAACATGTAACTGAAAGAGCGGGCCATTCTTCCACATTTGTCTCAGACTGACCTCATGCCATGTAATGAGATTCTATTCAATAAAGATATGTTTACAAAATGTCCAATTATTAATGGTTATTCCTTTATAAAATTTATATAAACCACAAATTAGGAAAGATATCTTTTGTTCTACCAGGCATCCTTTTATTTGCAATAATGTAATGTATATTTTGAAAAAAAAATCACATTCTCATAAAAATGTTGTTCTCAGATTCATGTGCTTACAATAAGCAATCAACAAATCTTTCCTGAGTGCCTGCTTTCTGAGAGGCAAAAAGCCCTGAGAAAAAAACCAAATTGATAAGACAAAGAATGTATATTTAGAAAAATGTTTTGTACTATGGAGAAAATGAATAGATAAATATAATCAACAATATTATGAGGTTAACTCCTGGTTGATCGACTCCCTTTATCTGTTCATTAGTGGAATAGCCCAATTATTAACCTCAGGAATGTCTGCCTTTGGCTAGGGTTTGCAGAAAGAGTGGTGTATAAAGGAAGATAAAGAAACAGTAAGGAGGACAAAAATAAAAACAAAAAAGGACGTTATAAAAACTAATTATAGATTCAGTGAGAATTAGAATGGTTCATGGTAAAGAAAGTGGGACTTTCAAGGTAAGCCAGGCCTTTTCACACTGGCAGCCTAATATTAGTGTCATATCTATCAGCAAAGTGGAGAACTCTATCCTAATATAGGGAACTTGATGCTTAGAAATCTTGAGAATCTGGAACATCAAGCGTTCTTTAACATGGCAGAGCAAGAATTTAGTACCACTCTAATTTGTTCAAACATGAAAACTAACTGGAATTCAGAGAATAAGAAAGGATATTTGAAGTCACAAAAGCTAGGAAGGAAGAAAACAGGGGAAAAATTACCTTAATAAGAGATCATGAGGGGTGCCTGGGTGGCTCAGTTGGTTGAGTGACTGCCCTTGGCTCGGGTAGTGATTTCAGGGTCCTGGGGTCAAGCCCCACATTGGGCTCCCTGCTTAGCGGGGATCGTAATTCTCCGTCTTCCACTCCCCCTGCTTGCGCTCTCTCTCTCTGTTGAGTAAATAAATGAAGTATTAAAAAAAAAAGAGGTTATGAGAAATCTTCAAGATTGATCATTCATAAAGTGGGAAATTCATTCATAAAGTGGGAAATCCCATTTCAAGGAGTATTTCACAAAGAAACCACAATAAAACTCTTTAAAAAAAAAAAGACTTTGAAATTCAACTTTTTTTTTTCCATTTTCCTTCTAATTTCTGGCTAGTGGAAAGTAGAAAATTCTTTAAATTCCCCAATCAGCACTCTGGGACCCCTTTGAAAGAAAAAGATTATTAAATTAGGCAAGTTATCCCAAATAGTTGTTACAACTTAATAATAACAATAATGGCCTCCTTTATTGAGTAGTACTATGTGTCAGATGATGTATTCAATGTGCTATCTCATTTAATCTTTCCTGGAGGATTTGGAGTAGGCACTATTTAAGCCCTATTTTGTAGATGAGGACTTTGGCTCACAAAGTTAAAATTCACACAGACTGCAAGTAGTGGAGCCAAGTTTCAAACCGAGGCAAAAGTCTTGTGTCCATATCCTCTCATTTGTAATTCAACTGCTGTTTTAAAATTATATTTACTTATTTTTTAAAAAGCTTTATAGTCACATGATTGAAACTCCAAAGGTAAGTAATCAACCTTTAGATTAATTTAGATTAATAAACTTGTTAGATTTTGATACGTCCTAAAAAAATTATAAGCATAAGTAAGCAAAAATATATATGTGTGTATACATAATTGCTACTTTTAAAACACAAACTATCACAAAATCTAGGTTTCTCTACAACTTGCTTTTTCCTTTAAGTTCGTAATTTTCAATACCAGCTTAGAAAAAAAAATCCTTTTTTTTAAGGCCATCTTTTTTTATCATAATTTGTTAACCAGCCCACTTTTGGTGGACATTTAGATTATTTTCAATCATTTGAAATTATAACAATGAATAACCTTATATTTACTTCATCTTACATTTCTCCTAAGCTCCTCAGTCTTGTTCCTATCCATGCTGCCTCTCTAAAGGATGCAAATCACTCTTAGTATAACTCTGAGATAGATTTTTTTTTTTAAGTTAGAACATTCTGAGATAAGCCAATCTGTCACTGTAGTATTTTCCATTAGGCAGGGAAGTCTGAACATGAATGTTTAACTCAAAGCATTTGTTAAACCAATAGAACAAATGGGAAACAATGTTAGAAAAAAAGGGTCTACAGGGTTGGAGGACAATTATGAGTGACAATCAAGTCTAGCCTGCAAGAGGTCTTTTCTAAAAAATGATGCCTATGTTTTAGGAAAAACTGCAGGCTATTCTTTAGAAACAAACCTCCCACAAATGTATATCCCAGCTAACACACCACATGTGTTTTGCCAGCTAATTCTCTCACCAAACATTTGTCTGGTCCCTAAACATACTTTAAAGAGCTTTGGAAGCTAGAATAATTAGTCCTAGAGGTTATTTTTTTTCCTCACCCATATTAATTACTTATTTAGAGCGTCAATTCATAAAAATGAACAACTATCTTCAGCAAATCTATTTTATTTTGAGCTCTTTGGAGGATACTTTTTATATAAAACCACAGTAATCTTATGAATGATACTATTCTTGTTAATAAGAAGGACTTTGAAAGTTTTAGTGCTTCTATTTTGAAGATACTAATTCTATCTGTTCTTCTCTGAACATTTGTTCCTTCTGGTTCCTTCTTTCTCATTCTGCCAATCCCATTCCATTGCAATCTTATCTCACCCCATTAAGGAGAATAAGCTTTATTAAAGCTCCTTAAGGGCAGGTCAGTAGAGTGAAACCCTCATATATTAAAGTCAGAAGTTTAGAGGATGTTCAATAAACGCTATTGCTCTGATGATGATAAAATGACATTTGCCCTAGATAAGTAGGAATTCAGAGGAGATTTCTTGCTCGTCTTCTGTTAACTCCTAATGATCAGAGGTTGAACAGTTCCAATGCTTTAGCATCACTAAGTAAAGTTTCATTGTTAGAAAATCTTGCTTTAGAAATCTTCCAGCATACCAATGATATGATGAAAGTATTTTTCATACAGACTAGCTTTTGTTCTCGATTGAATGATTATGAAGACATTATTGAGTGAAGCTATAATCAAAGGGATAAAAGACCAGAAGCTATTTCTAAAGTGTAGGTGAGCAATTCCTCAAGCAAGTAGTATCATTCAGTTATGAATTCATCAAACATTTATTGTGAGCCTACTTTGTGCCAGCTGCTAGGATAGGAGCTGATGGTGAAAAGGCATGATCCTCATTTCTGTCTAGAGGAGACACATATATAAACAAATGAATGTTATAGAATAGTAGAGCTTTAGTAATAATAATAATTTTAAAAATTAACAGCTGGAATGGCCAACAGGTTTGATTTTATCCACTAAACCTCAGAGGTTGCTGTTAGTTTCTGGAGCATGATTTAGAAGCATTTGAAATGAAGTCAGACATGATCAGTCAGTGATGGCTATGGCTAGAGGTCAGTCAGCACATTGTCTATTTGCTGTCTCTGCTGTATAGTATAGAAAAGGTATACACAGCGGGGACAGGGGGGTGGTGACTCGAGGCTTTAGAGAAGAGTTGACATCTGTGATGAGCCTTGAAAATTAGACCTAACTATATAGAAACTGGTGAAGACCAATCAAAGCAAAGGGGAAAGTATGAAGAAAGACAACAGTTATAAAGTAGTTGCAATGTTACGATCAGCATTCCGTGTAACTAAGAAGTGGGTTGGAAAAGAAGCATGGAAATGACACACTGATGTTCAATGGAGCACAATCATAGGTCCCATTTCATGTATGCTGAGGGGTTGGAACATAATCCTCCAGAACAATGTTCCCAAGAACCATAGTCCACAGATCACTTGTATCCGAATTGTCCAAGGTTAAGACCTTGTTAAGACCCTCTGGATATGGGTTGAGCATCTTAGTTTTTCACAACCTTTCTAGGTAACTAAAAGTTGGGAACCCACAGTAGGAACCCAGTATGGCACGAGGATCAGACTTTCCAGGAAATTTTCATGCTGAGCAGTTACCTCACATGTTCACAAATATTTCCCACACTAGAGGCAGGTCAGGCTGGAAGTCACTATGAGCACCCACATCTGTAGCCTCCCCAAGTCCCTGTCAATCACAGGCCAGGCCACAGCAGCATCCCAGCTCTCTATGTTTAGTTAGTAAGAACCTGCAGTGTAGGCAGCAAATTATAATGTTAGAATTTAACTGAAATTAGAAGTATACACTCAGTTTCCTCTGAGCATTTTTTAGTAAACTGGAGTGAAAGATATTTCGTCCTGGTCAGAAACGTATTTTCAGCTGTAGAAATAAAAAGCTTTAGCAAAGGAATGATTCACTGTCATGATGATGGTCCAGGTCATGACTAGGTTTGCAAGACTTACCTACTTTCAATTGTAGACTTTGCCTGGTTTGTCATAGAAAACAAAGGAAAAAGCAACTGTTATCTCATGGAGCATTTCAGGTAAAGATAAGAAAACCCTGAGAGATGGGAAGTGATTACTCTATAAAAATTTTTACCATTGTTATTATTTTATGGAGCATGTTTTAGAAAATACTCACTACGTGATATTTATCTAAAAGCACGGGTTCATTCATTCACTTCTTTATTCAAAGGAAATTTATTGCCTTTATTTATAGCCTATAGACTCTCCTATAGACTTGTGACTATGAATATAGTTCCAACTATAACAAATGCTTTGAAGGAAAGTCACATAAGGCCATGGACTATCGAATAGGAGAAACAGAGCACATATTTAGGGTTAGAGGAAAAAACCCTAAAGAGTGACACTTGTTGTTGGGCTGTAAACTAAGAGTAAATACTTGTGAATTGGGGCCATGGGAGTAGATTCTAAGTAAAGGGAATTTTATGTTTTCAGTTCAGGAGGATTACCAGTTTCAGGAACACAAAATGGTGGGGGGTGGGGGAAAAGAGCTTGTTCATGTTGAGAATGAAGACTTATGTAGGAGCTGACTGTACCAAGTCTTCAGCCATGTATAATATTTAGGTCTTTTATTCAAGTACTTAATAAGATCAATTATCCCTTATTAAAAATATACACTATACATCAGGTTCTGTGAGTTTATTTTAAACTCACTTCACTTGCCTGTTGACACACAGCCCAGTCCTCACCACCCTCTAAAGTTCACTTGGCCAGAGCAGCTATGTCCTCTAAGATTGTGCCCATTCCCTGTGGCAACCCTTATCCAATGGCTGATTAATGGAAGTAAAGACCTCTACCCTTCACTCTTGTAAAGTGAAAACATATTTATGAAAAATCAGTATGCATTTTTATATAAAACCTTTCAGTGAATGAGTTCATAAGAGACATTTTGGCTACTGACCTATCAGAGTAAACATTATCTGAGAAATATAGAATATGTAACATCATATCCACATGTATACTGCTTTGAGTCCTCATATAAAATAGAAATAGCACAATATCAGTTAATTAATATAATAATCAGATAATCAAATAAAATGGCTTTTAATGTCACTGGTCAAATACATTGTAGGAGGCAAGCAAATTTGTGGAGATAGCTTTATCAATCAGTAAGTAATTCATAAATGGTAAATTAAAAAGCATATTTTCTTCTATTCTTATCTCTTCTACATCTTTGCTTGGATTGATATTGTTGAACCTTTCTTAAACTCTGCACGCTTGCTTACATGACGTTGTATCCCCTTGTTTCTCCTCAAATTTTTCTGACTATTCCTTTTCTGTCTCTTTTACAGGTTCCTCTCCTTGAGTCCACCCTTGAAAGTGTAAACAATCATATAACTCAAGGCTGTCAGCTACTCCTATCACTCTTTTCACTTGTACTGTTTCTCTAGTCTATTGTCCTATTGACTATTCTCATAATTTCACCCATTTTTATGATTTAGCTCCTTCATAAATGATGAAAAGACATTTCCCAGATGTCTTCTCTAATTCCCAACTGATTCCCCTGGCTTAAAATCTCCACCTTCAGGTGTCTTTTGTATAGTTTCAAGGCTGGGTATAAAAACTCAAAACAAACCAAAACAAAAGTCCTAAACAGAAATCTTAGAGTATTTTCCCCAAAAGTTATTTTTTCCTCTATCTTCTCTAATTCAACTTATGGCTAAATGTATGTATGTCCTGTGAATCTTTCTTCCTTAATAATTCTAAAATCAGTCTACCATTTCAGATCCAGCCCCCACTTGGCAAAAGCAGGGTTTTCTTTACCTCTTATTTTGGCCTCTGACCTTATATCCCTCAAATTCATCTTAAAAAAAAAAAAAAGATTTTATTTATTTATTTGACAGACAGAGACCACAAGCAGGCAGAGAGGCAGGCAGAGAGAGAGGAAGGGAAGCAGGCTTCCTGCTGAGCAAAGAGCCCAATGTGGGGCTCGATCCCAGGACCCTGAGATCATGACCTGAGCCAAAGGCAGAGGCTTAACCCACTGAGCCACCCAGGTACCCCCCTCAAATTCATCTTTCATTCTACCACCAGAGTGATCCATAGAGAATCCAAATTCAGTGTGTCATTTCCCACCTAAAAACCCTTCAGTGCTTTCTTATTTTATGTAAATAAATTCCCAATCTTTAGGCTGACACATAAATTTCTGAAGATATGGCCCCTGATTATCCTTCTGGCACTAGATCTTATCTTCATTTAAGTGATTCATGGAACATTCTATATGGTATTTAGTAGCACACAAAACATATCCAGAAATGAATTAAATGAACACTAGAAATATGGTAATAGATTATCTTGAATGACTGGACAAAAAGATCTATAGGTAACAAAAGCGAAGTGGCATACCAATATTGTCAATAGCTAAGCCATAGTGGTGGATAATAAAATAGCTGATATAGCAATCTGAACACATATGTTACACCAATAAGGCAATTAATTTGTGTACTGATTGGTGTCTGTTTGCTTTAGGACTAGATACAAATAAAACCTCCTCAGAAAAACTGGGCAAAATCTTTTGAAAATGAAATATTCCATAACCTCATTCCTATTTTAAGTAGTCCTTGTCTATTTTGAATTAGAGACCCTTCTATGGCAATTAAGTGAATGCTAAAGGCACTTTTGGAAGAAAAGTGTATATGAACCTGCATTCACAAAGTTTTACATAAAATTTCGGTGACTTTACTGAGCGTGGCTTAAAAATTCATGATGTAATGAATACTTAATGCTAATTAAATGTTCCCTATTGTTTGGTTAGGTGAGGCTTAAAAGTTGTATCAAGAAAGATTGCAATAGTATTATATACTCTATTACAGTATTAGATGATAAGTACTCTATTAGAGTAGATGATAAAACCAAAAGGCAAGTGATTGGCTTAAGAATAATAGGTCAGCTCTGTGCAATGAATGCTGCACACTCGTGGACCTTCTGCTGCTGCTGCCTTTGCAGGTGTGTCTTCACAGCCCTGTACTGTCTCCTCCAGCAGAAACTGGACAGCTGTGTTCAATTAAAAAAAAAAATCCTGCTGGAGGAGCAAGATGGTAGAGGAGTAGGAGACCTAAGTATCATTGGGTCCCAGGAGTTCAGCTAAATAGTTATCAAACCATTCCAAACACTGACAAACTCAATAGGAGATCAAAGAGAAGAAGAGCAGTAATTCTAGGAATAGAAAAGCAACCACTCTCTGGAAGGTAAAACCTGAGGAGAAGTAAATCTGAGGCGCTATATGGGAAGCTAGACTGTGGGGGGAGGGGCTGGCTCCTGGCAAGCGGTAGAGCAGCAGAGCACAAAATCGCAACATTTAGAAGCCTGCTTCACTGAGGGACATCGCTCCAGAGGCTAAGCAGGGAGTGGAGCCCTTGCAGGGACAGTGTGGTCTCAGGACCTGCGGGGTCACAGAAAGACTGGGGGTGCCTGAGTGTGGCAGAACTCCCAGGTATCGGAATGGGGAAGCTGGCTACAGAGATGGAGCTGAGGAGGGAGCTTTCAGCTTGGGGTTGCCTTTAAACTGTGATCCTAGGCACAGTCGGACCACTGCTCTTCAAGCAGGGACCCCACAAGAGGCAGATCTGAGGAAATCCCCTTATTCCTCGTCCGGGAGGAGCAGTGTGGGAGTTGCTGAAGTAATTGGCTGGGTTTGGAGACTCCAAATGGGGCCATGCACCAGAGATAGAAACACTTGGTCACAGCCTGGGTGAGCTTGGAGTGTGGCCAGAGACCAGGGCTGTGGGAGTGATTGACTGCTTTTCTCTGATGCTGCATTGAGGACTAGGGTTCTGAGCTCTCAGCTCCTCCAGTTGGAGATTAGGAGGCCACCATCTTCATTCCCATCCTCCAAAGCTGTATGGAAAATGTTCAAGGAACAAAACTCCTAGAGCAAACCTGAGCAGATTATTTAGCCTAGGCCCTGGCAAGGATGGTGCAATTCTGCCTCGGACACAGACATTTAAGAATCACTACGACAGGCCTTCCCCAGAAGATCAGCAAGAACATCCAGCCAAGACCAAGTTCACTGATCAATGAGAACTCTGGAAATCCAGAGCTAAGGGGAATGCAACACATAGAATTCATGGCTTTTTCCCCCATGATTCTTTAGTATTTGAAAATTAAATTTTTTAAATTTTATTTTTTCTTATTCTAGTTTTTATTTTTTCTCTTTCCTATTTAACCTTTTTTTCACTATTTTATCTTCTCAATAGCTTTTTAAAAATTCTTTTTTTTTTATTTTCACTGTTATAGTCATATTCTATCCCTTCATTGTATTTAACCTTATTTTTAATATATACATGTTTTCTTTCCTTAAAATTTTGGGATACGGCTTCACAATTCCAGACTTCAAGCTCTATTACCAAGCTGTAATCATCAAGACAGTATGGTACTGGCACAAAAAGACACATAGATCAATGGAACAGAATACAGAGCCCAGAAATGGACAGCCAACTCCAAGGTCAACTCATCTTCAACAAAGCAGGAAAGAATGTCCAATGGAAAATAGATAGTTTCTTCAACAAATGGTGTTGGGAAAATTGGACAGCCACATGCAGAAAAATGAACCTGGACCATTTCCTTATACCACACACAAAAATAGACTCAAAATGGATGAAAAACCTAAATGTGAGATAGGAATCCATCAAAATCCTTGAGGAGAATACAGGCAGCTACCTCTTTGACCTCAGCCACACCAACTTCTTCCTAGAAATATCACCAAAGGCAAGGGAAATAAGGGGAAAAATGAACTATTGGGTCTTCATCAAGATCAAAAGCTTTTACACAGCAAAGGAAACAGTCAACAAAACCAAAAGACAACTGACAGAATGAGAGAAGATATTTGCAAAGGACATATCAGATAAAGGGCCAGTATCCAAAATCCATAAACAACTTTTCAAACTCAACACGCAAAGAACAAATAATCCAATCAAGAAATGGGCAGAAGACATGAACAGACATTTCTGCAAAAAAGACATCCAAGGGGCGCCTGGGTGGCTCAGTGGGTTAAAGCCTCTGCCTTCAGCTCGGGTCATGATCCCAGGGTCCTGGGATCGAGCCCCACATCGGGCTCTCTGCTCAGCAGGGAGCCTGCTTCCTCCTCTCTCTGACTGCCTCTCTGCCTACTTGTGATCTCTGTCAAATAAATAAATAAAATCTTAAAGAAAAAAAAAAAAGACATCCAAATGGCCAACAGACACATGAAAAAGTGCTCAACATCACTGGGCATCAGGGAAACACAAATTAAAACCACAGTGAGATACCACCTCACACCAGTCAGAATGGCTAAAATTAACAAGTCAGGAAATGACAGATGTTAGTGAGGATGTGGAGAAAGGGAAAAGAAACCTCCTGCACTATTGGTGGGAACGCAAGCTGGTACAGTCACTCTGGAGAGCAGTATGGAGGTTCCTAAAAAAGTTGAAAATAGAGCTACCCTATGACCAGCAATCACAAATACCCCATAAGGTATTTACCCTAAATGGTGATCCGAAGGGGCACGTGCACCCAAATGTTTATAGTGGTCATGTCCACAAGAGCCAAACTATGGAAAGAACCTAGATGTCCATCAACATCTGGATGGATAAAGAAGATGTGTTGTATATATATACAATAGAATACTATGCAGCTATCAAAAAAAGCCAAAATCTTGCCATTTGCAATGACATGGATGGAACTAGAGGGTATTATGCTAAGTGAAATAAGTCAATCAGAGAAAGACAATTATCATATGCTCTCTCTGATATGAGAATTTAAGAGTCAGGGCAGGGGGTCTTGGGGGGAAAGAGAGGGAAAAGTGAAACAAGATGGGACTGTGGAGGGAGACAAACAGTAAGAGACTCTTAATCTCAGGAAACAAACTGATGGTTACTGGAGGGGAGGGGGTAGAAGGGATGGAGTGGCTGGGTTATGGATATTGGGGTGGGTATGTGCTATAGTGAGTGCTGTGAATGTGTAAGGCTTATGAATCATAGACCTGTACCCCTGAAGCAAATAATACATTATATGTCAATTTAAAAAAAATCCTATCATTTCTCTGAAAATTACTGATTAAATCACATTTCAGAAGCCAAAAACAAATGAACTTTAGAAAACTAAAGAAAGAATAATGTAAATTAAAAATGATTTTTATTATTATTATTTATATTATTTATATATTTATTATTATCCTATTATTAAGTAAGATACGTTTCCATATGCTAATAATTTCAGAGAGGCATGTTGCTGAAGTAGATGCCCATGGTATTTGAACACAAGTCTACTGGTACAGAAACAACTGTGAAAGTTAAAAAACAAAATGGCTATTCAGGTTTAATATAAAAAATCCAGGTGGTTGTCTGATGTGTATGTTAATTTTTTTAAATACATTTATCTGGACTTTTAGTCTTACTTTTCCCTTTAAATTTAGGACACACACAGAGAGATAAAAGTTTGAGAACAATTTAGCATTACTCAAAGCATTTAATTAGTTAAAGAATAACATTGCCTTTCACTTCTTCAGCCGCATAGGGAAAGATTACATTATTTAAGGAAAAGAGAATGAAGAGCTGAGCCATAAATGGGTGATTCAGAGTTGTATAAACACCCCTCCTGGAGTATTCCGCCAGACTCTTACCCTTCATCAAGCTCAGGATTGAAAGTCAGAATTATATGGACAATTTCCCCATCTTGCCACTTTGCCATCTGTCCTAAAGTGATCATTATTTTTCTACAACAATTGCATTGTGGAATCTTCATTAAGGAACAAACCACTACTTGGAACAATTAGGCTGGCATTGAGGCTGTTGGCCCAGCAAAGCACATTATTCACAAATTCCACATGCTTCCCATATGTTGGTTCCACCGCAGTCAAAACTGAAAATCTATAGTTTCAGCCTGACTGAGAGCTTAGAAGTAAAGACTATGAAATCTGGTACATCAAACCAAATTTTGATTTTTGGTAAGGAGCCAAAGGCTAGACCTTTGGAAGTCTTGTTAATTGTGGGCAATAACTGGATAATTAGATACTTTCATTTTACGATGTGTTCATTGACCACAGCTCTGTTTAAAGCTTCCCATCTGATTTTCATTCCTTTCCCTTGTATTCTGCTGTCAGCAATTACAGATGTCAGTTGAACTGGCTCACAAGCACTGAAATGAGTGAAAGATTTTGTGTGTTTGACAGTCTCATAATGTCATGCCCTACTAACTCTCCCTAAGAATTGAAATAATTTTAAATGATATGTGTACTAGATGAAAATACCAGATCAGTGTTGTCTTTATTCCTTTGTTCAACAGCATGTGATCGATACCTTCATAAGCATATGTGATCGGTATGAAGCCCTGGAATAAAAGGTATGTTTAAAGCAATTGGGAGATGGCTGTATTTACATATTTATAAGCAACCGTATTTCTATTTTTTTAAAAAGACTTCATTTATTTGACAGAGAGAGAGAGCACAACCAGGGGGAGTGGCAGGCAGCTGGAGAGGGAGAAGCAGGCTCCCCACAGAGCAGAGAGCCCCAAGCAGCCTGATCCCCAGCACCCTGGGATCATGACCTGAGCTGAAGGCAGACGCTGAACCCACTGAGCCACCCAGGAGCCCTTGTGTTGCACTTTTTCTGTTTCATCTGCCCGCATTTTCTCAGGGTTTAGCTATCTACTGGAAACTGTACGGACATAACCAAAATAAGAACACGGGCTTCCCTGATGAGTGGCTTCTAAGTAACAGCTGTGCCTGATCAGTTAAAACAGCAGATAGCCACAGATTCCTGGAAATGGAGAAATAAATTGCTATTAAAAAGTTAAAAATTAAAGAAACCAGTCCATTTGAAAACATGGTAATGAATGTGTTATAAAGAAAAATAATCTGGAAATCCAGAACAAAGTGTAAACAGCAGCTATTAATTCTTGTTCTATTAATTTATTTTTCATTTTCAGTTATGCCCATTTTGTAATAAACAATTGAAAAAAACAACAAAAAAAGAGAAAATGTAGTTGTTTTTGGAAGATACTAATATCCTGGTAATTATGGATCATTTTGGAATCCATCTCACTTGGGATTTGATGACCTTCTTCCCAACTCCAAGACTCCCTTTTTTGAAAATACTGTCCTCCACTGGAGTTAACAATGAGATTTATGTAGTACCATCTGTAGGCTTAAAGAATGTTTACCTTCTTTTTCAGGTAATTAATGTAATCAATGTTGAATGTGAGGTTCCACATGGTTTCTTCAGCATTCCTCTTGATAGCACCCCTTTATTTATTAAGAATGATCTTCATCCTCTAGGGGCACCTGCCTGGCTCAGCAGGTTAAGAATTGGGCTCTTCATTTCGGTTCAGATTATGATTTTGGGATTATGATCTCAGGTCATGGGATCCAGCCTTACCTTGGGTCCCCCAACAGCTTCACTCTTAATAGGGAGTCTGCTTGGGATTCTCTCTTTCCCTCTCCCTTTTCCTTTCCCACTCCCTCCCACATTCTCTCTTTCTCTCTCTGAAATAAATAAATAAATAAATAGGTAAATAACAAACCTTTAAATAACATTAAGAATGATCTTCACCCTTAAACGTTCTCTATATTCCTCAGCTAGCTTCTAATCCAGATCTCTGTTTCAAAGGAATATTGACAGGCCATCTCTGAGAGATGTTAAGGTGGTTTAACATCTTTATAATTATCATGCTCCTTAAAATTTTTTAATTAAAAATTACATCTTAAAAATACATTGTGAAGATGACACTAATGCCATAGTCACTTAAATCTTTCTCTGTCATGTTTTTAATGCTGGCCTCATGCCCAACCACTGGACCTTATATTACAACTACAGTTCTCTCCTGACCAGAAACTCAGAGAATCCCAAGGTTGTTCAGAGATGTGTAATACAGGCAAAATGAAGGAATATGCATTTCTCACTCCTCTAGCCTTGGAATGCCACAGCCAGTACCTTAGGAGAACCGTCCTTAAGAGGGGGGAACTTCCCAGAAAATCAGAGTATCTACTAAACTCAGTTTGCTGGGGGTAACCATTCATGGTGGATCTAAACTCAGTTTTGAGAAACTGAATTGAGGTTGCCTGTAGACACAAGGCTTTTGAGAAACAAAGCAGTTAGATTAAGCAGCTTGAATAATGCTTTAATTACTTGTGTTTCTTAGTTTTCATAGTGCAATTAGATAGGTCTCTCCAGCATGAAAATAGGTCATTCAACAATTTTTTTACATTTAGTATTTTTAAATCAAAGAATGAGTCCATACACAAAAACTTAAAAAAAAAATCGTACAATAATTACCATCGTCTCTAAGACCCAAGTGCCACTAGGCCTTTTTTTTAACTTTTTAAATTCCCACTATTTATGTCATGCTTATATTTTTTCATAGCTCTCTCTGTGCTTAGTTTGCAAGGATAATTCCTCTCCAACAATTTTCCATTTTCTAATAACACCCTTTGTTTCTTTACAACACCGTATGCATAGACCATGAAGACTCTGATGTCATGTTACTACGTAGGCTGAGCCCTCTACCTAGATAGCCACCTGTGTTCTAGATCTTTGCTTCTTTTTTCAAATTCTAATGTAAACATAACTTTTCTGTGTTTCATCTTCTTAAAACCATGTTTTAGTGAAAATTAGCTAATCTGATGAACTCAAATGCTAATTAGTTCATAAAACTCCATGGTAAAATGTCATCCATCTTCAGTAAAAACTAATCTAGACCTCCTAGGGACAATTAACCTAAAGAAATTTATATTGTATTAGGGATTTCAGACACTGTTTTTGGACTTAAGAAATGAATGTTTTTCTTTAGTCAACTGATTGTTAATATCCCTTAATGGTTTGTTCCTTGACTGTGGACCTCAGACTTCCAGGTCCATCACTAGACCTAATCAATAATAATCTGAATTTTGACAAGATTCATAGGGATTTATAAAACACTAAAATATTTGGTAAGCACTTTAAGTCCCATCGTACTATTATTTATATAATAATATTGTATATTAATACTAAGGCAATGCATCAATATTAATGTAAAATGTATTAATACTAAGACCCAATATTTTGAGTGTTATTCTGTGCAGGCACTGATAAGTGCTTTGCATGTGTTATCTTACTTACCCCTCACAATAACTCTATAAAGTAGGTGTATTATTGCAGTTTTTCAGATTGGGTGCCAAGCCTGAGAGTTCCCATAGCTTGCTTCAAATCACAGAGCTATTACTTGTAAGAATTGGGAATTAAACTCAGCCCCATTGAATGCCTGACCATAAGAACTCAACCATATCTTCCATGTGCAGAAGGGCTTATGCCATTGGGCTTGTATGGCAAAACAACGAAGTGGTAAGGAAATTACCCTGGTGGGATTACTATAGCTAGTGGTGGTTGCATCCTCAGATGGAAATTACCAGGAATAGCATTTTATCCATTCAGGTTGGCTAAACAAGGCTCAAAAGCTCATAAATCTAAGAAGAAATAAACACCCACAACCTTCTCTATCTTCTTACCTTTTTCTCCGCGGTCAGTTCAGCACTTTTGTTAGCCGTCCAAAATTGATTTCTGGAAAATTAACTACCTTGTTTCTACTTTTTATGTTACCATCTTGGCATATTCAAAATCAAAGTTTCAGATAGTAGACATTTCCAAGTATATCAGTAAGTAATTCCACTTGACTTTTCAAAGAAGCAGTACAGGGAAAATGTCTGAATAACTTAGGAATGGCAACTTTTCGACAGACAATAACCGGAGAAGCATACAGAAGTGACAATAGGAAATGGAAAATGCCAGAGAGGGGTTCCAAAATTAGTTTATTCTTAATATGAAAATTCTTCTTTTGATATAAAGATAATACAGGATTACTTATATAATACAGAGGTGCTTAAATTAAAACAGAAATTGAAACCATTCCCAACCTTGTCCTTACCATTTTATTTTCCAGAAACAACCATCATTAAGCTAGATGATAAGTCTTTAGGGGGTGACCTATCTCTATATCTATCACTTATATAATTTTAATTTTAAAAATATTGAGGTTATATTAAGCATGTTATTTTGTACCATTCACTCTTCTATTAATAATAAATTATGAACATATCTTATCGTGTTAGGATGTGAAAATCTATGCCATTACTTCAATGGCTACATTAGTTCATTGTATGGAGCCATATTGTAAAAAGAAAAATTTTCTATGGATAAATATTTGTGTCATTTTGTTTTGCCATTACTGTGCTACAAAAAGTATCCTGAATCCATATCATTCCACACATATTTCCTAATGTGAATATCTTTAAGGATAACTTACTTGGTATACATTTAAGGATACACTTAATCTACATTACCCAATTGCTCTTTTTTATGTTTCTTTTTTATGTTTTTATTTAAATTCCAGTTAAATGACATAGAGTGTAATGTTAGTTTCAGGTGTAGAATTTAGTAATTCAACACTTATATGCAATACCTAGTGCTCATCACAAGTGCCCTCCTTAATCCTCGTCACCTATTTAACACAACTCCCTCCACCCACCTCCCTCTGGCAACTATCAGTTCTCTATAGTTGAGTCTGTTTCTTGTTATTCCTCTCTCTTCCCCCTGTGTTCATTTCTTTTGTTTCTTAAATTCCACATATGAGTGAAATCATATGGTATCTCTCTTTTTCTGACCAACTTGTTTTGCTGAACACAAGACACTTCAGCTCCATTCATGTCATTGTCAATGGCAAGATTTCATTCTATTTTATGGCTGAGTAATAGCCATTTTATATATGCCATAGATTCTTTACAGATTCATCAATCAATAGAAATATGGCTCTTTTCATAATTTGGCTATTGTTGGTAATGCTGCTATAAAAATCGAGGTGTATGTATCCCTTTGAGTTAGTATTTTGGTATTCTTTGGCTAAATTCCTACTAGTGCAGTTGCTGGATCATAAGGCAGATCTATTTTTAACTTTTTGAGGAACATCCTCACTTATTTTCCCTGAGTGGCTGTACCAGTTTGCAATCCCACTAACATGTAAGAAAGTTTCCCTTTCTCCACATCCTCACCAACACTTGTGTTTCTTGTGTTATTAATTTTAGCCATTCTGATTGGTGTGAGATAATATCCATTACAGTTTTGATTTGTAATTGCCTGATGATGAGGGAAGATGAGTACCATTTCATGTATCTATTGGCTTTCTGTATGTCTTCTTTGGAAAAATGTCTATTTGTGTCTCTGCCCATTTTTTAATTGGATTATTTGCTTTCTGGGTGAATTTTATATGTTCTTTATATATTTGGAATACTAAGCCTTCTTCAGATATGTCATTTGCAAATATCTCCTCCCATTCCACAGAATGTCTTTTAGTTTTGTTGATGGTTTCCTTTGCTGTACAGAAGATTTTTATCTTGATGAAGTCCCAGTAGTTTATTTTTGCTTTTCTTTCCCTTGTCTCAGGAGACCTATGTAGTAAGAATTTGCTATGGCCAATGTCCAAGAGGTTACTGCCTATTTTCTCCTCTAAGATTTTTATGGCTTCCTGTCTCATATTTAGGTCTTAAACCATTTTGAACTTATTTCTGTGTTTAGTATAAAAAAGTGGTCTAGTTTCATTCTTCTGAATGTGGCTAGCCAGCTTTCCCAACAGTATTTATTGAAGAGACTGTCTTTTTTCTATTAGATATTCTTTCCTGCTTTGTGAAAAATTGATTGTATAATTGTGGGTTCATTTCTGGGTTTTCTATTCTATTGATTTATATGACTTTTTTTGCCCCAGTACCAGACTGTCTTGATTACAGATTTGTAATATTAACTTGAAGTTTGAAATTGTGAGGCCTGCTGCTTTGCTTTTCTTTTTCAAGGTTGCTTTAGTTATTCAGGGTCTTTTGTGGTTCAATACAAATTTTTAGATTGTTTGTTTTAGCTTTGTGAAAAATGCTGGTGATATTTTGATAGGGATTGCATTATATGTGTAGATTGCTTTGGGTAATACAGACATTTTAACAATATTTGTTCTTCCAATCCATTAGCATTGGATGTTTTTCCATTTCTTTGTGTCATCTTCAATTTCTTTCTATTTTATAGTTTTCAGACTACAGATCTTTTACCTCTTTGCTTAGGTTTATTCTTAGATATCCTTTTTGGTTTTGGTGTAATTCTATGAGATCAGTTTCTTGATTTCTCTTTCTGCTGTTTCATTATTGGTGCATAGAAATGCAACAGATTTCTACACATTGATTTTGTATCCTGCAACTTTACTGAACTCATCTATCAGTTCTAAAAATTTTCTGACAAAGTCTTTAGGGTTTTCTATATACAGTGTTATGTCATCTGCAAATAGTTGATTTCTGGGGTATTTTAGCTTCACCTACAAATTGCTCTTTTTTAAAATAAAGTGGCATCAGTTGACATTCTTATCAGCAATGTATGAGCCTTCATTACCGGCTACCCAGACTTTCAAAAATTTTACTAATGTGACAGCTGAAAAGGTATATCTTATTGGTATTTTTAATTTTTATTTATTTGACTAATAGCAAAATTGAAGGTTTTCATATAATTGTTGACTGTTTATATTTCAATTTTTATAACTTCCTAATATAATTATTTTGCCTATTTTACATTTGAAAGTTTGTATTATTATCTGTAGGATTTATTATGTAATATGGGTGTTAATGCTTTTCCCTCAATTATACACTTTTTCTTAGCTTATAATTTAACTGTTATAGTATCTCTTAGACAAATACTTTAAACTTTAGGAAATAACATCTGCAATTATTTCTTAAGATATTTTATCTTAAAATCCAATTTACCTAATATGCTACAATCCATTATTTTTCTGGAAAATATCATGCATATGTTTATCAATCAAAACTTAGAACTTAGTATATTAAAGACTGATGCCTTATATAATTTTTGGTCATCATCAGCAGAGCTAGAAGTTTTTATTTCTTTCAGTTTCCATTCTTTTAGGTCATAATAATAATAACTTCCTAAATTATTTTTCTTGGCAGTCATTTTGTACTGAAATTCTCATCCTAAACTTATTAAGACCTCAGAGAGTATAAGTGAAATACATAAATGCATTTTGTTCACAGATCTCCAAACTGGAGTTCACATTTTACTGCACTGCTTTTCAAACTCTAATAAATGTGATAGATCACTACTAAAGAAGGTTATTCTTTCAAATAAACTCCCAAGAGTCAGGAGGATTCTATGCAGCTCTTGTGAGTGGAGATGGGAGAACCAAAGCGAGAGGGAGAGAGAATCTCAAGCAGACTCCCTGCTGAGTGCAGAGCCCAACATGGGGCTTGATGTCAGGACCCTGAGATCATGGCCTGAGCTAAAACCAAGAGTCAGACACTTAACTGACTGAGTCACCCAGATCCCACTAATAATCTATTATTATTACTATTTAATAGAGGTTTAATCACTGTTAACCTTCCAAAAATAAAATAAATCTCAAGCTTGGGTTGTTTTTAACTTTTTTTTAGAAAGCATGTAAAATATTGAGTCAGTTTTACTTGCCTAACTTTTCACTGGCCAAATGAATCAAAATACTACGTAACCTACTGACACATTTTTAGGATGTAGAGACAAGCAGTTTTTGGGTATGTGATCCAACTCTAGATCCACCTACAAAATATTTACCATCATATGTGACATCTTCTGTAATTTCCTGCTTCACTTCTTTTTAATATATGAAAAGACATTACAACACCCTCTGTATGAAGTCAGAGTTATTAGATGTTAATACCATGTAACTTAATTGTGAGAACTACAAAACAAATATGCTGTTTGGGTGTCACATTTTTTCAGCATATGTTTTATCCTCCTAGAATTACTTGTCTGACAACAGGTGGCCTCTTAAGAATACAGAATGACAGTTTCTTAGTAACTAAACTGTAAACATTTCTTCCTGGAAGACTGGAAATGCAAGTAAACAAGTCACAGTTTTCACATTAGCAGATTTGAAGAAAACAGCTAAAATTTAATTATTATATATAAAGTGATTCAAAGTATTGGTTTTTATTATACATAATTAAAACAAGAGAATACTTATATTTTGAAGTATTCACAAATAAATATATACGCATGGTCATTCTGTTTTGTTCACTAAATTTATTGAAGGTTATGTATATATAATGATTTGGAAACACTGAACATAAATAATTTCTTCTAATCATTGGTATACTCCTCTGGTGCATTAAATTCATAAGAAAACTTTCTGGCACATGAAAATGATAAGAAAGATGAATATTCTTATTTGCTATAGTGATTATTGATGTTGACAGTGGCCTACATTATTTCATGCTCTTTAAAAAACTATGAGTAGAGTAAGCAAAATTATCATTATAATTTCTAACTTTCAAGATAAGTACTTTACTGCCCAGGATTATTCTCAAATTTAAACAGGGGAGTCATTCCCCTTTTTATTAAAAAGAGTACAAGAGCATGTCAGCTCTATTAATAATTACTAGTATACATCTCTTCCCATAATCATTAATCTCCTTCCATTTTGTATTCTGGAATAGAAAACAATTATGTACTCAATAGTCCTTGAATAATATTCTGATTTACAAATGGTTACAGTATGCAAAGAGATGATTTATTTTTCAGACCCACCCCCCGCCCCTCCAAAACCCTCAATCTGAGAAACAGACTGAGGGTTTTGGAGGGGAGGGTAGAGGGAATTGTGTGAGCCTAGTGGTGGGTATTAAGGAGAGGATGTATTGCATGGAGCGCTGAGTGTGGTACATAAACAATGAATTATGGATCACTGAAAAAAAATTTAATTTAATTTAATTTAAAAATAAATAAAGACCTAAAAGGCAATATATATATATATATATATATATAAATAATATTTCTTAAATAAAAAAAAGAGAGGTGATTTATTTATTTCCAAAAACTGAGCTCATAAGAGATACACTTTTCACTGCTTCATTATCAGGACCTGAAAACTATATCAACATAACATTTTCAACACAGGATTTTTTGCAATTTTTTTTTTTTTTTTTTGCTGCATTCTTTGATCAAACTTGGGCTTTTTATTTTTTTAAAAAGATTTTATTTATTTATTTGACAGACAGAGATCACAAGTAGACAGAGAGGCAGGCAGAGAGAGAGAGCGGGAAGCAGGGTTCCTGCTGAGCAGAGACTCAATCCCAGGACCCTGGGATCATGACCTGAGCTGAAGGCAGAGGTTTTAACACACTGAGCCACCCAGGCGCCCCCAAACTTGGGCTTTTTAATAGGAGGTAAAAACAAGACTCTTTCTGTTTGGGATTTCTGACTGAGGTAAACAAAGTACAAGATGTGCCAAAGAACACTCATTTTCTAAAGCATCCTTCAAAAGCTGCCCTCTCTCTACCTCCAGGCTACAGAAAGAAAGGCTGCAAAACACCAAAAGGAAGAAAACCTAGAGAAGCTTCTTTGCAAAGATTTTTAAAGGATTGTATTCTTTTCCTTGCCCCTCTGCTCAGAAAAGAGAGGAGTTTATGTCTTTCTCAATCAAGCCAGGTGGTGCTCAAGAGAACCCCCTTGAGAACTTGGAAGTTGGGTGTCCATATCTTCCTCATATGTGGACAACTGTCAATGGTCAAAGCCTGGCTGGAGCTGCCTCTGTAACAGGGGAAACAGAAATCTACAATGGGAACGAGCCTTGCTTTTACCAGTGACTCAGCAGAGATGCTTGTTTCCAAGAACCAACATTGGTATCTGCAGAACTGATTTGGAATGGAATTATCTTGAAAGGAACCTCCATGTACAAGGCCTAAATTGATGGTCAAAATCAACTCAATACAGTGTCTTTTTACTATAGTAGCCAAGAGCTGAAGAAGTCATAAGCAGCCTAAGGAGGAAAGTGTCACCTGTGAAAAGCAAGGCTGCTATGGGAGGTCACAAGGGGGTGGAACTTCTAGGTAGTCACAAAATTGCCCCGTGAGAAAGGTAGCAGTTAAGGCATCTCACAGAGACAACTCTAAAGACAAATTAAGAGAGCAGCATTCAAGCTAGAATTGGTCAACCCCCTGCTTGCAACTGGAGGTCCAAGACAGGGAACTAGCTAGTAGAAAAGATGATATAGATCCATAGTGAAGTAACCTTCCATGGCCCTTCCCTCAGGCTTCCCAGCCTACTGGGCCTAGGCTGGGTGTCAGGATGGTGGGAAATGCAACCTTTCAATCAAATGAGAGAGAAAAGATTTTATTTAGATTGAACTAATATTTTTATATCTTGAAAAAGGAGATTATTAATTAATTCCTGAGAATGTCTGGAAATTCTAAGGCATCTGAGAGATAACATGCAGAAAAGAGAAAAAGGATTTGACAGGAGTTTTGGAATAGAGTAATGAAAAAAATGATAAATTCATTTTCTAATATGGCCTATGCTGCATTCTTCTCACTTATCCATTAGTAAATTGGCAACACATTTTTAACTGTTCCCATCATGGGGTACTTCACAGCTTATAGAATGACTTTATGGAATTATCATATTTGATCATGATCAAAAAAAACTTCAGATGCCTGAGTAGATATCATTGTTCTTCTTATTGAGCTGAAGAGCTTATTGTTCTTCTTATTGAGGTATATAAAAATGAATTGCCTTGCCCAAAGCTGTATAACTAGGACCAGTAAGGGCAAGATGCCACTTAGCACCCTTTCCTCTGCTCTTTGCTCTCAAATGAAATCTGCAAGGGATGAGTACATTTGAGATTCACTCATTCATTTATTCATTCATTCATATATGACTGCCCACTACCCTTCTGTTTTTGTTGTTGTTGTTGTTTTTAATTACATGCATTACTGCAGACTCAAATATTTTAACAGAAATTTAGGACAGTAAGCTCACTGCTCACATATGGCTGGGGACAAACTTTTACTCTTTTAAACAGCTTTATGATGTTTAATTTACATAGAAAAAAGTGTACATGTTTACATGTGCAATTTGTTATGTTTTAACATATGTACACACCCAAGGAATCATCACCACAGTGAAGATAATTAACGTATCAATCAATTCCAAAGGTTTTCATATGACTCCTCCCCCCACTCCCTCCTGACCTTCTACTGTCAGTCAATATAAATTAATTTGTATTTTATATAAATAGAATCATATAGTATATAGTCTTTTTTGTCTGATTCTTTATACATGGCATAATTTGGGGGAGATTCATTTACAGTTTTGTATATATCAATAATGTGTTCCTTTCTATTGCTGAGTAATATTTTCTTGGATAAATATACCATAAGTTGCTTATCCAGCCATCTGTTGATGAGCATTTAGGTTATTTCTAGATTAACACAAAATAAGGTTTTTTTGAACATTCTTATACAAGTCTTTGTATAAATTCTCTTTGATAAATACCTAGGAGTAGAGTGGCTAGATAATATGGTAGCTGCATATTTTTAAGAAGCTGCCAAAAATATTTTCCAAAGTGGTTGTAGGACCTTACATTACCAATAGCAATACTTGAGGGTTCCAGTTCCTCTCATAAGAACAACAAATGATACTGAGTTGGTAAAGGATCTGTTCAGATTTCTTTGAGGGTTTGTTTTTTTTTTTTTAAGATTTTATTTGTTTATTTGACAGAGAGAGATCACAAGTAGGCAGAGAGGCAGGCAGAGAAAGAGGGGGAAGCAGTTTCCCACTGAGCAGAGAGCCTGACACGGGACTCGATCCCAGGACCCTGAGATCATGACCCGAGCCAAAGCAGAAGCTTAACCCACTGAGCCACCCAGGTGCCCCTAGATTTTTTTTGAGGGTTTTTAACAACCCTCCCTTATAAGTGAGGTTGAAAGTTCTTTTTATACCCTGGATATAATTCCTTTGTCAGATTTATTATTTGAAAATGTTTTCTTTCAATCTTTTATCTCTTGATTCTCTTAATATTTTTAAAGAGCAGAAGATTTTAATTTGTATGAAATATAATTCATTATTTTTTCTCTTACATATTATACTTTTAGTGTAACTTCAGTGTCATCTTATGGACATCTAAGAAATCTTTGACTAACCCAAGTCACAAAGATTTTTCTCCTTATTTTCTAGAAGTTGCATAGCTTTAGTCTACACAACTATTAAATTTTTGTAAAGGGTGAGGGCTATGAAGTTCTTTCTTCCCTTCCTCTTTTTTCTTATTGCATATAGAGCTATAATTGTTAACTCAGCATTAAAGAAAAAATAAACAAACTACCCTTTCTTCATTCAATTATCTTTGCAACTTTGTCACATTTCAGTTGTCCAAATATATATGGATTTATTTCTGGATTCCTTGTTCTATTTCACTGATATATTTGTCAGTCTTGACATCAACCCCACACTCTGAAAATACTGTAATTTTAGAATAATCCTTGAAATCAGATAGTGTCAGTCTTTCAACTTTGTTGTTATTCTTCAAAAATGTTTTGGCTATACTAGGTTCTTTATATTTCCATACAAACATCAGAATGCACTTGTCAATTTCTACTAAAAATCCTGCTTGATTTTTTTTATTGAGATTGCATTGAATCTATACATCCAATTGGGGAGATTTGAAATCTTAATGATACTGAGCTTTTGACTAGTGGGAAAAGATCATTCACTTAGATTTTTTGAAATTTCTCCCAGCAAGATTCTATCAATTTCAGTGTATATACAGACCTCATATCTTTTGTCCAATTTATCTTTACTTGGCTGAGTGACTACAAAAAATAAAAACAAGTTTTCTGAGACATGAGAGCTATAGTATTCACTTTATAGAAAAAGCAAGGAGTTACCTTTAAGCCTTCACACAAACAGTTATATATAAGATAAGACAATAGATTCCCCTGAAAAAAATGACTGTTTCATTTTGCTAGAGCTGCTAAGTGTAGAAATGATGGGTGGTGGCAGGCTTATGATCAAAATGAGCCTTGTTGAGGACTTAGAATGAGATGACAGTCAATGAGAGAATAAAGTCTAGGACTCTTGTGCACATAATTGTCAATTTTTTTAGTGATGAGGGGCACCTGGGTGACTCAGCCATTAAGCAGCTGTCTTCAGTTCAGGTCATGATCCCAGGGTCCTGGGATTGAGCCCCCCATCAGGTTCCCTACTCAGAGGGAAGCCTGCTTCTCCCTCTCCAACTCCCCTTGCTTGTGTTCCCTCTCGCACTGTGACTCTGTCAAATAAATAAATAAAATCTTGAAAAAAAATTGTTTTAGTGATGAAATTTTAAAAATATATATATTTTTAGGTTGGTCTATAATGTCTACTCATGTCTCCTTGCAGGATCAGATAGATATACTACTTACTGCAGTATCAATATGATCAAAATGAAATAACTGCTTTACTCTAATGCTGATCAACACCAGGTTGGTTCTGTCCAATGTTAGTAAAATCCCTGTGTCTAGCATTCTATAAAAATTAAATAGCTAGGGCGCCTGGCTGGCTCAGTGGGTTAAAGCCTCTGCTTTTGGCTCAGGTCATGATCCCAGGGTCCTGGGATCAAGGCCCGCATCGGGCTCTCTGCTCAGCAGGGAGCCTGCTTCCCCCTCTCTCTCTGCCTGCCTGCTTGTGATCTCTGTCAAATAAATAAAATCTTTAAAAAAAATTAAATATCTAATTACCTGTGATGAATGGTGTAGGCACTGACAACCTTGAGTCCAAAGTTACAAGCCTATAGAGCCTCCTATGACAGCCCAGAGCTCTATGTGCAATTAAATAATATTGTTAAAAGAGAATCTACATGACTTTAAGAAAGAAGACCATTTGAGCTCAAGTCTTAAGTGTATTTTTTTCCCTTGTGCACAATCTTGAATCAACTAGTCTGTGGGGAAATTATTTGGTATTGAAATGCCTCGCAGCTATGTTAGCTCCCTTGAGTGGCAGTTGACAATTCTGGAAGGCTATAGCCTCAGAGGTTGATGAATCTCCTACCCATCCTGTATTCCAAACAAAGTTATTTTTAACTCCACTATCGCTGCACATGACTGTCCTTGCCAGGCAAGTGAGCCACACTGATAGGATGTTTCTATTGCTGAGGTGAGAGATTGGGGAGCAGCCAGTGGTTTCACAGGATTCCTTAGGGTACTGGAGAGCACCACAAAAAAAGAATGACAATTGAAATAAAACAAATAATAAAACAGCTATATTAGTGAACTATTCAGGAATACCAGCAAATGAAAAGTTGTTACAGGGACTTTCTAATTTGATTATCCCAACTACATCCAACAGTTCGAGTGTTGGTGGGATAATGGTGACAGGGCAAAGACCAGTTTAAGGAGATCTCTTGACATTCATTTCATAGGGTAGTTTTTAAAGACATGCTTAATCGTACCAACATTTTGATGTCCTTGGAGAGCTTCATTCAGCTCACACATCATCCTACTCTTCATAAATCACTCAGCTGCTGACTTTAAACTTCAGTTCACTTAATGCAACACTTACTGAGCAACTAGCACATGCGAAGCATTGAATTAGGGCTTGAGGGGATTCCAAGATAAATAGAACATAGCCTCTACCCTCCAGGAGATCACAGTCCAATAGGGAGGAGAGACACGCACATCAATAATTTTAAAACAAGGGGATCTTTGATGAGTGTTTCTACTATTAGGTTGTAGAAAAAAAGATGACTTCTAGCTATGTGAAAGAACCTAGACAGAGCACTTTCTTTTCTCCCGTTCATGACCTTTGTAACCTCCTCTTATAAGACTCAGCTTTTGCTCACCATGCTATGACATATTACCAAGTAGAATACTTACAAGTACAATAATAATTACCTAGCCTTGGTTTAGTGAGAAAAAGAAATCTCACACACAGAAAAAATAGTCTGGCATAGGTGATTTCTAAGTGAGGTATAGTAACTGAAGGATATCATTAAGGACCTGGGCTCTGTACTCAGCCAACATTGGTATTTGATTTTTTATTATTTAGCTTGTTACTTCCTGGTTGTAAGAGGGCTGCCTCAGCTTAAATATCATTTGCTATCCAATCAATCCAAAATAAGAAGAAAGGAGTAAGATTTGTCACTATTTCTTTATATCAGGGATACAAATCCTGTCCATTAACATCCCAGGATATTTCTTTTACATTTTCTTTGCCAGTACTGGGTCATGTTTACTCCTAATGGAATTACTTAACAAAAGGGAAAATAGCCATCTTCCTGATCTTTGAGCAATCATCATTCATTTCCTGAATCTGTGGAGGGACCTGCTTTCCCTGAGCCTGTCATTGCCCAAACAAATCCAAAAGTGTGTGAACCAAAACAAGGAGGAAAAGAGAGTTGATGACCAACAGAGTCTGCCAGGACATATTCATATAACTAAATTCTCAGAGATTACATTGTCACTAAGACTAAAATGACTACACCATCACCAAATCTAAAATAATTTTTGCTGACAAAAGTATCACGGGGACAAGGAAGGTGATATCATGGATGATGAGGGATAGGCTCATAGTTCCATCAGAGGGTCTTGGCGTGTGACCTTAAGGAACAAACACCTACAGGCCTGATTCTTAAGCCACATCTAAAAGCAGCCTGAGCTGCTTTTAAAAGTATTGATGCCTACTTTCAATATCTCACTAAAGTGGAATTATACAGTTTGTCCATCTGTGGCTGACTTATTTCACTTAGCATAATATTCTCAAAGTTCATCCATATTGTAGCATATGACAGAAGTGCCTTCTTTCTTGGACTGAATAATATTTCATTTTGTATATATACCACATTTTCTAACAGCTTAGAATTTTAGTCATGCAGGGTGAAAAAGTTCCAGAGTCTTAGAGATCTGCTATATAACAATGAGCATATAGTTAACAATACTGTATTGTACCCTTTAAAACTCATTAAGAAGGTGGATTTCATGCTATATGTTCTTTACCACAACTATGTGCACAAACACATATATACACAAACACACACACAAACATATATAACTACCCCTGTCCCTGGAGATACTGATTTTCAGATTTAGTTTGTATGGGCTAGAGTCTGGAGTTTTCTGGGTTTGTGTTTTCTTTGGTTGGTTGTACATTTCCATGACAATTCTAAAGTGCAACTGACCCAGACAGTCTTAATGCTCCCCTTAGCTTGATTAAACTTAAAACAGATTTCTTCCCCCACTGTAGTTCCCTGCCTTTCCTTTTCTTAAAGCATTTACTTTAGAAAGTTTGTCGATTTTCTCTGTGCTCCTTGGAAATGTATGCAAATCTATTCCCAGCCTCTTGCTAGTTTTACAATCCAGGAAGTGTCTTTCTCAAGGAACTGCTAACTACTCTGTGAAAATTAAACATTCAACGAGATAGTCCCCCTATTTCCCAGTCTCCGTGGGAGGGTAGAAGTCTGACTTAGATGGATGGGCCCCTGTTAGTGAACACAGATGCCCTACACCAAGAAGAACATTTGTAAACTCAGGAATAACTCAATGTGCTCACTATACCCCATTAATGAACATCCCTCCTAACCTCCTCCAGTACTTTTCCATTAGGTCACCCCAGCCCATAAAACCCCTTCTGCCCTTTGTCCCAACAGATTTGGCTGTTTACACTTGACCTGTCCTCACCCCTGTTGCTGACAATAGTATAGGAATGAAATCCACTTCTGTCTGCCCACCCTGACCAGTGTGACTTTTTCTGTTAGCATAATCAGTTATGAATATCTAAGTGGCTTTAGAAAATCTTTCTCCACGTCTACTGAACCTCAATAGACCTTCATTTCCCCATATGTAAATAGCACCTTCCTCATAAATTGGCTGTAGAGAGTAGGTGAGATAGGCATACTCCCTGACCTGGCGTGAGGGGGGCACTCAAGAATTTCTTTCTTCCCCTTGGGAACAATAGGTGCATGGCTGAGAGTTAGATAAGCTGACTTCCATAGGCTTCAGTTTATTTACTATATGTCTACAGAGTTTCATTTCTCTATTTGTCAATGCAGTCACCCAGAAACTAATTTCGCGTCATAGGGACTGCTTTGATGAACCAATTTCATCATTACTCATGTTTTAAGAATACAGAGTAGCTAAAGAGCTGAGATAAAGAGTTAATTGATTTGCATTTTAAGGACAGTAGGAAGTCATTATATTATATATCTGGGAGTTAGCTCTCATGCCTGCAAAAGAATATTCATGCAGCCTGACCATCTTTTTCATTGTGTCTCTACTTACCTTTATATCTGAATATAGAATTAAATTCTTCCTGTGGACATCACCCTCTAATCCCTCTTGCTTGCCTCTCATCATATTGCTAATGCTGGGGTCTTTCTTATTTTCTTCTCTTTCTTATTTTCACTTTCTGTTTTTTCTTAGCATTTAACTTCACATGTGTGTTTGTTTACATTCCTTTCTTGAGCCTCACACATTCTCTATCAGCAAGGGAGGCCACATAAACCCTAATATAAATGAAGAAACTGAAAGCAGAATTACTTTTCAAAATACAAGTAGGTAGCAACTTGAAGTCACTGGATGAAATTCCAATGATCTAACTCTAAGCTCAGTATATTTTCTACCTTGCCATGCAAACATATGCTAAAATATGTAATTAACATACCTTTATATTTCTCGCTTTCATGAAAATATCAGGTTACATATCAACCTCCAGGCCCCTAGCCTTATTTACTTCTCTTCTTCAAGCCACCTGCCTAACTAAATTTTTGAATATTGCTAGGACTGTCTTTTACCTATGTCCTGAAGAGTGTATTTACACTTTTGGGGTATACTTGAAGAAAACTGCTGAATAAGATTAAGAGCTATTGGTGAACTCTGCTGATGTTGTTCCAGCTTCTAGGCTGCAAGATCTCCAGCATCTGGAGCAGTGGTGCCATTTTCCCACAGAACAACTAGTCCCAGAGCTTTCTTTACCACACCCTGTCTTTCTGTGTTAGAATTCATTACTCCAAGACTGGGCATGTGGTGGACTGTGATACACATGTATCAGAGCTGGATAAAGTGAGTTGTCAGATAAAAGCTTCCCCTGACTCTAAAATCTTTTAAGGAGATGAGTTTGGTAGTGGACTCACCAGGTCCTGTCGAAATGAACTCATTCATAGCCAAGCCTAATGAGGAGAGTGAAAGTTTGCCTTCTGATGTAAATCAAGGCCTCAGCTATAGACCTCTGGGATTAAAGAACATAAATGAGGAGGAGGGGCAAGATGGTGGAGAAGTAGGAAACCCTATTTCAACCAGTCCCCTAAAGTGAGCTAATTACCTACCAGAACACTCTGAACACCCATGAAACCAGCCAGAGATGTAGGATTATACACTTCTAGATCTCTACGGGGGCAGAAGACATGAGTGGAGAGGTAAAGCATACTGGGAATGACTGGACTGATATCAGAGGATAAACAGAAGGGGGAGGGAGCCACCAGAAGCAACCCATTGGAAAGTAATACCCCAATACAAAAGTGCTCTGTGACTGGGGACAAGCATAAAATTGGAGTCTAGTTAAAAGCACTCAAAAAGAGCAAAAGATCTTAAAGGGCAACTGGCAGAATTGGGCAGTCATGGGCATGGGCCTAAGGCCATGGACCCAGGACAGCCACCGCTGGTGACCACCCATGCCAGAGAGAGTAGAGCAGAGCCTCCAGTTCCTGGTCCCAGAGCCCCCAGTGTTGTGCAGCTTGCACCACTGTTCAGCTGGGGTACACTCCAGCCCCCACATGAGGGAGTCTGGTGGGTGCTCTCTAGAACCACAGCCTTTTGCATTCTGTAGTCACTGCATGACCAGGGACTGAAATGAGCTTCCCACCTGCACCTGAGAGTGCTCCATGCAGGCGCCAGCCACTGGTCTCTAGGAGTAACTTCAAGTCAGAACACTCCCAGCCTGGACTTGAAGGAACTACCCCAGACAGCAGTCTAGGCAAAGCAGCCACTGGAAGTGGGCTCCCAGGACCAATATCACTCATGGTTTTGGCACAGGGGTGCAGAGACAAGCGGGCGCTTCGGACAAACCCTGAGACAATGGCTAGGGATGTGCACTGCCTGTGGGAGGTTGTACAGCTCAGCGGAGTGTTTGCAGAGGGGGAGTCTGTGTGTTCTGGACCACCCAGAGGGGAGCAGACTGAGGCTTCTCTCTGAGGCAGAGGTCTCGGTGCAGTTTGCTTTCCACTAAACCTCCAAAAAGCTGGCAAAGAACAAAAACCTCCAGAGATCAAAAGCCTGAAAAACCGGTTTCTACAGAGCCCAGCTCCGTGATAGGGAGCATGAGGACTCAACTTAAGCAAGAGTGACTGAAAAACAATGTGGCAGTCCCCTCCCTCATAAAGCCAGCCAAAAGAACAAGAGGACAACCACCACAGGGTCCCCATAAATCTGTAGAACCCCAATATCAGGGGAAAACAATATATTAAGCTCCCAATATTGCCCTAAAACCTGTATATTTCATAAATACAACCTTTATTTTTAATTCATTCTCACTATTCTTGTTCTTTTTATTTTTTTAACCTACTTACCATTATAACTAGAGGTTTAATACATGTTCCATAATAACCTTTTAACTTGAACTTTTTTCATACATATACCTGTATTTTTCTTTTTCATTTCTATTTTTTTAAAAATATAGATATAAGCTTGTAGATATATAAAATCTCTCTGTCGATAGATAGATAGATAGATTATATAAGCTTATAGATATAAGCTATATTTTTTAAAAATATATAGATATAAGCTTCAAGGTAATCCTCTTTCCCTAATCAATACTACCCCTATATATAAACCAGTTTTAATTTCCCTTTATTTCTGGAAAGTTGAGTCCCTTAACAAAAATATCAAGATACATCCAGGAAGAGTAAAATAAACTTCCTCGCCCACATCGAGGATTTATAACCACCCTCCCATGTTTTTCTCCTGTCAGTATTTCTGAGTATTTGTTTTTGTTCTGGTATTATATAAATCTCATCCTTGGGGTTGATTTTGGCTGGGTTCTTTTTTGTTTTCTTGTCATTTACTTTTGTCAGTCTTTTTGTTTGTCCATTTTTGTTTGTATACCTTATAAATCTTGCCTTTGGGGCCCATTCTGGCTGGGTGTTCTCTTTTTTTCTGCCTCTCTCTTTCTCTATTTTTTTTTTCTTTTTTCTTTCTTTTTGTGGAGACTTCCGATTGCTCAGAAGCATTCCAGGGTTCACCTTGCCTGGATTGCAGTTGATATATTCAGGTACACATCCCCTCAACCACCTCTCACCAAAATGACTAGGAGAAGGAACACCCAACAGAGGAAAAATTCAGAGACTGTGCCCTCTCCATCAGAACTATTGGATATGGACATAAACAGTATGTCAGAAAGAGAATTCAGGGTAACAATTATCCAGGCAATGGCTAGGTTGGAGAAAACCATTAGTGACAACATGGAATCGATTAGGGCAGAAGTAAAAGCTGACCAGGAAGAAGTTAAAAATGCTATCAATGAGAGCCAATCTCATCTAAATACTCTAACAGCTAGGGTAACTGAGGCAGAAGATAAAATTAGTGATCTAGAAGACAAACTGATAGAGAAAAAGGATCAGGAGGAGGCCTGGAACAAACAACTTAGAAGCCATGAAAACAGAATTAGGGAAATAAATGATGCTATGAAATGTTCCATGTCAGAATTATTGGGATCCCTGAGGAGGAGGAGAAAGAAAGAAGACTAGAAGATATAGTTGAACAAATTCTCCATGAAAATTTTCCCAATCTGGGGAATGGAACTAGTGTTCATGTCCTAGAGGCAGAAAGATCACTCTCCAAGATGAACGAATCTAGAAAGACCTGAAGACACTTGATTATGAAACTGATGAATCATAATTTTAGGCAGGAGCTCTTTAGATCAGCTAAGGGGAAGAGATTCCTTACATACTGAGGAAGGTCTATCAGAATAATGCCAGACCTGTCGACAGAAACCTGGCTTGCCAGAAAGGGCTGGCAAGACATATTCAGGGCACTAAATGAGAAGAACACGCAGCCAAGAATACTTTATCCAGCAAGACTGACATTCAAAATGGATGGAGAGATAAAGAGCTTCCGAGACCACCAAAGTTTAAAAAAGTGTGAGACCACCAAGCTGGCACTACAAGAAATATGACACTCTTGGGTTCCATAAAAGAGGAAAGAACCCAAGAGTGCCATAGAATAGAAATTTACAGAGACAATCTACAGAAACAAGGACTTCACAGGCAATATGAGTCAATAAAAATGTATCTTTCAATAATCACTCTCAAAATGAACGGCCTAAATACTCCCATAAAACATCACAGGGTTGCAGATTGGATAAAATGACAGGATCTGTCCATACGTTGTCTACAAGAGACCCATTTGGAACCTAAGGGTACATCCAGACTGAAAGTGAAGGGATAGAAAAGCATCTTTCATGCCAATGGGCTTCAAAAGAAAACTGGGGTAATGATTCTCATATCAGATAAATTAGATTTTAAACTAAAGACTGTAATTAGAGATAAAGAAGGACACCACATCATTCTTAAAAGTTCTACCCTCTAAGAAGCTCTAACAATTGTAAATATTTATGCCCCCAATACAGGAGCAGCCAACTACATAAGACAACTGTTAATCAAGGTAAAGAGTCATATTGATATCAGTACATTAATAGTAGGGGATCTTAACACGCCACTCTCAGTAATAGATCACCCAAGCAGAAAATCAATAAAGAAACAAGAACATTGAATGACACATTGGACCAGATGGACCTCATAGATATATATAGAACATTCCACCCTAAAACAATAGAATACTCATTTTTCTTGAGCACATATGGAACTTTCTCCAGAATAGACCACATACTGGGTCACAAATCAGGGCTCAACTGATACCAAAATATTGAGATTATCCCCTGCATATTCTCAGACCACAATGCTTTGAAACTGGAACTCAACTACAAGAAAAAGTTTAAAAGGGTTTCAAATGCTTGGAAGCTAAAGACCACCCTCCTTAAGAGTGGATTAACCAGGAAATCAAAAAAGAACTTAAACAGTTCATCGAAACCAATGAGAATGAAGACACTTTGGTCCAAAACCTATGGGATATGGCAAAGACGATCCTAAAGGGGAAATATATAGCCATCCAAGCCTCCCTCAAAAAAAATTGAAAAATCCAGAATACACCAGTTCTCTTTACACCTTAAAGAACTGGAGAATCAACCACAAATTAAGCCAAGCCCACGCACAAGAAGGGAAATAATCAAGATTAGAGCAGAAATCAGTGAGATAGAAACAAGGGATAGAGTAGAACACATCAACAAAACTAGAAGCTTTTTTTTTTTTTAAAGAATCAATAAGATTGATAAATCCATTGGCCAAACTAATCCAAAAGAAAAGAGAGAGGACCCAAATTAATAAAATTATGAATGAAAAGGGAGATATCATGAATAACACAAAAGAAATAGAAACAATCATCAGAAATTATTATTAACTGTTATATGCCAATAAATTAAGCAACCCAGATGAAATGGTGCATTCCCGGAAGCCATATACTTACAAAACTGAATCAGGAAGAAATTGACAACCTGAATATACCAATATCTCATAACGAGATTGAAGCAGTGATCAAAAACCTCCCAAGAGCCCGGGACCTGATGGATTCCCTGGAGAATTCTACCAAACATTCAAAAAAAATTAATAATAATAATAATACCTATTCTCCTGAAGCTCTTTCAAAAAATAGAAACAGAAGAAAAACTTCCAGACTCTTTTTATGAAGCCAGCATTACCCTGATTCCCAAACTAGGCAAAGACCTCACCAAAAAGAATTTCAGAACAATATTTCTGATGAATATGGAAGCCAGAATTCTCAACAAGGTCCTAGCTAATAGGTTCCAACAGTACATTAAAAAGATTATCTACCATGACCTGGTGGGATTTATCCATGGGATGCAAGGGTGGTTCAACATTCACAAATCAATCAATGTGATACAACAAATCAATAAGAGAAGAGAGAAGAACCACATGGTCCTCTCAGTTGATGCAGAAAAAGCATTTGACAAGATACAGCATCCGTTCCTGATTAAAACAATTCAAAGTATAGGGATAGAGGGAACATTCCTCAACTTCATAAAAATCTATCTATGAAAAACCCACATTGAATATCATCCTCAATGGGGAAAAGCTGACAGCCTTCCTTCTGAGATCAGGAACACAACAAGGATGTCCACTCACATCACTATTATTCAACATAGTACTAGAAGTCCTAGTAACAGCAATCAGACAACAAAAAGAAACAAATGGCATTCAAATTGGCAAAGAAGTAGTCAAACTTTCTCTTTGCAGATGACATGATACTTTATACGGAAAACCCAAAGACTCCATCCCCAAACTACTAGAACTCATACAGCAATTCAGTAATGTGACAGGATACAAAATCAATGTACAGAAATCAGTTGCTTTCTTATATACTAACAATGAAAACATAGAAAGGGAATTTAGAGAATCGATTCCATTTACTGTAGCACCAAGAATCACAAGATACCTGGGAATAAACCTAACCAAAGAGGTAAAGGATCTATACTCAAGGAACTACAGAACATTCATGAAAGAAATTGAAGAAGACACAAAAAGATGGAAGACCATTCCATGTTCTTGGATTGGAAAAATAAACATTTGTTAAAATGTCTATACTGTCTAGAGCAATCTATACTTCCAATGCCATCCCGATCAAAGTTCTAGTGGCATTTTTCAAAGAGCTAGAACAAATAATCTTAAAATTTGTAGGGAACCAGAAGAAACCCTGAATTGCTAAGGAAATGTAGAAAAAGAAAAACAAAACAGGGGGGCATCACATTGCCTGATTTCAAGCTTTACTACAAAGCTGTGATCACCAAGAGAGCATGATACTGGCACAAAAACAGACACTTAGACCAGTGGAACAGAGTAGAGAGCCCAGATATGGACCCTCAATTCTATGGTCAAATAATCTTTGACAAAGCAGGAAAAAATAAACAGTGGAAAAAAGACAGTGTCTTCAATAAATGGTGCTGGGAAAATTGGACATCTATGTGTAGAAGAATGAAACTTGAGCATTCTCTTATACATTACACAAAGATAAACTCAAAATGGATAAAAGACCTCAGTGTGAGGCAGGAATCTATCAAAATCCTAGAGGAGATCATCCTCTTCAACATTGGCCACAGCAACTTCTTTCAAGATATGTCTCCAAAGGCAAAGGAAGCAAAAGCGAAAATGAACTTTTGGGACTTAATCAAGATCAAAAGCTTCTACACAGCAAAGGAAACAGTCAACAAAACAAAGAGCCAACCCACGGAATGGGAGAAAGTACTCACAAATGACACTACAGACAAAGGGCTGATATCTAAGATCTATAAAGAACTCCTCAAACTCAACACACACAAAACAGACAATCATATCAAAAAATGGGCAGAAGATATGAACAGACACTTCTCCAAAGAAGACATACAAACAGCTAACAGACACATGAAAAAATGTTCATCATCATTAGCTATCAGGGAGATTCAAATCAAAACCACATTGAGATACCACCTTACACCAGTTAAAATGACCAAAATAAACAGTAAACAACAAGTGTTGGAGAGGATGTGGAGAAAGAGGAACCCTCTTACACTCTTGGTGGGAATGCAAGTTGGTGCAGCCACTTTGGAAAACAGTATGGAGATTCCTTAAGAAATTAAAAATAGAGCTATCCTATGACCCTGCAATTGCACCACTGGGTATTCACCCAAAGATACAGATGTAATGAAAAGAAGGGCCATCTGTACCCCAATGTTCATAGCATCAGTGACCACAGTCACCAACTGTGGAAAGAACCAAGATGCCCTTCAACAGATGAATGGATAAAGAAGATATGGTCCTTATATACAATGGCGTATTATGCCTCCATCAGAAATGAATACCCAACTTTTGTATCAACATGGATGGGACTGGAAGAGATTATGGTGAGTGAAATAAGTCAAGCAGAGAGAGTGAATTATCATATGGTTTCACTTGTGGAGCATAAGGAATAACACGGAGGACATGGGGAGATGGAGAGGAGTGAGATGGGGGAAATTGGAGGGGGAGACAAACCATGAGACTGTGGAATCTGAGAAACAAAGTGAGGGGTTTTTTTTGGGGGGGGGGCTGGGTGAGCCTGGTCTGGTGGTGGGTATTATGGAGAGCACATATTGCATGGAGCACTGGGTGTGGTGCATAAACAATGAATTTCAGAATACTGAAAAAAAAATTAAAAAAAAAAAAAGAACATAAATGATTTATCCCACTACTATGTAAGGGAATTTTAATACTTACTAATAAACTTTTTTTTCTATTGGCATATATGAGAAAAATATAACTCCCCAGAAAGAAAATAAGGCTTACATTTACTACTAACAATAAAGGTTTGAGAAGTTTTTTTTTTTAATTTTACTTAAAATTGTACCTTTCTTTATACTGAAAGGCTTTTATATTTTTAAAAGTTATGTTTATAGGTGTCAAAATCTAAGTTTATTGAATCTTCCATTTAATAGCTAATGCTTGTCTTCTTTCCTTTACTATAACTTGAGTTTTGCACAATGAGATGAAATGACAAGAACCTAGCTTGAACTATGTTGATCAAGTTTGAGTCCCTGGAAGTAACTGGCAGAATAACTTTTTCCACATATTCTTCTATCTGAAGTTCATTTGGGCTATTAGTTGTTTTAAAAAGAAATATCTCATGTTAACATCCATCCTCCGTTACCACTGTCCATTATCCCTTACTGTGAGTTATTAACATCAAAATAATGTCTACCTTGTCAAGGACTGAAACAAAGGCATCTTTTGTTTTAGAAGGGGAAGAAATTATATGAAGTTATTTCGGTGGCCAGAAAGATGCAGGAGGACAATGTTTAGACATCGAACACTAAAAAGTTCTTAATTCCCATAGGGAGGAAGGAAGGATAAGAGATGGAGAAAAGAGAAAGACAAGTATAAAATTAGCCTATTTTCAGAAAATTCTTGCTATAGACACTCCTGCCTAAGGTGAGAAGACATTAAGACTTGTTTAAAATAAATCAATTGCGGGGGCATCTGGGTGGCTCAGTTGATCAAGCGTCTGCCTTCAGCTCAGGTCAGGATCTCAGGGTCCTGGGATTGAGCCCCATGTCAGCCTCCCTGCTCAGCAGGGAGTCTATTTCTCCTTCTTCCTTTGCTCCTCCCCCTCCCACTCTCTCTCTCTCCCTCTCTCTCTGTCTCAAATAAATAAATAAATAAATTCTTTAATAAAATAAAATAAAATAAATCAATTGCCTAAATCATCTTAAGCTAAATACCAATTTTCTACATTCAAATCCTTCCCTCTTTATAGCAGGAAAGGATAATGCAAAAGGATAACTGATGACATAAGAATCTGCATGCTCCTCCTTTCTTCAGTGTCAAGGTAGGGCAATATGTCTGGCATATGCTGACTATAGAACTGGTTGCCTATGAGTGAGGAGTATGGGCCAGATCTGCAGGAACAAATTCCCTGGAGACTCTGAAAATTCAGGTCTCATCCAAGAAGGTATGTTTAGAAGTTGGAGAGAACCTTCTTTCTCTTCCTGCAGGGAAATCAGACTGTCTAGCACTTTAACTACCAGTACAAAGGCAAAGACACCATCCTCTGTCATGGGTATTGGCATTCTCATATAGGTCATGGTAATAAAAATTTCTTCAACAAGATCAAACAAGACCCAAGAGGAAAGCAAACCAGAATGGGAAGAAGCTGTACTGTACTGAAGCTGACAAAAAGATTTGAAGGTACAGACAATGCACCCTTTGGTAGTGTTAGAAACAACAGACTTCTCAGTTAAAACTATAATTAAACTACTAAAATAAACTAGCAAAACCAAAAACATCCAAAAGCTCATTTTTCTTGGTAAGGGCTTACAAAAATTTATCCTATGGTAGCCACTACTCTCTCTCAGATAACCATGTCTAGACCGAGCTGTTTGCCATTAAAACTGTGGGCAGAGTACACAAGGAAGGACCAAACTCTTCAGAGCTGGCCTTGCACACAAAACTCATGAGGTAATTTTAGGTATCACATATCTCATGAGGTAATTTTACATATCTTTTCAACCTTCGCTAAAAGTCAAGAGCCAATTGCCTGTCAGATCACTTTATCCATTTTCTGAGTGCACTGTAAAGACAAATTCATTGACTCTTTCCACCTAAAATAAAGTATCTACTTTCTGGGAAAAGTCTAAAAATTTTCATTCATCAGAACTTTCAATGAAGATTAAAACAGAACTATTAATACTATTTCCAGATAAACCTTTTCTCCAAAAATGAACGGGGCAAACTTTTTTATGAGGAGCCCAGGAACCATTTACCCAATTCAAAACAAGGGTTCATTAACCAAATGAATGTTTGCTGGATATCACTTGGTGCCCACCACCCTAATAGACTGGAGAAACACTGGTGAGCAAAGGAAATATAGCTCTGGCTGGAATTACACCTTAGTAGAGGTTGTTGAGCATTAAGGAAATATGCCCAGTAACAAAAGTGCCCTGAAGGAAAAAGGATCCCAGCTTGTACTTGTAACTAGATCCCTGGCCTTGACTAAAGGTTGGATAAGAACTCCGTAAGGAAGTGACAGGGGGAGAGAGGGAAGGATTAAAGAAGTTAACCAGGTGAGATGAACTCCACTTTAATTTAAACCGAAGTGACTAAACAGCTCACCAGAACTTCTGCAGTCTGAGAACAAACGGCGAGAGATGCGGTTTGGCTGTCAGCCATAGTCTGATCTTTAAAATCACATGCACTCTAAAAGGTCAGAGCTAAAAGACTAAAGAGAAGGAAAATGTTGTTCATGTGGCAGATATGCCTCAGGAACGTTCCTCACAATCAATACTATTATATTAAATGTGATTTCCCAGGGTGTCTGGTTGACTCAGTCAGTTAAGTGTCTGATTCTTCATTTCGGCTCAGATCAGGGTCTCAGGGTCATGAGATCAAGCCCCACCTCTTGCTGCATTCAGGCTGTGGAGCCTGCTTGAGGTTCTCCCTCACCCTCTACCCCTCGCCCACTTTCTAAAAAGCAAACAAATAAACAAGTAAACAAGTAAATATGATATTCCCCTCCACTGCAGACCATCGGGCTTGCAGATAAGCCTGGTGTGCATGCATAGGGCCCTGGTCTCCTCTCATTCTCTGCAGTTCCGTGAGGAACAGCAACTACCATTATCTGTCATCTGTGTCATCACTGCTGTTTGATGACAGACCTTACCTCATGAGTATGTAGTAAAATTTGAAATCTTCTAAGCCTTAAAAATTCACTGGTGTTTTAAACATGTCACTGTGAAATAGTAAAAAGAGCAATCATAAAAATGGAAAAGCCTAGAAAAGATGCAGACGTGACTGTGGGGATTTTACATTCAGGAAGTTTTTGTCTCCCGTCTGTGGCAAAATCACTTGGTGATCCTGAAAGTCACTTACTCTCAGTCTACTAAGTGTTCCCACTCGTATTAACAGAGAGGTTTGTTACTTTGCTCTCTTTCTAACTTTTAAGGATAGACGAATACAACTTTGAGTGTACCCATCTTCCTTCTCTAATTTGTTCTTCCTGATTTTAGGGGTTTTTTTTGTTTGTTTGTTTGTTTGCTTTTTTTAAAATTAATGAAGTGTTTCCTTCTTTGGTTTCATAAAATCTTGCTCTCCACCCGTGTGAGGAAAATAAGGCTATTACATACATGTAGCAATTTGAAGAAAAATAAGATCAAAGGTGTAAAAACAACGAGAGCTCTCAAAGAATGTCATTATCATCACCATCACCATTTTTTAACAGTTTTTGTGTGTCAGACCTTTTGTTATTAAACAGTAAACATGAATCATCTCATTTAATTTTCACAGCCATAAGAATTGGGTATTATTACTAGCCCATTTAACAGAATACAGATTGAGGCTTGGAGAGAATAACTCCAAGCTTTTCAAGGGTATACATTTAATATGTGTTAGAACTGGTATGTTTTTCTGGAATCTGTGTTCTGATTATCTCCTTACTTAGTACAAATTATGTAACTCTTTATCTACAGCTGGATTTACCTTAAAAAAAAATGTTTTAGCATATCAAATTGTAAGGTAAATTCTCAGTAAAGTCTTTTTTTTCTATTTATAAACTCAAAGTTCAAATGTTGACAGCAAGAAACTTCCCAGGTAGCATTCTTCAGTGCCCTCACCTTTCCAGATAACAGGAAGTAATTCAGATCACAAGTCAATATACCCATTCCATAGGTTCTTTTGTTCAAGTCTGCCATCTTGAAGGGAAACTCCAGGTAGATATTCACACAACTCTTAAGACCCTGATGTGTTTTATTTTCACCAAGAAATTCAATCTAGCAGACTCAGGATATGAAGAAAAAAAATTTATATACCTATATATGAAATCAGGAATAAATTAATTAGCAGTGTCATCCTTTCCAGCACTTCTTTGTGTGAGAATCATACAGAATCTCGGGGGCAGAATAAAAATAGACCAAACTCCACACCCAGTTCCCTGCCTTTTAAACACATTTCCTCAAGGGCATTCGAAACCACAGTTTCAACTTGCTAGGGGAAACATTAATAAACCCCTGAGAATATTCTAAAGATTAGGATACATTCTCTTCCCATTTTTGTCTTTTAAAGACTGAATTCCATGCTCTCCTGCAACTGGAAATTGCAAAGCTTGGTTTTTGAGTTTGAAGTTTCAAATCTAAAATTCTTTAAAGAACATAAGGAAAGAGCATAAGGAAACACTTCTAATTTGACCTTAAATATCTCAGTCCTCAGTGGCTAGCATTTGCAAATTCTGTAATCAGAAAACAAGACCCTATACAGGAAATCTCTTCAACTGATATGAAACTAGATAACGGAAGCCACCATTCAGCCAATTTAGACAAAGCAGGGGTGTTAGAGATTGGGTAGGTTGTTCTGATGGTACTAGCTTAGTAAAGAAGAAGAAGAAGGAGAAGGAGGGGGAGGAGGAGGAGGAGATTTTAATGACCAACATGCTAAATGTGTTACTCATTTACTAACTTCTTAGGTGAGCCTATTACGGGTCAGGCATGCTGCTAAGGATTTCTACAAGGTACATACTATAAATTAACTTCTACTATGAGTTTTCAGAACAGAATAATAAAAAGGAAAGGGGCTTCTGCTTTAATTTTTCAGCTTAGCTTCTTATTATTTATGTGACAGTAAAGAAAGTAGTTAACCTGAGATTCATTTCCCATCTGTAACATAAGGGCAAATAATGCTCACTTATTTTTACAAGCATTAAATAATGTGTATTACAGAGTGAAAACTGTATCCTAGATTTCTTTGCATCTTCTGCAGTGCCTAAAATACAGAGATTTACTCCCCATTTTTTCTAATTATCAAATGTCATTTCTGATAACTCATCACTAGTGTTATTTCCAGAACAATAATATTTGGCATAGTTTCCATTTACATAATAACAACACCAGAACCATCACCCAATAGTTTCAATTTAGTCCACACGTATAATTTTACAGCCTTTTCTTCCAAGGTGCTGTGCAAAACAGTTAGATGGAGAGTTTGTTTTTGAGACTTTCTCCTCTGCTTGTATTGGCCTGTGAATCATTCCAGACCTTCCACTCACGTTTCTTTACCGCCCCAAAGGCCTGACCTGCTCCATTTACAAACGGCTTTCATTCCAGCTAGTTCTAATCTCATTTTGATAGGGTGCTTCTAAACTATTAGACCGAAAAGGATTCAGCCATTCATTCCACAAATATTTATGAGGAGGCTGCCACGTAGATGAATTGTTGCTAAATCAAAAACATGATACATGACACAAGCTATTGAAAAATTTTTTTTGAATCAAGGCTCTACCCCCTATCCGTCAAATCATGGCAAGTAAAACCACTTTGATATCCTTAAGATGGCTTATTTTATAAAGATTCAATTAATAATGGCCCGTAAGAAAGAACCTTAAGTTCCTCATTATTTAGGGAATGACAGTGAAAGCACGAAGCAGAAGCTGGAGGTGATAACCACTTTTCTTACTGCTGCGTGCTGGAAGCAAAGACATATTTGAATATGAGTCACCCTCCTCGGCAAGCTTTAATTAAGGGGCTAATTACATGTGTTGTTCTAGCATAGAACAAAGAGAATTAACCCAGCAGATTTTCCATCTACGACTAATATGCTAATATGGATAGGCACACACATTTTGTAAGAAAACAGCCCAGAAGTCCTCAATCAAATTGAAACAGAGATTACATGAATATGAAAATGTTTGCTTCTAATTTTGATCAAGGGGAAGTACCTTGGGTTAGAAAACTGGTGTAAGTAAAAATCAGCAGCAAGTGCATTGCTGTTTCCCACTTTAGGGTTAAAAAGAGATTTCTTTTTTTTCTTCTAATATTCTGATTTATCTTGTAGAGGTAAAAAACTTAAAATTATATTCCACATTGTATGTTCTGGAAGACCTTACTATTAATCCTGTTGCCATTCCTTAAAGAGAGTAGAAACTTCTTTTAGTAGTAGGTGTATAGCAGAGGTTTAAAAAAATTCCCTTGACCTCTTCATTGTTAGTTCAGAGAAGAATAACAAATAAAAATGGATAAGATGTTCTTGTGAGAGCTAAAGAAAGAGTTGTTCCATCTCTCTGCATTTACTTGCCCCAGTGAAATATCTCTCAAGAAAGTTAATACCCTCAAAAGGCAGTTTGGTCTTCACTCTATTATAATCAAAATACTGGAGAATGGAGGTCCTTGACATCCACTGTTTTTCAGCACTTGGTACTTCTTAGAAATCATACCTCACAGTTCAGCTTTTTGAAACTACCTTGCTTTCTTTCTCCTACTCATCAAGGTACCATCTCTTCTACTTGTTTAAGAGAATTCATGAAAATTTTCTAAATCTAACAGAAGTAATATAAATCTTAGATTTTTGTTTTCCATTATGTATTACGTGACTCCGCTTCGATACATATCTCTTGCTTCCCGTTATATCTCCGTGCCTAATGCCTGATATGCAGAACAGGCACTATTTATTAAATAGACTGATGAATTTTGTTTTCATGGGAATCACCTCTTGTCCCCAAGATCAAGGAACTAAAAATCCTTTTTTTTAATCCAATTTTTAAAAGATTATTTATTTATTAGACAGAGAGAGAGAGAGAGAGAGTGAGAACACAAACCAGGAGAGAGGAAGAGGGAGAAAGCAGACTTCCCACTGAGTGGGTAGTCTGATGCTGGCATCAATCTTGGGACCCTGGAATTGTGACCTGAGCTGAAGGCAGATGCTTAATGACTGAGAGCCAGCCAGGCTTCTCAGAACTAAAAATCCTATCAACGATGTTTACTTCTTGTCAGTTGCCATAAAATACATGCTGTAGAAGTTTGAAATTATTTATCAAAATGAAACTTTAAAACATTAACTGTCACTACAATCTTTAATGATAGAATTGGCATAATTTTCCTATCTGGCATAGAATAACTATCAAGAACACTTCTCTAGAGTCAAGGATTTGGAATGAAATTCTGGCTCCAACACTTATTACCAATGAGATTTGTATAAATTGTTTACCATCTATGTGCTTTGCTTTCACCGTCTGTGTTAACCACCTCATGGAGTTGCAGGTAGCTGAATTAAGATTATCCATATAAGGGCATTAGGACAGTATTGGGTCCATAGTAAGTTGTTGTCTACGTTACATCTATTCCATCTCATCCTGATATGGACGGATCTCTGGTTTCCAGAAACATTTCAATTGCATATGGGAGAATCGGAGTGAGTATTGAGAGAGCAGATCCACCCTAACTTAAAGGTTCCTGATCCAACCCTTTTTCACCCTTGCATTTGCCATGTCCTTGGAAATGCATAAAGAATACAAATTGAGAGAAGGGAGTATACAAATCAGGAAGGAGAGGAATTGCCACTATTCTACCCAAGTTGGAGGTCCACAATTTATATGCTCTGTGGAAATAAACAGAGACCGCATTTTTTTTTCTTTTTCTTTTTTTTTAAAGGGAGAGAGAACGAGAGAGAAATAGAGCATATGCACGAGGGGTGGGGGGGTGGTGGGCAGAGGGAGAGGAAGAGAGAGCATCTTAAGCAGTCTCCATGCCCAGCGTGGAATCCAAAGTGGGGCTCAATCTCAGGACCCTGAGATCATGATGTCAGCCAAATCAACAGTGGGAAGCTTAACTGAATGAGCCACCCAGTGCCCCCAGTCAACCTTATTTAACATGAACTAGAGAAGCCATGAAGGGAGTACTGTCCCACACATACCCCTGGCTGCAGCCTACATAAACCAGCAAAGAAAGATAAACCGTCTTGATAAGGAAGGATTTTTTTTTTTTTTTTGCATAGGAAATCTATCTCCTGTTTTTAAGAAAAAGAAGGAAGAGCCCTCTGTACCTCAGCAACAACGCACTAATCAATTGCAGCCAATGAGGAATCTCCACAACCTCAAACTTCCGTTCTTCTCCAGTGAACTTTTAAGACAACCCTTCCCACTTTCTTCATAAAACCTAATAAAAGCTGACCTTCCCTTTGTCTCATCAAATCTGCCTATGACTCAGTACAGCTTGCATGTCCCAATTTGTTATCCCTCTGCTATTCCAGAATAAACTCATTTTGCTAGTAAATAACTGGTGTTTTATTTTGAAGGCTGACAGCTCCAAAAAAGGTGGCAATGCCTGCCAACCTTACTGTTTTTCTGCCCCCTCAGTTTGGAGATAGACAATTTGGGTTCTACTTCCAACACTTGCACTAATTGTTGTGGGTAAAAAAAATTCAGCAGTCTAAAGGCTTGTTTCCTCCTGTGAAAAAGAAGTTAAATGAAATGATCTCTGTGTTTCATATCAGCTTGAAAGTTGCATGATTTTATAAGCCTTACCTCTTACACTCGCCTCAGAAGAGATTATTTTGACATGATTTTTATTAGTGTCAAAATTAAGTAAAATTTTTATTTGGGCTAATAATTACAACCTTATAGCTATCTCATTGTAATTTACATGCAATAAACATCACCAACTTGTTCAGGAGTAAACAACTGTACTTCCCAAATGGAAACATGTGGATTCTGACCATTATGATTGTTTTAATCATCAACATCATCATTATTGATTTCATTAGAATTGAAAAGCATTGCTTGCACAACATTTTATATTGTATGGTATTGCTGTTTACTAGGAAAACAAGTAAGACTTATATTTAGGAATGTTAACATAAAGGAAATGGTTAGCTGCCCTTTTGTGAGGAATTTGCTCTTCTGCACATTAGTAACTCTTTTGTAATTATTGGAAATAATTACAGAAATAAAATTATATTCTTGGAAATACGCAAAATATTTCAGAAGTTTAGCAATATATATCCAAAAACTTCAGCACAGATGAGACTGAATTCTGCCAAGTTTAGGTATAGTATGGAGTTTAGAACTTCTGCTTCATTTGGGAGAAAGCATCTCTGCAGAAAATGAAGGCTGTCCTGATGCCATATACATCAGGGCTCATTGTGTTTCAGCTACCAGTTTGAAAGGAAGCGTTTCAACATTTCCAGGCATCTCATTATTTTCTCAGTTTCAATAAGATTCCAAATGACCTTTAGAAACATTCTGAAAAATATTCTCTGATGCAAACTTTGAAGGAAAAAAATAATGCCCTGAGCAATCAGACACAGCCTACTGCTGTCCACCAGCCATTAATATACCCTATAGATCTACAGCAGGAGGCAGAAGCCTGGAGGATGTATTTTCCAAACATTGCAGGGTGAAAGCTACCCTACTCTAGTGGGTATATTTGTGCAGCTGCCTTGGAAAACATCCCCTTGATAGGGCTCCAATGAGCAGTTTTTCAGCAGCTCTTGCTTTCCTTTCTGGTTTCTTAATCTCTTAGGGATGGATTAAGCATTCTTTTTCTATTTTCTCCCAGACTGCTGCATCCATTCATTAATTGCCCACCCACTAAGCACTGGGGCTCAGGTGGGCTGGAGAACAAAGAGGGCAAGCATCAGGGCACAAATACTACTCTCACAAGAAAATTGTCAGGGCACAGTTTCTTTTGAGAAAGGGGGGTTTGCAAATGGCACTCTGACCACTACTAGGAACCTTGGCTCTGGTGGCCCATTACCAATCCCCTAGATCACCTGTCTCAGGAAATCACCAAAAGGAAGAAATAATAAAAATCTGAATTTGAGAGCTAAACAATAGTACTAACTCCTAAAGAGGAACTTTTAATTCATAGTTTTAAAACTCTCTTAAAGATTTACAAAGCTAAATACTTTCATTTCTGAAGCTCTGTTACAAAACATTACTTTAAAAACATCTAAAGCCAGAAGAGTAGGGGTGCCCGGGTAGCTCAACAGGTTAAGTGACTGACTCTTGGTTTCTGCTTCAGGTCATGATCTCAGGGTCATGTGATCGAGTCCTGCAAGGGGCTCCCTGGTCAGGTTGGAGTCTGCTTGGGATTCTTTCTTTCCCTCTCTCTCTATTCCCTCTGCACCCCCCCCCACCCCCTGGCCATGCTCTTTCTCCCTCTGAAATAAATAAGTAAATAAAATCTTTAAAAAGCCCAGAGGAGTGTTTTACTTTCTTTTTAGTCATTGAATATTAAACATTGGACAAATATTAGAAATATTGCTGAGCTGGGATTCTCACTTCAAGAGCAGCATCCTGCTTATTATAATACTTTGTTTTCACTGTAGAGTAACATACATACATATTCTATCCCTTAGGATATATAGAAAAGGAAGAAACATACAGAATTACATAATTTTCAGATTTTCAAAGAGCTTCAAATTAGACTTGCCCCTAAGAAATTTTCTTCACCAATAATTAGCTTTCATAACTTTTAGAAACCAAAATATATAATTTTTAAAGAAATATATAACTCTAATTATGGAAAATTGCAAATATACATTGAAAAAAAAAAATAAACTCCCATGTTCCTGTAACCAAAACTCAACAATTATCAACATTCTGCTTATTAGTTCATCAATTTTCTAGATAGGTAGCTAGATCTATTTATGGAATATTGTATTGAGCATTCCATTGTATTCCATCAAGAGACACATTGTATGGGTTGTTTGAATTTAATATTATAAAGATTAATCAATAAGTTCCTATAATATCATCCATTTCTTACATCCCTATCAAATTTGCACCAAAGGATTTTAACATCTATTAATGGTATTGCCTAGATATATTTTTCCTTTAGATATTGGACTTATAGGACTTTTTAGTTTTAGCATATCTCCTGCATTGATTAACCTCAATTCTTACATGAGGAACATCTTTATCAACAATTTGATGATTCTTAAAGTTTACTGAAGATAGGATAATGCTTGAAATTTCTCAATTTTCAAAATAATTTGAATTGGTTCCCTTTCTTAAGGAGACCAATAATTTTTTTCTCTGCTTTGTTATTTGTTTTATTTTAGGAATCCATGGATTTTAACACATTTTATGATTTGTCCATTGCAGCCAATATTACTACTACTACTACTACTACTACTATTATTATTAATATTATAATTTTGGTATTCAGGTTATGCTGTCAATGCCAGTGGCTCCTGGCTCCTTTTTCTTTGATGGATTTCTTGCTTTTAGGTGCAACAATCTATTTCAAGTTCATCTTGCACATTTCCTTCCCTAGACTCTGAATCAGCCATTTCCCAAGGACAGTGGTTCCTTTCAATAGTAAGTTGCATTTAGGGATGACAGTATGGGCATTAGGGATGCTTCTTGCTTCTAGAACTTTTTAGAGCTGGAAAATATGCAAACTGTAGAAAACCCATACACCAACTGTAGGAAAACAAAACATTCATGAATTCATACCAATATTTGGAATTGGTGACACAGGGTTTAATGTGTAGAATTTCACATGATTTTTAAAATATGTATACTTATGTCCTTCTAAAAATTTAGGATTCTAGCGGTATGGGTGGCTCAGTTGGTTAAGCATCTGCCTTTGGCTCAGGTCATGGTCTCAGGGTCCTGGGATGGAGCCCTGAATCTGTCTGTCTGTTCAGCGGGGAGACTCTTTCCCCTTCTCTCTCTGCCTGCCTCTCTGCCCACTTATGATCTCTCTCTGTCAGATAAATAAATAAAATCTTTAAAAAATAAAATAAATAAAAATTTAGGATTCTAAATGATGTTAGCATAATTATATTTTCTTTGCTTTATAATATATATACATATATGTAACATAGTTTGTACATGTATAGTTTATAGTTTTGAAATACAATTGTCAAATTGTCATTAAATTGTCATTAAAAATGTCATTATTATTGGTCATTAAATTATTGGTCATTAAATTGTCATTGTCTTTGTCATTAAAATTGTCATTAAAAATAAGCCTGTGACTAAAAGCAGTTTGCAATCTGTGTGGTTCTTTTCAGAACTTAGAATATATACTTCTACATTTGGGGGTCAAAGTATTGTGTTTTTAAAATTCATTTCGAATAACTTCTGTACCAAGTTTATATACTAACAGGTCCATTGTTGGTTTCTTTCCATTTTAAGGGATTATTTTTATTTTTCTGTTTACTTTTGTTTAATTTGGGTTTTTAATCCATGAAAAATATTGACACGATTTTAAAGTCAAAACTATTAACTAAAATGCTTTTAGCTCCCAGCCTAATCCTCTTCCCTCCTTATTCTTCCCACAGAGAAACTATTTTTCTTACTTTCCAGATTATCTTTCCACTTAAAAAAAAAAATGTTAGCATACTTTACAAACTCTTCTTAAATCTATTAGGATTTGATCAGTGAAGGAGAACCACTATAAGTGATATAAAGGATTTATTGTAGGGATTAGACATTATGCAATCAAGAAGGCTGGCTAAGCTGTCTCTGTAAGCCTGGTGCCCCTCGATCCGGTTCTGGGCTTGAAGTCAGCTGGCCCAGCAGTCCGGAAGGAAGGATGCACACATAACGGGAGAACAAGGACAAACTAGAACCTGTGAAGATGCACTGGAACCTCCTCCCGCCTCTCTGCACTGGCAATGGTATCTCAGCCACCTCCAAGCCTCTGATTTTGATGATGTGGTTGGACCTGCAAAAAAGATAGGATGCTTTGCCACAGTGTTAGCCCCCAACATGACCGTAATGGAGAAGCTGGAGGAGGAAATCCAGGGGGATTTGGAGGAGCTTGCTTGCTGAGCTGCTGCCCTCAGCAGCACCACCACAATGACACAGGCTGTATGAGCTGCAGTGGTGCCTGATCTCACACTGACCTAAGTATATGTCTAGCAGCTGATTCCAATCAGTCTTCAAATCCCGTGCAAATTTTGCCTGTGGCCAATCCTAACCTAGAACTGTGCATGGAAGAGAATAGTAGAAAACTTAGCTCCAACTTAGCTGACAGAATACAAAGCCATCACAGTCTATCCTCTGTCAACTTGTTATCTAATACATATCCCGTTTTTAATCGTAATTAAGTGCCCTCCAAAATTCAATAACAAAATCATGATTCCATTTAACATAATGCAGCTATACCTCATATAACCAAAAACATACGACCCTCTTCCCAAAAGAGGAAACGAAGTTCTTTTATTCATCTTGTGTGACATTCATTCCTCTTCTTGCTGAAGCAGACTTCCCCTTTGGTATTTTATAACTTAAATATGGACATGATGCTTCCTTCAATTAACACATCAGATAGTAGAGAATGGTAGAGAGTAAGAAAAATCTGACTGACGTATATATGATATACCTATACACATCGATATGTTTAATATATTTATATCAAAGTAAGAAAGAAATATTCAGGACTACCAATTCATTTCTTCAACTTTACAGATGGTCATAACTGATACTTTCCATATCCCCCATGATCTTGGCAAGCACTTTCATGGATGGTGATTCCGTGCCTAGTGGGGTGACCTAAATCTTCATTCCTGAAGGTGTAGACCATTGGGATTGCTATCTCTATTCAGTCATGCTAGTTACTACTGACATTACTGACAGGACAGGGGAGTTCACAAAGGTACCCTAAAGGATCTCCTGAATTTAGCCACACTCTTCTCTACTCCCATAGTATAATGGTAACCCAATTTTCCCTTGATATTTAGGATCAATCTAACCTACAAGTGCAATAAGTCCCCTTTTGTCTCTTGTTTCCAATTCAATGATTCATTCCTGTGTTCCCTGGTGGAAGAATTCTACCCATGTAATCTAAGACCTCCATATAAATGGAGCCCAGTGTTACAGATAGAGGAAGCAACTACTATATCCCTGGTGTTATAGGCAGAACAGTGACACCTATTCCCATTCCTTGATTCCCAGATCCATAAATCCTAACTATGGGGGAAAAAAAAACAAAAACATGCTATACATTAGTCATTCATTTAGAATTTACACAGCATCCTGGAAAATATATACTCCCATCCCATGACATATAGCAAACAAGCTGGTTCCTTTACTATGTCTGCAAAGGCTGATCCACCCAATAAGTGTGAACTCATTGCAGCATTTGCTACAAAATTAGTTTCTTGGTCAGAAGTGATGCTATGATAGGATATCATGAAGACAAATAAGTCATGTTGTAAATCCAAGGATGGTGATTCGGGTAGCATTTTGGGAAGGAAGGTTAATCCACCTCTAGAATTAGCACTTATTCCAGTAAAAAAAATAGAGTGTTGCTCTATCCATGATGAATATGGTCAAAAGTAATCAACCTGGTGACTGGCAGAAGTTAATTGCCATTTATAACCTAGGCTTGGAAGTGACATAATTCACTTCCACCATATTTTATTAATTGCAACAGTCAAAAATCTCCCAAGTTTCAAAGGGAGGGAGATAGACATATTTATACACTCCACCTCTTAATGAGGTGAACGTGAACATGTTGATTTGGATGAAAAATATGTTACAAAGTTCCTGGAAAATATAATTGTCTATTCTATAAACTGATGTTTTTATCTAGCATAGGTTTTTGAGATCACTACAGAATAATATAGATAGATGGTATTATTTTTATGGATGCATAATATTTCATTATGTCATTATACCATAGCTCATTCAACTGGCTCCCTACTGATAGATATTTTGTTTTGGTATAGAAAATAGGTTTTGTTATACAAAATTAATTGTTATGCAAACAATGCTATATTGGATATTCTTGTGCAAAAGCCACTCTTTTTATTTTTATTTTTTGTGTGTCTTCAGAGTGAAAGTATGCACTTAAAATTTTTCTATTTTTGCTTTTTGATGCAGATTCAGTGAGGAACAAAATATTCTATTCTTTTCTGGAAATGAGCCCCTTTTAGTTGTAGATTCTTAGAGGAATGCTTTTGTGGACTATAGATTAACATTATACAATAAAAAACAAATAATATTCCAGATATATTTTGAAATTATAGTACACATTACATAACAGAGAAACAAACATTGGATAGTGTATTAAAATATTCTTTATTCACTATTGTGTGGTTTGTACCTTGATGAGAAAGCAAATTAATCCTTCTAGCTGCTCAAACAAGTCCACAAAAAGAGAAAGTCTTAAAAAAATTGATTTGTTAGGTGCCAGCATGAAATTTTTATCACTACATGAGATGCTGCTGAAAACAGTGATCCATGCTGTTTCAGATCTATTTAAAAGCAGAATTGAATTTTGATCCAACTAAATCTGAGGGGATTTCCTGTAACATCACTACAGTTTTTTTCTGTGAAAATGAGGATTTTTTTCCTACAATTCAAGTAAAAAAATACAATTCAGTTTGTCAAATCTAAGTCTGCAAGCACCAATTGCATTAAACTTTTCATTGAAAAATACTGTATTTATGTGAGATAATTCAGCTCTAAGAATTGAAACTGATGATTTTCCTTTTTTTTTCTTTTTACATGCTTAGTCATGTTAAGGTGTGAAGTAATCCAAGAAGTTCAAAACACCTGAAATAGAGGGTTCTTTTAAAAAAAAATTTTTTTTTTTTACTTTTTTATTGCAGAGTGAGAGAGAAAGCATGAGAGGGGGGAGGGTCAGAGGAAGAAGTAGACTCCCCCTGAGAAGGAAGCCTGATGTAGGTCTTAACCCTGGGTCTCCAGGATCATGACCTGAGCCAAAGGCAGTCACTTAACCAACTGAGCCACCAAGGCATCCCTTAGGTAGAGTGTCCTTAAGCTGGTATGAAGGATACTGAAAAAATGCTTAAAGCTGATTAAAATTCAGAAATTATTATGGAAAAAGAAACGGGATATTGAGAAAAGATGAGGGTTCAAGAGATAGGAGACTAGCTGAGTCATTCATAGGATCAGGGGCGTAAAGTAAAGACAAATTTTTGGTAGGAGCAGGACGGATAAGACACGCAATAGGTACTAAACCAAATGTTGAATTACCCAAAGTTGACACTCCATCAGCCTGTGGTTATACCAGAAACTTTAATGAGAAAAAAAATTATGAAATTTTCACTAAAAGTGAATTATATGTGGAAAAGGATGAGATCATATCATGTGGGTTTTGTAACTCATTACCTCCCAGGCCCCCTTCTACTTTCTCAGTCACCTCCTCTTCAGATTTCTCTTCCCATGTATTTCTCTACATGGTCCCCAGGTTTTGTTGTCAGTTTTCTCAGTTTTTCAATCTACATTAATGTTTTAGAAATTTTCTTGAATGTTACTTATAGTAATAAATATATCTTATATTATGATCCAGAATATAAATCTATATAAGTAAAAAAGTAAAAGCTTTAAGAAAAAATACTTTTTTCCATTACATTCAATATATGCTCATATTTTGTATTCTATCCAACCCTAGATACTCTATTTCTAGGTTACCAAAAGAGAATGCTGGTTTCTACCCAATAGGTGGATATTATATCTAATATTGCATGATGCCTTAAGGTACGTACTGTACACTAAGGATTTCCAAATCTGAAACTCCAACCTAAATCTTGTTCTTGAAGTCTAGATGTGCATTTATGTGTATTTATATGTGTCTTTCTATAAATGTCTTATACATCTCCTGAATCCAACTTCTTCAGATTAAAACCTTTTCCATTTTCCACCTTACTGAATGGAACCAACTTCAAACTCATCACTGAAAGTAGAAATTTGGGAATTGTGCTAGATGGAGAAAAGAAATCATTAATCAATGTTTTTTAACTACAAGTAAGAGAAATTTTAGTTCGAACTGATTTAAACAATAAGGAGACTTATTGGATCATTGAGGTTGGCTTAAAACTGGCTAACTCTTAAAAGCAAGAAACTTCTTTCCTAGAACCCCACAGAAAAACTCTCCTGGCATCTAATTGACTTCTATTGACATGCTAATTTCTTTCTTTTTTTTAATTAACATATAATGTATTATTTGCTTCAGGGGTACAGGTCTGTGAATCATCAATCTTACACAATTCACAGCATTCGCCATAGCACATACCCTTTCCAATGTCCATAACCTAGCCACCCTATCTCTTTCCTCCCACATCCCAGCAACTTTCAGTTTGTTTCCTGAGTCTTTTATGGTTTGTCTCCCTCCCTGGCTCCATCCTGTGACATGTTCATTTCTAAACTAATCTCTGTGTTTGGGGAAGTTTTAAGTGCTAATTGGCTTCATAAACCAATCCCTTTGCAAAGGGAGATTGGATACCTTATCATGAATATCTACTGAATTTTCCTTATGTGATCAACTTTTCCCAAAGAACATGAATTATATCTCAGAGGAGTGGGTGTCTGAGGGAAAATTTGAAATTCTGGAAGGAAGAGAGAATGGGGAAATGAGGTTTCTAGTTAGGCAACCAATAATGCCATTTTCACATAACAAATGTGTCCCATCTCTCCTCTCATGCCAAGCAACTGTTTAATCCGTCACTTTTCTAGAACATGTTCAAATAACCCTCCAATCACGCTGAACTGAGCACTCCTGACAGCACTTTAAATTCATCAGAGTTTTCACCCTGTGTTGAAAGCTATTTGCTGTTCCTGCTCTGAATTCTTCCGATTTCATCCCCATCCCCCATTACCTACTAAGTCATACAATTTCATCTCTGACACAACCCACAAATCACTCCTATGTCACAGTTCTATTTCAAGGTCTAATCCTTTCAAGCCTAAACTATTGAAAAAGTCTCAATTTCTCAACTCATCTCTTCTTCTGATTTTAAAGAAGTATTTCTAAAATGCAGATATAACCATGTTACTAGGATGCTTATAATCCTTCAATGATTTCCCCATTGCCTATATATTAAAAAGAAAAAAGCTCCAAATCTTCATCAAACATGCAGAGTTATCACCTGACCCTTATTTCTGTTTGCTCCCATACAAGCTCTATGCTCCTGTCATAGGAAACTTCATAGAACTCCTTAAATTGTACCACTAAAATTCCTATCTTTTTGCATTGCATATTTTGCTTCCTTTCCTCAGGTAGTTCTCCCTCCTTACCTACCAACTTTCTCTCACGGAGCCATCCCAGGGTTCAGCATGATATATGTCTTGCTGGAACACATTAATAGCTACAATTTTGTTTGACAATGGGTGTGTTTCTCATTGTCTCTGGGTACTGTGCTTCATCACTATACAGCAATGCTTTATGGCACAGTCTGGCAACAACATCAACAACAACAAAAACAAAACAAAAAACAAAAAGCATCACCTGTCTTAAAGACTAAGATATAGCAACAACTCAGCATACCTTTAACCTAACATCTACTGTGAAGAGTTCTAATTGGAGATTCAGGGAAAATGATGAGAAGGTAGAAAAGATTACTCTTGCCAAAAATCCTGTATATATAAACTCCCACCTAACAAATCAAAGACTTCATCAGAACCCCTTTCCTAATGAAGAGAAGATGTTACACATTGGTACCAAATGTATGACTCTTAAAGGAGTTTCATCCCATTGCACTTCAAATCCCCCATCTCTTAAATTAATATATTTCTTTGATCCACAGACAGAATAAGGAGTGAAAGGGACAGCTCTCTTCATCTTAGCATATTCCCAGAGAGATCTCTCAACTACAGTGATATTGTAGTGTTTCTTATTTTAGCCTGACAGGCCCTCTAATTCATGGAATTCTATCCACGAGAAAGTTCGAACCACATAAGTTTAGAGTTAGTTAAAGAAAATAACATTGCCTACCCCTTACGGTTTCTTAGAGGAAGTTTGGATTGATGATCATCAGCCTTGGTAAAAAGGAAGTAGACAATAGAGGAGAGTATTACAGAGAAAACGTGGGAATATAAAACAATATTTATGTTTTTTGGAAGAAAAGGGGGTATGAAGGAAGAAGGGCAAGGCATGCATAAAGTATAGAGCATGGATAAGAATGGCAGTTATTGAAGGTGACTGAAGTTTCTTCAAACATTCCTTAACCCTATTGGGGGCTTAGGGGGGGTTGTTTGTTTGTTAAAAATTTTATTTATTTATTTGAGAGAGAGTGTGAGAGAGCAGGGCAGAAGGGCAGAGGAGCAGGAATAGAGAGAATCTCCGGCAGACTTATTCGCCCCTGAGCAGGGAGCCTGATGCAGGGGTTCAAACTCACAACCCTGAGATCATAACCTGAGCCAAAACCAAGAGTCAGGTAAACGCCTGAGCCACCCAACTGCCCCCTGAGCACTCTTCTTTTTGTGGGTGAGCTTCAAAGGAAGAGGCAAACCTCAAAAGTTACAGCTTGGATTGTGTCTCCTCTAAGAGATATGTTTGAATTCCTCCAGTACTTCAGAATATGGCCTTATTTGGAATAAGGTCCTACTACGGGGAGAAAAATGCAATCATCAGTGTAGTAACTATGACCAGCCTATAAAAAGGGGAGATTTAAATGCAGAGACAGACATCCACAAAGAGGAGAATATGGGACAAGATGGTCATGTGACTGGGGTGATGTTTCTCTATAAATCAAGGAATACCAAGGATAGCCTGAACTGGAAGCAAAGATTCTCCCTTAGAACCTTCAGAAGGAGCCTGGCCCTGCTAATGCATTGACTCCAGACTCTAGCTTCCAAAACAGTGAGAGAATTAACTTCTGTGGGTTAAGCTACTCAGTTTGTTACTTTGTTAGAACAGCTCTAGGAAATGAATACACAGAGAAAGCATCCTGAAGGCAGCCATGAAAGAGAATGGCAATCTTGCAAACCAACAGGGATAGATCGGCAAAGACAGGACAGGAATCTTCAAAGAGCTGTTCTTCCCACCCCTGCTCTGCTTACAGACAATGGCAAAAGGGACTTGAAGCTTTATTTTCTGAAGTTTAGAAGAAGATAGAATTCAGATTACTCAACTTCGAACTCCAAATCTAGTCCATGAAACCAAGGAGAGCACAGAGGATAGTGTTAGCCTGGTTCCAAGTCTGTAAGATGCCTATGGTTTTCTTTCTTTCTTTTCTTTTCTTTTTTTTTTTTTTAACCAGAACTCTACACACATAAACAGACCCATATGTACACACTAACTGATGAGTGATTTGAAAGGTTTTTCTTCAATAGGGTTTAAGAATGTTTTTATTGGAGGAGGAAAGATGGCAGAGGAGCAGCAGGCTGAGATGACATCAGGTCGCAGGAGTTCAGTTAGATAGTTACCAAATTATTCTGAACACCTACAAATCCAACAGGAGATCAAAGAGAAGAGCAGCAATTCTAGAAAGAGAAAATTGACTACTTTCTGAAAGGTAGGACCTGTGGAGAAATGAATCCGAATCATCAGGAAGATAGATAGTGGTGGGAGGGGGGGACCGGCTCTGGGCAGGCAGCAGAGCAATGGAGCACAAAATCAGAACTTTTAAAAGTCTGCTCCACTGAAAGACATAGCTCTAGAGGCTAAGCGGGTGTGGAAACCTCACAAGGACAGCGTGGTCTCAGGTCCCGCAGGGTCACAGAAGGATCAGGGGTGTCTGAGTATAGCAGAGCTTGCAGGTATTAGAGTAGGGAAGCTGGCTACAGAGACAGAGCTGAGGAGTGATCAGTGGCACAGTCAGGGCACTGCTCGTTGAACAGGGACCCCACAAGTGGCAGATCCAGCGAGATCCCCCTGGAAGAGCAGAGCAACAGAAATCTAATGTGTTTGGAGACTCCAAATGGGCCTGTGTGCCAGAGACAGAAATGCTCGGTCACAGGCTGGGTGAGCTTGGAGTATGGCCGGAGACCAGGGAGACAGGAGTGATTGAGCGCTTTTCTCCAAGGATGCATTGTGGCATGGAGCCCCGAGGTCTCGGCTCCTCCAGACTAGAGATTGGGAGGCCGCCTTTTTCACTCCCGTCCTCCACAGCTCTATGGAAAGCATTCAGGAAACAAAAGCTCCCGAGAGTTAACCTGAGCAGATTACTTAGCCCAGCCCCTGGCAAGGGTGGTACAATTCTGCCTCAGTCAAAGACTTGAGAATCAGTACAACAGGCCCCTCCCCCAGAAGATCAGCAAGAACATTCAGCCAAGACCAAGCTCACTGATCAAGGAGAACAGCAGAATTCCAGAGGAGGGGAAAGCAAAGCATGGAATTCATGGCTTTCTCCCCATGATTCTCTAGTCTTGCAAAGTTAATTAATTTTTTTTAATTTTATTTTTTTCTTATTCTAAGTTTTTTAACATTTCCTCTTTCCTCTTTTAATGTTTTTCAACTAGTTTGTCTTAACAATCCCTTTCTTAAAAAAATAATCTTTTTGATCCTTCATTATTATAGTCATATTGTGTCCTTCATTGTATCTAACTTTATTTTTTGTATACATATAAGGTTTTTTCTTCTAAAAAATTTTGGGATACAACTTCTTCTAATAGGTCAAAATATACCCTAAATCAATACATTTTTCTCGGGTTTTTACCACCCTTTTAGTATTTTATTATCTCCTTCATATATTCTTATCTGGATAAAATGACAAGGAGGAAAAACTCATTCACCAAAAAAACCAAACCAAAACAAAACAAAACAAACAAACAAACAAACAAAAAACCCAGATGCAGTACCGAAGGTTAGGGACCTAATCAATACAGGCATTGGTAATATGTCAGATCTAGAGTTCAGAATGATGATTCTCAAGGTGTTAGCTGGGCTCGAAAAAGGCATGGAAGATATTAAAGAAACCATGTCTGGAGAAATAAAAGCCCTTTCTGGAGAAATAAAAGAATTAAAATCTAACCAAGCTGATATCAAAAAAGCTATTAATGAGGTGTGATCAAAAATAGAGGCTCTTACTGCTAGAATAAATGAGGCAGAAGAGAGAATTAGTGATACAGAAGACCAAATGATGGAGAATAAAAAAGCTGAGCGAAAGGGAGACAAACAACTACCGGACCATGAGGGAGAATTAGAGAAATAAGTGATATCATAAGACGAAACAATATTAGAATAATTGGGATTCCAGAAGAAGAAAGAGAGAGGGGGGCAGAAGGCATATTGGAGAGAATTATTGTAGAGTATTTCCCTAATATGGCAAAGGAAACTAGGAAAGTGCAGAGAAATAAAAATCTAGGAAGTGCAGAGAACCCCCCTCAAAATCAGTAAGAATAGGTCCACACCCTGTCATCTAATAGTAAAACTTAAAACTCTTAGTGATAAAGAGAAAATCCTGAAAGCAGCCCAGGACAAAAGGTCTGTAACATACAGTGGTAAAAATATTAGATTGGCAACAGACTTGTCCACAGAGACCTGGCAGGCCAGAAAGAACTGGCACAATATATTCAGAGCACTAAATGAGAAAAACACGCAGCCAAGAATACTATATCCAGCTAGGCTATCATTGAAAATAGAAGGAGAGATAAGAAGCTTCCAGGACAAACAAAAACTAAAAGAATTTGTAAACACCAAACCAGCTTTACAGAAAATATTGAAAGAGGTCCTCTAAGCAAAGAGAGAACCTAAAAGTAATAGGCCAGAAAGGAACAGAGACAATATACAGTAACAGTCATTTTACAGACAGTACAATGGCACTAAATTCATATCTCTCAATAGTTACCCTGAAAGAAAATGGGTTAAATGCCCCAAAGAAAAGACACAGGGTATTAGAATGGATAAAAAAAACAAAACCCATCAATATGCTGTCTGAAAGAAACTCATTTTAGAACCAAAGACACATCCAGATTTAAAGTGAGGGGGTGGAAAATAATTTACCATGCTAATGGACATCCAAAGAAAGCTGGGGTGACAATCCTTTTATCAGATAAATTAGATTTTAAGCCAAAGACTGTAGTAAGAGATGAGGAAAGACACTATATCATACTCAAAGGGTCTGTCCAACAAGAACATCTAACAATTTAAAAATCTATGCCACTAACATGGGAGCAGCCAATTATATAAACCAATGAATAAAATAAAAGAAACACATCAACAATAATGCAAAAATAGTAGGGGACTTTAACACCTAAAGTGTTTTTTACTTTAACACCTAAAGGCTTTAAATGACGCACTGGACCAGATGGATGTCACAGATATGTTCAGATTGTTCCATCCCAAAGCAACAGAATACACATTCTTCTCTAGTGCACATGGAACATTCTTCAGAATAGATCACATCCTGGGTCACAAATTATGTCTCAACTGGTACCAAAAGAATGGGATCATTCCCTGCATATTTTTAGACCACAATCCTCTAAAGCTAGAACTCAGTCAGAAGAGGAAATTTGGAAAGAACCCAAATACATGGAGGCTAAAGATCATCCTACTAAAGAATGAATGGGTCAACCAGGAAATGAAAGAAGAATTTTAAAAATTCACGGAAACAAATTACAATGAAAACACAACTGTTCAAAATCTGTGGGACAGGGGCACCTGGGTGGATCAGTGGGTTAGAGCCTCTGCCTTCAGCTCAGGTTATGATTCTGGGGTCCTGGGATAGAGCCCCGCATCGGGCTCTCTGCTCGGTGGGGAGTCTGCTTCCTCCTCTCTCTCTGCCTGCCTCTCTGCCTACTTGTGACCTCTGTCTGTCAAATAAATAAATAAAATCTTTAAAAAAAAAATCTGTGGGACACAGCAGAGGCATTCCAGAGAGGAAAATATATAGAGATACAAGCCTTTCTCAAGAAACAAGAAAAGTCACAAATACACAACCTAACCTTACACCTAAAGGAGCTGGAGAAAGAACAGCAAAGAAAGCCTAAACCCTGCAGGAGAAGAGAAATAATAAAGATCAGAGCAGAAATCAATGAAATAGAAACCAAAAGAACAGTAGAACAAATCAACAAAACTAGGAGCTGGTTCTTTGAAAGAATTAATAAGATTGATAAACTCCTGGCCAGACTTATCAAAAAGAAAAGAGAAAGGACTCAAATTAACAAAATCATGAATGAAAGAGGAGAGATCACAACCAACACCGAAGAAATACAAACAATTATAAGAACATATTATGAGCAACTATAAGCCAGCAAATTTGACAATCTGGAAGAAATGAATGCATTCCTAGAGATATATAAACTACCACAACTGAACCAGGAAGAAAAACTGAACCAGGAAGAAAACCTGAACAGACCCATAACCAGTAAGGAGATTGAAACAGTCATCCAAAATCTCCCAACAAACAAGAGCCCAGGGGCAGAGGACTTCCCAGGAGAATTCTACCAAATATTTAAAGAAGAATTAATTCCTATTCTCCTGAAACTGCTCCAAAAAATATAAATGAAAGGAAAACATCCAAACTCATTTTATAAGGCCAGCATTACCTTGATCCCACAACCAGACAAAGACCCCATCAAGAAAGAGAATTAGACAAATATCCTTGATGAACACAGATGTGAAAATTCTCACCAAAATACTAGCCAATAGGATCCAACAGTACATTAAAAGGATTATTCACCACGACCAAGTGGGATCTATTCCTGGACTGCAAGTTTGGTTCAACATCTGCAAATCAATCAATATGATACAACACATTAATAAATGAAAGAATAAGAACAATATGATACTTTCAATAGATGCTGAAAAAAGGTACAGCATCCTTTCTTGACCAAAACTCTTCACAGTGTAGGGATAGAGGGTACATACCTCAATATCATCAAAGTCATCTGTGAAAATCCCACAGTGAGTATTGTTCTCAATAGAGAAAAACTGAGAGCTTTTCCGCTAAAGTCAGGAACATGGCAGGGATTTCCATTATTACCACTGCTAATCAATATAATACTAGAAGTCCTAGCCTCAGCAATCAGACAACAAAAAGAAACTAAAGGCATCTAAATCAGCAAAGAAGTAAAACTACCACTCTTTGCAGATGATATTATACTTTATGTAGAAAACCCAAAAAACTCCATTCCAAATCTGCTAGAATTTGTACAGGAATTCAGTAAAAAGTGTCAGGATATAAAATGAATACACAGAAATCAGTTGCATTTCTCTACACCAACAAGAAGACAGAAAAAAGAGAAATTAAGGAGTCAATCTCATTTACAATTGCACCCAAAACCATAAGATATACCTAGGAATAAACCCAACCAAAGAGGCAAAGAATCTGTACTCAGAAAACTATAAAGTATTCATGAAAAAAATTGAGGAAGACACAAAGAAATGGAAAAGTGTTCCATGCTTATGGATTGGAAGAACAAATATTGTGAAAATGTCTATGCTATCTAAAGCAATCTACACTTTTAATTAATCCCTACCAAAAATCCCATCCATTTTTTCCAAAGAAATGGAACAAATAATCCTAAAATTTATATGGAACCAGAAAAGAGCTCAAATAGCCAGAGGAATGTTGAAAAAGAAAGCCAAAGTTGGTGGCATTATAATTCCAGACTTCAAGCTCTATTACAAAGCTGTCATCATCAAGACAGCATGGTACTGGCACAAAAGCAGACACATAGCCAAATGGAACAGAATAGAAAGCCCAGAAATAGACCCTCAACTCTATGGTCAACTAATCTTCAACAAAGCAGGAAAGAATGGCCAATGGAAAAAAGACAGTCTTTTCAACAAATGGTGTTGGGAAAATTGGACAGCCACATGCAGAAAAATGAAACTGAACCATTTCCTTTCACCACACACAAAAATAGACTCAGAATGGGTGAAAGACCTCCATGTGAGATAGGAATCCATCAAAATCCTTGAGGAGAACATAGGCAGCAACCTCTTTGACCTCAGACACACCAACTTTTTCCTGGAAACATTGCCAAAGGCAAGGGAAGCAAGGGCAAAAATGAACTATTGGGACTTCATCAAGATCAAACACTTTTACACAATAAAGGAAACAGTCAACAAAAAACAAAAGACAACTGGCAGAATGGGAGAAGATATTTGCAAATGACATATCAGATAAAGGGCTAGTATCCAAAATCTACAAAGAACTTGTCAAACTCAACACCCAAAGAACAAATAATCCAATCAAGAAATGGGCAGAGGACATGAACAGACATTTCTGCAAAGAAGACACCCAGATGGCCAACAGACACATGAAAAAGTGCTCCACATCACTTGGCATCAGGGAAATACAATTCAAAACCACAATGAGATACTACCTCACACCAGTCAGAATGGCTAAAATTAACAAGTCAGGAAATGACAGATGCTGGCAAGGATGCAGAGAAAAGTGAACCCTCCTACACTGTTGGTGGGAATGCAAGCTGGTGCAACCACTCTGGAAAACAGCATGGAAGTTCCTCAAAAAGTTGAAAATAGAGTTACCCTACAACTCAGCAATCACACTATGGGGTATTTACCCTAAAGATACAAATGTAGTGATCCAAAGGGGTACGTGCGCCCAAATGTTTATAGCTGCAACATCCACAATAGCCAAACTATGGAAAGAACCTAGATGTCCATCAACAGATGAATGGATACAGAAGAAGTGGTATATATATATATATACAATGGAATACTATGCAGCCATCAAAAGAAATGAAATCGTGCCTTTTACAATGGTGTGGATGGAACTAGAGGGTATTATGCTGAGCAAAATATGTTGATCAGAGAAAGACAATTATAATATGATCTCCCTGATATGAATAATTTGAGAGGCAATGTGGAGGGTTTGGGGGGTAGGAAAGAAAAAAATGAAACAAGATGGGATCAGGAGGGAGACAAATCGTAAGAGACTCTTAATCTCACAAAACAAACTGAGGGTTGCTGGGGGTAGGGAGGTAGGGAGAGAATGGTGGGGTTTTATGGACATTGGGGAGGGTATGTGCTATGGTGAGTGCTGTGAAGTGTGTAAACCTGGCAATTCACAGACCTCTACCCCTGGGGCTAATAATATATTATATGTTAATAAAAAAAATAAAAAAAAAACTTTAAAAAAGAATATTTTTATTAAGTTATGATTTTGTGTATTGACTTTAGGCATACATTTTTATAGCTATTAGGTATCTTTACTAGGAAAACCCATCATGAAAACATTTGCTTTAGCCTCTGAAGGATTACCTTTGAGATTTCATTCTTACTATCATAAAGCTACTTTTGTTGCAAGCCCTGACTTAGTACCACACCTTTTCCACAGACAATATACTAAATGATATATTATTGTAATATTGCATATACTCCATTCTCCTAGATAAAATAAGAAAGTTATATTCTCAGATGACAAATGAAGGTAGGCAAAGGTGACAATAACGCTGATGGCTTTTCATAATATCATTATTTAACTATCTTACTGATACTCTCCTAGAAAGTAGAAACTGGGAATATTAAAATCATTCATGAAGTATTTAGCTTTAAGTCATCAGAAGATAGGGGTTTAAAAATAATTTCAGTGATGAGTATTAATTTTCATAATATTACTTATCTTATTCATAGGACTACTCATAATTTAAAATAGGTTAAGTGATGGGTATTACTAAATATTCATATTACTCATGTTAATCATGCTATTGCTGATCTTATTTGATAATTTAATTGATGAAACTATTCACTCGATTTAATTAAATACAAATATGATTTATCTTTTCTTTTCCAATGTAAATTTTATCATTGTTTTGATCCAATCATAACCCTTGTCAGTCATTGCTACAACGTATTTCTAGTTGTGTCTTGCCTTTAAAAAGACTTTCTCCTTGGATGTTAGATTTGGGGGATCTATTTTATGGGAGACAGAATTATAATGGCTTCCTTTATAAAAGGTTTTACAGAAGTGAAGGTTTTGGCTTTAAACAGGTGGAATTATAGTTGATAATTACTGCACCCAGCTGTCATTTAATAAATACATTTTTATATTTCAAGCCATTACATTTTAAAAGTAGCAAATATACTCTATATGATAGTTTTATTTTAATAAAAATTAAAAAAAAATAATCTCAATTGAGAGAAATTGTGTTTTTAAGACTTTTTTTTTCTTTTACTAAAACACTGAACATAGAAAAAAGTCATTTAGCTTAAACTCTGGGTACATTAATAATGTGTAGGAATTTAGTTGGCTGTGTAATAATGTCTGTTGTGCATGCTCTTTTTCTTTGGTGTATTGGAAATAAGAGCAGATAGAAAAAAATAGTTTCTTTTGTATACCCTCTTAACTCCTGCACAATTGGATGCTTTGCATAGATTACAATTTTGTAAGAGATACATGATATGGATTTTATCATTTACGTTGTACAAATAAGGAAACAGGCTCAGCCAGTTGATAGAATTGATTAGTTAGCATAATATCATTTGCATGTGCCTAACACCCAATCTAAACTAGTTTAAGGAAAAAAGGGAGTTATTGATGCATTAGTCAAAGAAAAGAAAGGATGAGGGTAGAACTGGATTTAGTGATGTTTAGTGACATTCTGAAACTCTCACTTTTTCATTATCCTCTACTCTCTCTTTGTAGTTTCTTTCAACTTATTTCTGCATGAAGCTGGAACATAGGCTCTTTCAATTGATTGTTAGGGAAAAATGAGAATATTTCCCAATACTTCCAAATAGAACACTTATAAAAAAAATCTAATTGGCTTAGCTTCTACCACAACTCCATTTTGGGAATAATCACTACAGTCAAGGACAAAGAGTTCCATTGGCTCAATCTGGATCATGTACTCACTCCTGTGGTTTCGAATTGTGATCTCTTATCAGAAGAGGTTATGAGGTGGAGATGGGTGGTTGTGGTCAGCCATGAAAGCAACATTTTTAAGATACTTTCCCAATGCTGCAATTGTCAATTGTGATCTATCAACTTCAAGGCTGTCCTTTCTAATACACCATGTTATTGTAAAATATATTTGCTGTAATTATGGAAGTTTTAGGTTAAAGTTGAATCAAACTATACTTTGACGGAACATCACATTCTCTTTTGACTATACAGATTTCACCTAGAAGGAACACTTCTTATTTTGAAACAATAAAAAAAACAGTAGTTATAATAGGCAGGAAGTTACAAAATAAGTCAATCAATATCAGAGTGAATGCGTGAGCATTTCTGTCTACCCATCTCATCACAACCTTAATATTCAAGCTGCAGTCTCATCACAGAACATCAGTCAGAAACTAGATTTACCTAATTACATGTTAGCTCAAGGGCTTTAATTTGAGAATGATTTTTTAAAAAGATTTATTTAATGTCTTTTTTTTTTTTTTTTTTTTGGAGAGAGAGCATGTGAGTGAGGGGTAGAGAGAGAGAGAAAGCGGGAAAGAGAGGATCTCAAGTGGACCTCCCACTAGCACAGAGCCTGATGTGGGGCTCAATCTTAGGACCTGGAGATCATGACCTGAGCCAAAAACAAGAATTGGACACCCAAGTGACTGAGCCACCCACGCACCCCGAGAATGATTTTTTAACCATATTCTCTAACCATGGAATACTAGCATATAAGCATAAGGATGCATGTTAATATATTATTCTTGTTTTCAGTGCACTTAGGTTAGCAGATCACACTTTTCATAAGCTGTGCATGTTATTTTAATCAGGGCAATATTTTTTTTTTCCACAGAGATTTATAAGAATTTCAATTAAAAAAAAAAAAAAACTCTCACTTTGCTCTTCAACAACTTTTCTCTTAATCCTACCTTCCATTGCCTCAGATCTTGGCAAATTTCCAGAATGCCAAAAAGACATCAACTTTCTAATTGTATATTTGGTTGGCATGTAAGTGGAGGGAGCTGAATGGGAAAAAGGAGGAGAAATCAGATTGAAACATTCTGTCTAAATGGAGAGTAAAGAATGAAGAGATCTCTTCTGGTTTACTGGGTCCCTTACCCTCTTTGACGCTCGTGACTTGATGAGCCAATTTGAATTTAACTATTAAAAAAGTGCAGATAGATGTTTTTCACCTTTCTCTAATTTTTGGAGAGTGACATCATATAGCTAATTATGTGGTAACTATTTGATGTTTAATGATGATGCACACTGCAAGTCTTCACACACCACACTGCGATCACTTGCACAAAATTATCTTTAAACCGAGCTTCCTAGCAAAACTCAGAGTATAAAAAAATCAATGAATTTCCTTTTAGAGAATCCAGCATTTGATCAAAACCAAATAGTTTCAGAATCACAAACGATACAAGTGTTTCTGACTTAGTGACTTTCTCTGTAAATAGATTAAATTTTTTTTTTAAAAAATAGAAAATATCCCAACAAGTCACTGTGGGGAAGACAAATGGTTCTAATTTTTAGTTCTTGGTAATAATGGTATTTTAAAGTTCAATGCTACGGTATACTTCATTTCGTAAAGTCACAACTAATTTCTATAATGACTCATGTATAAGCACATGTACATTAACTTGAGCTTTGCTGCTAATTGCATCTTTTGAAAAACAAAGCAGCAATAACTCCAGTAACATTGGAAATCTTTCAAAAATATTTATCTGTAGAGCCCAGAATCAGAGATCAGTAGAGCTTCTCACAAAGAGTTTTGTGTTTCAGTATGGCAGACTACCGGGGAACAGCTAAAAATGTTTGCATTCTGGCTTCTGCAAATCTAAGTTGCTTCTTTTCAGAGAAGCTGATCTGAAGAGCTTCTTACATAAAGTTCCTAAATTCCAGAATGTGTCTGCCTCAGGGTGCTCTAGTTTAAATTCTATTCCACTGATTGTGGGGCCACAGGGATAAACACAGGGTTTTTAGCAGCTTATTGTGCATAAAAGAAGCCAATTTCCATACGTGGTGGAGGGATAAGAGAAACACAGGATGCCTGGCCATTTCTTTTCTATCAGAAGCATCCTTTGTGTCAGCTCTTCTACTAGATGGAGAATCAACAATGAACATGCCAGACACAGCATAAACCTGCCCTGTGTACCTTATATTTTGTTCAGGAAGCACTTACCTGAATCATGCTAACCTTCCAACTGCACTTTGAGGTACGTATGCCCCAGGTGGGCACGTTGGCTGATAACGACCAGGCCGTTTGAGGGCTTTGCGAATATGTGGCCCATGTGAGATGGTAACACAAGTTACCTGGTTTCAAAACCACATTCTTCCCTCTGCACTCTGATTACAGGGTTAAAAGGTCAGGGCTCATCTCCATGGTTATTATCTAAGCAAGAAAAGCTCTTCTGGTGCTTGACCGGTTATTGAAATAGATTTCTGTCAGTTGCAATAAATTGTCATTAGATCCTCAGAGTCAGCTGGCTATGATGTAGCTAACAAGAGCCCGTGACTTTCACTCCCTGCTGTAGGTGAAACAGTGGGGAGAGCCTCCTGGATCTGCCGTGGAAGAAGGCTGAGGGGTTGGAGTGCAGAGGTGACACCACTTCAGAAACGGAAGAGGGAGAGCCCCATCTACTTGCCCATCTTCAGGGACTTGTGCACATAAATTTTAACTCCAATAAATGGCACAGCAGGTAAAATTTAATTTTCAGTATTTTTTTAAATTTGAAATTTATAAATGTATATACTGTGTATTTTCTTTAACTCCATAAACACACATCTTTAGGGATGTCTAAGTGGTATGTATATAGTTTGCAGAAACAAATCTTAGAAATTACGATAAATTTGTAAAAATAAAGTTAGCCTGTGATAGCAAACTTTTTTTATGTTTCGGGGGTTGAACACATCTCTAGCTGCCTTGTCATCCTAACATTCCATTATCCTATCACAAAATACCACGCTTCTATTAAAGGAAAAATGCTCATCTGGGTCATATCAAATTTAATTACTCTAATACTCATATAATTATGGAGTTGTCTCAAGTTCCAAATGCATCCATTATCTTAAAAATTAATAGTTTTGCAATGAAGAAAGACAGTGTAATCCTTTCAGTAGGAGGACATTTAAAAAGTAAAGGGGAGGTTAAAATATCAACACAAAAATAACAAGACAAATCTTAAAGTCCTTCTCTCTGCCTCCCATTTGTCCTCTACATATAAGAATATAGCACACTAGTAGAGGGGAGAAAAGATGAAAATTGATTTAATAGTCAATAAATATTTGTTGGATGCCTAGTACATGCTGGGCATTGTCTTAGACACATGCAACATATCACAATGATGATATGCTCTTTTGTACCTTCAAGTGGTGAATGCCTGGTAGGGGTGGGCTGGGGGGTGGAGAGAAAGAGGTAATAAGTAATCATTAAAAGTAATAAATACGTAAATTAGATAATACATCAGCAGGTGATAAGTGCTATGAAACAAAAGAGTGAGACAGGGTTTGTGGATTGGTTCATATGGCGAGAGGGGGGAGGTAGGCTACAGTATTAAGATGCATGGAAGGGAGTCCCCCTGAGAATCTAAGTTGTGATCAAGGCGAGAGAGTTAACGTGTGGATATCTCAGAACAACTACTCCCAGCATAGGCCCTAAACCAAGAGCATACCTGGCATGTTCAAAGAAATGGCAAGGACAGTGACTGAGATGAAGCAAACAAGGAGAAGCATTGTAGGAAAGGAGACCAAAGAGCTAACAGGGGTCAGATCATGAAGTGCCTTTTAGGCTCCTGTGAGGCCACGGTCTTTTGCTCTGTGTAAAAGAGGAAGCCACAGGAGGACTTTGAGCAGAGGAGAGATCTACCAGGTAACATTTTAGAGCATCCTTCTGGTTGTCTGTTGAGAATAGACTGTGGAAGAACAAGGGTACAACCAAGAATAGTAGATCTGATGATACCCCCACCCGGCATGGGGTAGTGGAGGTGCCATCAGTGGTCGGACTTGGGAAATATTGTGAAGGCGGCATCAGTATGATTTTCTAATTGAGAAGGAGGTTTCGAGGACACCAATATCTTTGGACTGAGCCACTGGCAGAATGGAGTTGCCATCAACTGAGCTGGAAGGTCTCTTTGGATTGAACATATCTGTAGGGTGAAATAAGGAATTCAGTCTCATACACATAAAGTTTGGGATGGGTAGTAGTTATCCAGTGGATGTCGAGGAGATAGTTGGATTTGAAAGTTTGGACCTCGGGAGAGACATTTGTAGCGAGCAGCACATGGCATGTATTGAAATCCACAGTTCTAGAAGAGACCCCCCAAGGGAATGAGTGCAGCTGAGAGACAATTGGAATGGTCCAATAGTAAGAAATGGGATGAAAGAGGGTGGCTGTCAGGGCAGGAGATGGGAGCACAGATGCCACTCATCTTTATGAAGGCCAATTTCATTTGTTTAGACCGTCTTGATCTCTTAGTCTCTGCCTTAAATAAGTTATCACGTGGTCTATGAAGGGTGCTTGCTGCACCACACTCATGTGTCTCATTAGCAGAGAAAATTGTGAACAGATGTTCGCATGTTCATCTAGGTTTCCACGCCACAAAATTGGTGAAGAGATTTGTCAGCAGAAATTCAGTCAACTCTCTATCTGCCAACTCTAATAGTTGACGCTGAGATTGGTAATTAATATCTTCTATCATGTGGAAAAAAATAATTGTTAGGTCAGAGAAGAGGGAGGTGGCAGAAGGCCTGCAAATAGCTCCTCCCACTGAGGAGGCAGGAATGTGCAGGTGTTGAGTGGAAGAGACCCATTTTGTTTCTACCAGAAGCTGAAGAGAAGCTAAACAGGGTAAGGCGCAGGACAACCAAAACCTGAGGTGGGAGGAGCTGCTTTACTGAGTTAACCTGCTTAGTATTTGAAATGCTAGGCTGTACTCGGGGGCGAGAGTTAAGAGAACAGAACGGAGCAGAGAAAAGTAGGTGTAATAGGGAGTCCCATCTGGTTACACTAAGAAGGGACTTAGTGTGTGTAAGATACAAAGTCTATTGGGGCACCTGGGTGGCTCAGTCCATTGAGTATCCAGTGTCTGACCCCCGATTTCAGTTCAGGTTATAATCTCATGAGTCCTGAGAGGGAGCCCAATGGGGCTTTGTGCTCAGTGGGGAGCCTGCTTGGGTTCCTTTCCCTCTGCCCCTCCCTTTGCTCTCTCTCCCCCTCTCTCTCTGTCTCTGTCTCTGGGATAAATGAATAAATCTTAATTAAAAAAAAAAAAGACAACATGTAGCAAAAAAATATCCTTTACTCTTGGTACGGAATGTGGACTGGATCCCGGTCAAAAAACCCAAGCAGCACTCTTGTTTTGGAGGATCAGAGGTTAATTTCACACTAGTGGGCCAGAAGAGCGTCATCTCTCAAGGTCTGAGCACCCAAGCACAGGCACAGGGGGTAGGTTAGACACTTTTCCTTCCGTACCTGTGCCACTCTTGCGGCTGCCGCCGGTGGGGCTAAGCGAAAGCCTGGAATGGCCCTGGAGCCAGGACTGGGATTCCCCTGCCAGACTGGTCAGCCACTTCAGAACCAGATTTTCCTTATCATTCCTCCCTTTGATGCCCTTTAAACACTTGGTTTAGAGGGCATCATTTTTTGGGGCAGTTGTGAGTGAGGAGCACCTGGTGTGTGACCTTGGCAATAGCAGGGATAAACCCGGTGTGGTCATTAAAAATACAAGGACCAAATGCTACTGTGAGGAGGAGCATAGGAGTGGGCCAATGAGGGGGGTGAACCCAGGGGACCCTTGTGAGAGGGAATCTCATAAAGTCAGAGTGCCTGTTAGAGTGCCTCCCACCAGCGATTTACTCATTCTGGCAACTGGGCTAGAGTTTCTTGGACTACACCCAACGTACTAGCCCAGAAACAACATTTTCTCCTGTAAGAAGAGGCAGAGTCTCCCTTGTGCGGCTATAAGTGGAGCCCGAGCCTGTACTGGAGGACCACTGAGGCCAGCGAATGGAGCTGGTGCTGCAGGTCCAGGGCTGACTGAGGGAGGGTGGAAAAATCTGCCCAGAGTTGTTGAGTTAGCCCCTGGTACCAAACCTGTGAATTTTCCACGTCAGTGGTGCTAAGGGCAGCTCCCGACACAGCCAACAGGCTCACGAGAAGGGGAATGGCTGTGGGGGAGTGTCAGGGGTGGCTAGGAGGTTTTCATGTAAGTGGAGCGTGGCTCCCAGGGTGTACTGAAAGATTGGGTAAGGGACTGACAGGCGTGCATGATTAATGATTGTGTGGGGTGTTTGGGCACCACCCCCTGCCGGATTGGGCAAGCTAGAGGCAGTGAAGAGGGACAATACACCAGGTAGCAGAAGACCAGGACTGACTGGGGTCAGGAGAACCGTAGTGAAATGCCCTTAAGAGTAGACAGCAGAGGGCCAACAAAAGTGGGGCCCACGAGCTTAGTTAGAGGGAGCCATTGTGGCTAGCCTGACCCATGGATAAGTAAGGGCCGTAAGACACCCTAGAGTCATCCAATAAATAATAACAATAGCAAGTCTCTGGGGGAAAGTCAAGTCAGAAGGGGCAACATTGTAGAGTCCGACCCCTCAGATGAGGGATATCATGGTGGTGAGAACTAGGGACCACGGTGAGCAGGTGTCCATTAGTCAGTGGGGTCTTGTCCAAGGTGAAGCCAGAGCAGGTCTGCAGGGTTTGGCTGGACTTTTCACTGGTGCAGCTTCTCATCCAGGTAATGTGCTCTTTTACTCTAGAGTGGTGGCCCCACAGGGTGATACTGGAGACCTTGAGGGCAGCAGGGGTGGTTAGAACAACAGAGAGAGGCCCTGTTTACTGTGGTTTGAGGAGGTCCCTTTTCCAATTTTTGACCCAGACCGAGTCTCCTGCCCAGAAGGAGTGCACCTGCGACCCTAAGGAGATCAGGGCCCTCTCAATGGTGTACCTTTGTAATTTATTTAAGGTGGCCCCCAGGGCCTGAAGGGCCTCTGGGAGGTGATCAAGCTTCCGCTTCCACAGGGATGGGTGGGTCTGAGTGGTCCTGGGGGCCTTACCAGAATCTGATGTCGGAACCAGGTTCTCACCTACCAAGTATCATTTGAGTCTGGCGGGAACAGCAGAGTGAGGCTGGTCCGAAGCCACTCGAAGGGAGACTGACAAAGATTATGCAGGGTGTACCTTCTCCATTAGGACCCCTCGTTCCCACCGTTGCCCTCAAACCAGCAGCAATAATGGGCCATCATGGTTGGGTTTCCCAGTCAGGGAACCAAATGTTACAGAACGCAGACTGGATCCTGGCCAAAAAACCAAGCAGCACTTGGACCTTGGAGGATCAGAGGTTTATTTCATGCCAGTGGGCCCCAAGGAGAGTAACCTCGCAAGGTCTGAGCCCGAGCACAGACAAAGGGAGTATCTTATGCACTTGTACTTCCATATCTGTGCCACTCTTACAGCTGTGACCAATGGGCCTGGGGGAAAGCCTACAATGACCCTGGGGTAAGACTGGGATTTCCCCCGCTGGATTCGTCAGCCACCTCAGACACAGATTTTCCTTATCACTCTTACTGACAGTCATAGAAAAAAATTTCGGAAAACCAGTGGTATTTACAATGTTTGCAAATCAATGAGCTTCTGAATCATAATTTAGGTAAGTCTTCTTTAGAACAGAATAAGATATGAACATAGTGTTAGAATACTCCCACCCTCCTCCTTTCCTTCTCTTTTTTTTTTCTTCTTTCTTTCAACTTAGAAAAGGAAATGATCTATCATTTTCTCTCTTGAGTCTGTGTGTGGTTAGGATTGCCGGGTTGGTTCTGGGGACTCACTGCCCTTGGAGTTCTCAGCCTCCTCCATCTGCCTCCTAACTTTGACGGACTGTATTGTGGAATTCCAGTATCAGGTCCAGGGAACTGGCCAGGATTCACAGCAGTCTGGCAAATAGCTTTCATCATATAATATGAAACACTTCAGCTTTTCTGTTTCAAGTCATTTTTATAAAACAGAAAGAGAAAAAAATATCGATTTCAAATCATTTTAGAACAAAAATAAATAAAATGATAAATTCTTAAAATCATGCACATTTTAATGTTTCTATTTTATATATATTTTTGCTATCAAAATTGTACTAGGATCACAATATTTTCTTACTGCTAAGAGATATCCATAGGCACTTATTTATTTAAATAATCTACAAAATGAAGCACAAGCATAAAATACTGAACTTATCTGTTTAAAATGCTAACAACTTTTTTTTTTAAAGACAACATATAGCAAGGAAAACTAAATTGGTATTTTTTAATTCTACAAAAACATATAAATGTTTAAATTTATAGCAAAAGAACAATTATACCATTTAGTAATGCTTACAATATTTAAAATGTGTAATTCCTTATGCACAAGCTACTTTTATAAATGTTAAAGAACTGTGTGCCAAGCATATATCTAAAAGATTTTTGAAATTATTTCGCTTTAGCTGTGGCTACACTCAATGGAAAAACAAAGCTCCAAAAGAAAAGAAAAATCGTATATTCATCAAGTTCTCTTTTTTGACTTGTGCTATTTTTAGCAGAAAGTATAACTGAAACCAAGCAGCAGCTTACGTTCATTTTTACACCAAATTAAGTGCATGATGAAAATTTCATTTTTTAAAAACATTATAGATATAGCCTTAATCATTTAATGTTCCATTCTCATTCGGACTCATTAAATACCCAGTATTAAGAGATTTGTTCTCCCCAGATAAAAATAAAAACCAAATAATTTTATATAATGACGACACTGGTTAACATAGAAATGGCCTTTATCTTAAAAGATGGTTAACGAAAGAGCCGCCCTGCACCACTAGTATTTCAGAGACATTGTTTGAACACATACAATGAAAATTGCCTTTAGAATTTATTGAACAATATGAAGCAAAAGTTGGACACAAATGTACACAAACTATTTAAAATACATTGCTGGTGTTCATTCAACACCTTAAATTCCTACAACAACTGATACTTAATAGCATTTTGAGCATGGTGTAGTCATACCAGATGTGTTCATGTGCTGTACAGAAGAGTGCTGATTTTATCTATTCCATGCTTAGACCTACTGGGGAAAAATAAGGAGGAAGTGGAGGGTAGTGGCTGAATCCTGAAACACAAACTGCCTTAAGACTTAAATGAATTTTTGCTGTCCAACAGAATTAGAAATTTATTCAAGGTTTGCAGATATCTGCTCTGCAGAAGGACCCTTTGTGGATGATCACACATCCATTAAGATCTTGAATTTCTTGAATTCTTCATATTTGTTAAATCAGCAGACTTTATGACTTATGACTTTATGACTTACTTCAGGACTTATGAATGCATGCAAGTTTTGCCTCCTCTGAGACGAGACTGAACATCTATAAATAAGATGAAAATAAAATGTCTGTGATCACATATGATCATCATTTCTCAAGTGGTAAAAGATAATTAGGTAGGCAGCCAATATTTTAAGGTTTACTGAACCAATTCATACTATTCTCTTAACTTCCCACTAAAAAAGAAAGAAAGAAAGAATGAAAGAAAGAAAGAAAGAAAGAAAGAAAGAAAAAGAAAAAAAGGTAAAATCATGCCTGTTGTTTACTCTAGTGGTTCTTTCTTCCTTTTTCTCTTTGCTGTTTTCCCCCTTTTTATTTATTATGCTCTTTCTAAGAACCATGGCAAAATCGAATTTATGGGTTGTGTTGACTAGAGTCTAGAGAGTTCTACCGGGAAGCCTAGAATTCTCTGCTGATTACCCTGTGGTCTTTAAACCTGCATAGTTTAGAATCTATCCAGTGTTCACAGTAATAGATGGGTTTAATGCTCTGTGCAAGCTGTAGGCCAGTCATTTTTAACTTGAACATAATTATATGGAAAATAGAAGTGAGGGAAGGGTAGGCTCCATTGTTATTGCTCAAGAGGCTTTGCTTCCCGGAAACCCATTTTGCCCAGTAATGCCAGGATGTTCTGTAATCGTGCTGTTTCCTGTTAATTTCTTTATTTCTGCTATAGATCTTTATTTCCTGTGGTATTATTTTGTAGAACTAATCTTATTTAAATATGAAAGGTAGTGAGAAGTAATATATCTCAAAAAAAATCAATGTACTTATCACAAAATGTTTAATGAAGACATTTCTTCCTCATTATTGTACCCTTTCTACTTTATTTTTGAATGCTTTTTAATTGAAGACAATATTAGGTTATATTAACAATGATGAGTCCTGGCAACACTGTTTATAGTTTAATCTGGTCCCTAGGCAGGCCACATTACATATCTGGATGTTGGTCTTAAAATTTGTAAATGGAGAAGGAATCGATCATCTGTAAATTCCTCTCAAAATTACTGTGTTTGTGTTCCATTTATAGAATTGTACTTAGAAAATAAATTAGTAATAGCACCTATGAAACTATGAAAATACATATGACTTTTAAGAGGATGATATGTCTCTACTCAAGAAGTAAAAAATCTCACTTCTGGTAGCCATTGAATACAACCAAAAAATCAAAATAAAAATTTTATCTTCATAAAGCAACTTACATAATATAGCAGCATGTTTATAAAATGTCATATTTCACTTCCATAAGGCAGGCTATTTTACCACAGAGAACAAAATATAGTCCATACTTTAACGTAAAGAATATTAGGAAGAAAATTATCATTTGGAGACAAAGTTATGCAAATCTTGTCTAAATATATTACTAGGTTTTATTTTAAAATTTAAAAATACTGGGCAAAAAAAAAAGATATGATACAGTAGCACTTAGCAACTTTAACACACATTTTTCAGTTCATTAATTCAAGAAATATTTAAAGAATACTTACTTTGAGGCCAGAACTATATTAGATGCTGGGGATACCACAGTGAATAAAACTGGCAAAGCCTGGCCTTTATGGCGCTTCATTCTAGGGTGTGTGATCAGAATGTTGGGAAGCGGGGTGGGGGGAGAGGTGGAAGGGTAGACAGGAAAAAAAAAAAAAGCCAATTTATAGTTTGTCAGAGAACATACATGGGATAGGGAGGGCATGAGGAAGAAGGGTTTGCCTTACCAATGAGACAGTATTTGGAGAGATACCTAATGAAAGTGAGGTGACAGAACTCTGTGGGGCAGAGAGTGCAAAACAAGGAGACTAAAACCTGCTTAGCAGCCAGAGTGGAGCAAGTAAGGGGAGACACGAGGAGATGCGCTCAGAAAGGAGCCCTTGAGAGGATGCGGAGGGGGTGGGGGGGCTCATGCACACATGCGTGGAGAGAGAGGCCCTTGAAGACCGCTCTAAGAGATTTCGTTAAACATGGAAAGGCATTGGAGGGTTGTGAGCAAAGAAGTGACAAAATTAAAATGATGTTTAACAAAATCACTAAGGCTGCTGTGACTGATACAGACTGTTGGAGGCAAGGGTTGGGCAATCAGGGGAACCAAATTATAAGCATACCACTGTTTAAAAAAATTAGAGGTGGTGGCACACAGGGGAGGAGGTGGGAAGTCGTTGGCTTCTGGTTATATTTCAAATATAGAATCAAGGGAATTTGCTGATGGATTAGATGAAAGTTGAGAGAAAAAAACAGAGGAATCAAAAGTGACTAGAGGTTTTTGATCCCGACATCTGGAAAGATGGAATTGGCATTAATTGCTGTGGGGAAAACATCAGAAGGGGAACTTTGACATCATTTGAAATATTTGTTAGTCTAGCCCCACAGCTAAGACGAATCCATTGTGAAGCCAGTATCATTTTTAATGTTCTGTACTGAGTAAAATAGATCTTTTTGCTTAAGTTGAATGTTAGTCATTGCTTTCTGGGTTTTGGTGTTTTCTATTTTATGGCATTTTTTGTTTGTTTATTAAACACTCTTAATTCACATTTAAACAATGTGTTTAAACCATCTGAGGGTTCTCTGAAAATCTCTGGCATGAAATTCCACAGTTTTGATTTTTCCTGTATTGTTGCTATGACCATAACAGACTTTCAAATTTTTAAAATGCTGCTGAAATGTGTCAAAGGCAGTTTCTGTGGAGCAGCTGTATTCTTAATTTTTTTTTTTTATCATTGACCATTTTATAGATAACGTAAGCATTTTGATTGGCAAATCCACAATAAGTGGAACAGATAGTATAAAAGAGTCCTTGCGGGTTTGAACTCTTCAAGTTTAAGGAAGAATGCTGTGCAGGGACATTTTACTGTATTTTAGGACAGGAAGAAAAGAGAGCAAAATAGAAAATGTGATGGTTAAGTTAAGCCTCGGTTGTCTTGTGAGGCCGTTATCAATTTAAGGCAGTGGTTCACTAACTCTTGGGAGGCATAGCTTCCTTTGAAGTTTGCTCTAAGCTAGAGATTCTTTCCTCAAAACAATAGGCCCCAACACTCAAACTTTTGTTTAAAATTTTAGGAGATTGACGGATTCTCAGCCACCTTGAGGTAAGGGGTGTGTACACTTTTAAGGAGTAAACCTGAAATGCTTCAGGTTGTAGAAATCTTTAGAGTTGCACCAGTGTACAGCCAAAAGAGGGGATGCTAGCTGGGAAAATCATACAGGATTTTACTGGCCTTCAGAAGGTGTCCTCCTTTTCATTATAAAGCAGTGTGTGTGTGTGTGTGTGTGTGTGTGTGTGTGTGTGACAGAGACAGAGACAGAGATAGAGACAAAGAGAGAATTTTTGTGTAGTCATACTGATTAAAAGTATCTCTCAGGGTTTTTTAAGAAAAGATGGGGCCAAAAATGTAGCATCTTTTGCTCCAGAGGATGCTTCTTCCATTTTCCCCCTAAATTTCTTTTAGCAGCCGAGTGCACATATAATGAATAAGATACATATGCTGAACAACTCTATGAGCATTTTAAACAGTGTCAGATCCTAAAACTAAAGGCTTAACACGAATCTCAGATAAATTTTCTTTCCTTTTCACATCTTCTGCTCATGTATTTTGAACATAGAGGGTTTTAAGATGGAAAAAGAACATGTGAAGCTGGTCTAATTATTATTCTTCCTTGAACTATAGTTTATGGCAAATGATTTCAAGCAGTTTAATTAAAATAAAAGTTTAATGGATGTGTATTGAGTTCATGCCCCTGGTGAAAACTTTAGAAACTATTGGATGGCAGTGAAATTCTGATAGTAGCACATTATTTTTTAAAACATACAATTAAAATGGTAATAGTGACCTAACTAGAACCTTCAAATGCAAAAGAATTAAAAATTATGGAAAGTACTATACCCTTCACCTACAATTCTGTACAGCATAAGAGACAAGTCACTCTCTAGCATGAAGAGAAAAAGGTCTGTGTAGTTTCTGTGAGACAGAGGCAGTGGTTAAGAACTGAGTTTCCAGCATCAACTCTGGGACCAAGATGACTGTTAAGCTCAACCTGTGTTAGGAGTGATTGGAACCCGAAGAGAATGTCTTTTAAAATGATTTATTTTTTTCAGTTTCACTTCATCTTGCTCTCCTCAATGCCTAGCTAGTTTCCTCTGATTTCACGTACTTGAAATTGAACTTTCAAACTCTCCTCTATTTTGTTTAATGGTGATGCTTTTGTAAGGACTCTATGAGAAGTCAATATCCAATTTAATTTTTTTCCTACAAAATTGAAACTTATCTTGTACGATGAATTCACTGCTCAGAAATAATTCAATATGTGGCCTTGTTGTTGACATAGAAATTCAACATGTTGCCATGAAGGTCCATTAGAAACAGTGAGTTTTTAAAACAATATATCACAATGAAGATATTTTATAAGGCATTTACATTGTTTCTCTTTTAATCACTACGACAAAAACAAAATTAAAGCCCTGACTGATCTTATGAGATGAGGGCAATAGAAATTCTTTTTTTTTTTAAAGCAAACACAATTTATATTTCAAGTTGTTCTGATGTTTGCTTAATAACAGTTTGCTGTTATTTATATATGGTATGTGCTTCTTTTGATCAGATACAAATTTTAGTAGGGAAATAAGCAAACATTCCTAAAAATGAATTATAAACAACTGTATTTTAGAATACTAAAAGGATTTTAAAACTTTCAATTCAGCAAAGTTAATATCTTTCCCTAATTGAAATAATGGAAAAACAAAAGTGTAGATGCTTTCATGGCTTTGGGGAAACAATCTTCATGCCCCCAAGGTCATGTTCCTTAGCAGCCATTGTTGGGATCTGCTTCCACTACAGTCCTGCATGGTAGGCACCATTTTGTCATCTTCAGAAGGTTCATCGAGGCATTGGTTACTGTTAACATGTCTCAAGGTGAGTCTCTGTAAAAGATAACGAATAATCAGTGCAACCTATTTTATCTTTAACTTCACTAGTTCATCTCATTAAATCTTAAAAGAGATTTAAAGAGAATTTTAAAGAGATTTAAAAGAGAATCTTTAAAATCCTTCATAATTTTAGTACACACAGTGATAGGTTTGTAAAATGAACTGTGCACGTGGCTCTGAATTATTACACAAATTTCACTGTTACAGTTTCATCCATTGTCTAATGCACCTTTTGCTGCAGATGGTTAAAGAAACTGGCTGACATTTATCATGCATTTTCAAGAATTCAGTCTCCTTTGCAAAAAGGCCATTTGTGAGCTCGGAGTTCACTTGAGGGCTGTAAATATTAACATGCTTTCACAAAAGCTTAGTTTTCTTAGGCATGTGTGAATTCAGTAACCATTTGGTAAACATGCAAAGAGATGTCACAGCTGTGACCCAAATGAACAAAACCTGTAGAGATGTTCCCATTTCAGAATACTAAGCACTCCATAGTATCTGTGTCTATGAGACATTCAGGGTAGATGAATGATTATCATAGCAACAAAGACCTGTGTTACTTGATCGTATGCTCACCATATTTTGGTTTTCATTTTAAGAATCTTAAAAAATATCACACCAAAAATAAAAAGAGATGTTATGGTCATATGTTTTGAAATATCATATGTGTATTTTACTTTGTGAATAATAATGATATTCATTAATAAGCATCCTCTCAGTACCCGAATGCTGAAATTTAATTCCAGTAATTTTAGCATGTGAACCAGTCATCACATGTCTTGTCTTTTGAATTTACATTTATATTTTGAAATCCTGTTTTTTGAACTTTTCAAATGAACATCTGAAAGTTTTTTTTTTTTTTTTATTCATTTGAGAGAGAAAGAGAATGAGCAGGGGAGAGAGGGAGAAGGAGAAGCAGACTCCCCACTGAGCCAGGAGCAGGAGCCTCACTTGGGGCTTGATCCCAGGACCTAGAGATCATGACCTGAGCTGAAAGCAGACATTGAACCACCTGAGTTACCCATGCACCCCTGGATACACATTTTAAGTCCATGTGTTTTAGGCATATTAATCTAGCATATGTATTATATACATTTCTGCTCAGTTTCATGGGCAATGCTTAGAACCATTTTATATGAAACACTTTAAACCAGAAGAAAACTGTTTGAATGTATGGAGGGTGATTTGCAGGTATATCTCAAAAAAGAGCATGCCCTATACTTCTGTTGTCAATACTAAAAGGTAAACATTTTTGCAGGGGGCAGCTCCGGAAATAACACTAAAGTTGGGTTTAAAAAAAATGCACAGTGGATGCATGCAATAAAAATAGTGGGGAAACACTGCCTGGACAATTTTAATTTGTTTGGATTAGGACTGCATATCCTGGGCTGCACTATCATGAGGAAAGACTGAAGGGAAAATAGGATTGTGGTGGGATGGTTCATTGGCAATGAGCAGGAAATTAAAAGCACAAGGCTATTAGGAAGGAGATTTCAAGATTGAGGCCTTTGTTGTTCTTTCAATACATGAAATCAAGCTATTTATTAAAAAACAAACAAACAAACAAAAAAAAAAACAGAGAGAGAGAGGATGAAATGGCCAAAGGCCAAAGACAGGCAAGAAGATGGTTAATTTGCTCTTATGGTGCCAGGGATGATGCTGTTGGCTTATGAACCAGCAACCAACATGAAAAAAAGGATATAGAACAAAATACTTTTTCTGAAAATTTAACTGAAAATTTCAGTTAAAATCAACAAAATATTCTTTATTTTTGTTATGTACCTGAGGTCCTTTGTGTATATATGTCCTCTTTCAAAAAAGGCATTTGCCTTTGCTTGCTTTGATTAGATCTTTTTGTTTTCAAATGTATATGACTTTAAGGATCAGATCGATTTATGAGTTAGGTACACAAATAATGATAGTTTTAAAAAGATTAGGTTTTTTTTTTTTTTTTTTTTTTGGTAACAAGTATTTTCTTTGAAGAAATTGACTCGTCAAAAGCCACCGTTGTAAAGATAACAAGCAACTCACCAAAAACCTCCCCTTTTTAATGGAGTGCAGTAGAAAGATTAGACAGCTTAGGGTCAGATAGGGTCAGATTAGACAGAATTTAGGGAGAGTTCCTGCTCCCCCATTTACTAGCCATGAAAATTTGGGCAAGCTACCAAATCATTCTGAGGAATCAGATTCTTTGTCACAAAATGCTTAATTATACTTAGGAGTATTTAAAAATGCCTTTTTCTCTTCCGCTTAAAAAAGTTAACCTTTAGTCAACTATGTAACTGTGATCCCTTAGCAATCTGATAAGAGTAACGATGTTAACATGTTTCTAGGCGACATGGCAGATGGTAGAAATAACCTCTGAAGAATAAACTGCATCTGTATCTGATCAACTACATTATAAATAACTGATAGGAAACCCAACTGTGGACTTCTCAAAAGTGTCAAGACTGGAATTTTGCATATGTTCTGGGTCTTAGGAGCTGGGCTATGGAGTTGTTACAGAGATGTCTCCTATGAGTCTTAAAGCCACACCTGCCTGATATGGCTCTCATCCCCTCCCAGTGGGCTGTCACCTGTGGAAAAGCTGGCTCTCCTAAGCTAATACGGACTGCTAAGAGGTCTGCTGAGAGAAGTTAAGTTGTGGTTTCTGTCCGAGAATTCTGTAAGTAAACTCATGAGACTAAATGTCTAGGTAAGCCTAATAAGATCCCTTGTTAGGCATTACACTACCAAGTATGCTTTGGAAACAAACATAATGTATGTCAATTGCCTTATACACACACAGAGTTCTCTGTGCAAGGAGTCCAGACTTTTCCAGCAAATGTAGTTCTAATGTAGTTCTCAAATCTCAAATGTAGTTCTCAAATGTAGTTCTAATGGCTCAAATGTAGTTCTAATGGCTCTCCGCACCTCTCTCATACCTCATTCAGCCTTGTCAGGAGCATTCCAAGCTCAACTGTGCCTTCTACTCACAACTTTTACCTGGTTCACTAGAACCAGAACAATGCCCTAACTTCCCATGTGTTGTCACAGGAAGGTACTGCACAATGTAATATCCTTTATTTACAGGACAATAATCCCCTTAAGATCAAGAACTAGGACATATTCTTATTTGCACTCTTTATAAAAATTCCATAACAGTTTTTTGACTTCAGCTGAATGATTCATTTTATCACTTACTGAGGAGATATTCACAAATCACACAAGTGATAAGAGGTAAAAATTTTTAAAAGCTTTTATTATTATATCACTTCACCAACCACAAAGAAATACTTAGATATAATTTATAAAGTTACTGAAAAGTACATCTTAGTTTTCAAAAATGCATTTGCTTAAAGTCTCAGGTTAAAATAAATTCTAGAAAAGCTGTCCTAAATGTGCACACAGTGGAAGTATTGGAATAAAAATTAACAAAATTAATTAATTTTAATGTTCCAAAAACAATCCTTTTTTTGGCTATGTTAGTTTTTTTAAACTGATTTTTCTCAGCTCTAATGCAAAATCTACTGTTACATAAACATGGCTATAGTTAGCCTTAAAAGGAGCTAATGTAATATATTCTGTTAATTATATTTATGCATGTATAAATATTTGAAATAAAGTGAAAACTGGAAAATACTTTTAATTAATAATAGAGCAAACACTACTTAATATAGTCAGCCTCCAAATTAACATGCAGCTAAGAAGTAAAAGACAGAAAAATAATTCCATGGAGAAATAGCACATTAAGATTTTTCTTAAGTACATTTTAAAGAAGTTTCTAGATTTCAGTAACAGAACATGACAAAATTAGTAAAATAATTTTAGCACAGTCTACAACACAAACTTCCAAAACTCATTAGAGAATGTAATCAGTAGGACTCTTAAAAATATTTCTAAAAACTTCCATCCTTGTATAGTTTCTTAGTAGCCATTTTTGCAAAGGGCTATCATTACATGTTTCCACAGTGGGCTGCTGGGAGCCATCAGCTACTCTGCTTACTGAGAGACAGGACTTGGTGATTATGTGAAGAAGAGTGTGGGTCTGTTTGACAAAGAAAATAATGAATAATGACAAAATCAAGTACAAAGGCAGTAATAAATCAATCATTCTTGGCAACATACAATTTCTACTGGATAAGGATGGCAAGCACACATCACAATAATTGCACCCATGGAAGTATGAGCCACCTCCTTTTAGATGGTGTTAGTATTAACTGTATTAAGTAGGGGTAAATGAAGATAAGGCTGGAAAGCTGGAGAAGAGCCTGAGATCAAATGGTGAAACATTTTGAGCAAAAGGTTATTTTGGGCAGAAAAGGTATATTCTCATTGTTCATTCTAGTGATATTTTTTTTTTTTTTTAAGTGCTAAATGGGTTATTTTGTGAGGAGATATTCAAAACTATTGGCTATCTAGAGAGTTTTCAGTTAGGGTTTTTGGCTGCTTCATTCCTCTGACCTAAATTTGAGTGGACCCAGTGGAAAATCCAGGGGATGATTTAGCTTTAACTCTTTGCTTCACTCTGTACAGTGTGGTACTCGAATTATTTCCATAATGTTTTCACAGGGCTAACCTGTGTTAACCTGTTTCCATTATGTTTTCAGAGGTCTAACCAGGGTTGCACATCGACATGGCCACATTCAGCTAAATGTCAATTAGAAAGTTAAGGAAGAGCGGGGAAAAAAGAAAAAGGTCAGCTCCACTTGGGCTCTTAATTTGGCCTAATTCTCCTAAACACAATTTGTAATTAATTAGTTTCTTGTTTTTCATATATTTCCTCTTCAGGAGCTTGAGCTCTAGGAAGGCCAGGAACTATGACTGCATACGTCATCAAGCCCAGTGCCTGCCCACAGGAGGCACTTTGTTAAAAAGTTTTGATTGAAACACATGGTGAATGGCCAATGCAGAAAATAAATTCTGATAAAATTGGACTACATTCCTTTGGCAGCTCAATGGACACAAATCATTAGATTTTCCGTTTCAAGGACAATGGTAGACAATGATTTATAAAGATATGAAAGGTAAGATCATATATAATTTTATTTGTAAAATGATAATGTTCACTACATAGTCTGATTTGTTAAGGAGGCTAGCTTTGTTTTCATTTTTGTTTTTTTAGCCATACCTGAATTTCCTATCTATCCTGTTTAAAATTCTTAAGCTTGTTAATCCTCTACCTTCAGTGATGTTTCTTTTTAAACCAAATTTTTCCTGGTAAATGTCATGTTAACATCAAAGACCCCAGTGTTAGTGATTGTGAATTTCATCTGTTATTAAAAACAAAAACAAATTATCAAGTTGCTCTTGATTTAAAATGAAACAAAACTTGGTCTTATACTCAGAAAATAGAACTCCAGAACATAAACATACTATAATTTTTCTCATAAATACATTTGTAATATTTCCCCCAAAATATTATCACGTGAATTACCATGAAAAAAATTCAAAGAACTTTCACTCCTGGTGCTTCTGAAAGCCCATTAAACCAGAAGAAAAATTAGAAATCTCAAATAATTTCATTGAGATAAAGGGTATTTTTCATTTTACAAAATACCCACAAAAACATTTAGCATTTTTATTTGTTTGAAAAAGAAATGTAGTTTACTTATTTTTCTGAATATTCTGTCTAGAGGAGATGCCAATTACTAATATTTTATGTGTTTTCTAGTAATTTCTAGCATTTATAATATGCAAATGTATTAACTGTGGTCATCCAATTAAATATACTCCCACTTTATTGTGGGTTTCTTATCAATTCTTATCACCTTTGTTATCATTAATCTAAAAACATTAGAAATACACAATTTTTACGAAGTAGATTTGCCAAAAGTCATTTCACTTTTCCATTTAGAGGGAGTATTTTTCCAATTTGGAGCTATTATAAATAATGCTATCACAAATAGCTCTGATCATCTCTCTCCACATCTACAGCCATTTATTCAGAAATGATTCTTAGAAGGGAAATCACAAGGTCAAAAGGTATGAACATTTTAATATATAATGGCAAAGTTTTTAAAAATCTGTAATAATTATTTGGTACTAATAGCAGTAGCAGCTAACAGTTCTTGTGCTTATATGCCAGGGTACTGTATGTGTGTCAGTTTTACTACACTACACCAGTATTGTGTGTCCCACTGAAAACATTTCTTGACATAGGGTAATAAAAGAACACAGATGAAATGATTTTTTATGTATTTTTAATAGTTATAAATAGCCCATGAAAATGGAAAAATAAGGTTAATTTAAATATTTCTCCTGTGCTGATTATTCAAGACTTTGCTTATTTTTATACTGGGTGTACACTTTTTTTTCTTCTAACTCCTTTTTATGCAGCAAATCAGCCCTTACCATACTTGTTGCTAAGGCCTCTCACAACTTCGGAAGACTGTCACATTCACCTCAGTTTTGAAGGTAATGTGACATTCCAGCTGACAGGAAGCATACTGCCACGTATCTCCTCCTATTGCTTCATTTAAAATATTCACTAGAAAACAGGGTAATATGAACCCTAAGCTAGATTGGTTTGTGTTTATAATATTACTTAATTATTCTCCTCTGAGGTATAAAGCACTAGTATTTCTGACAGAATTTTAGACATATTGCTTTAAGATATACAAGAAAACGATTTGTAACTCCTGCCTTTAAACACACCTCTATGTTTTGCTATCTAAGACAAGATGTGTCATGGAGGATCCCTCTATCTACCCTTTTGAAGAGTCAAGGACTATGGGAATCAGGCTAGGAAAACAAGGTTCATGACAAAGTAAGACGTACAAAAGTATAACATCAAGTCATACTTTTGTACCTTCTTTACTAAAAAGCACTAAGTAAAAAACCTGATAATTTAATGAACAGAAATGACTGCATGGTTGATTAAAGAGTTAATAATATTGACCTCTGTGTAAAAGATGCCATACTAAAATGAAGTTTAAAGAATTAAAAAGTTTAAAATGAAACTCAATTGACTGTTATATATGATAATGAACAAAGTAAGAAAAAACAGACTGTTACAGATCTTTAATAGCCAAGGCAGTAAAATTTCCCTATTGGTTAAGTGCAAAATCATAATTTAAAAAAAATAAAGTTGTTATTCAAAAATTTAATGACAAGGTGAACCATGTTTTATTAGAACAGAATATGAGTATGCTAAAGACCCAGTGTAAATGTTTAAGAAACAAGAAGTAAAATTGCAATACTATACTACCACAGTTCCTATTCACTACTTGAGTCTACGTAAGAAACCACAGCTATGGGTCAGTGGGAATGTGGAAAGGTAATACTAGTCAGATATACACAGCCTTCTAAAGGTAAACTGAGCCACTGTTTTCATTAGGAGTGCTACACAGGGAAACAGCCGTGTTGCCATTATAGACTACTTACCTTGAAATTATACTGCCATTTACCTGCTTTCTGATAAAGGTAAATAAAAGAGGAGGTATTAAGTAAAGTCTAAATATATGCTTGTGTGATTTCAGTAAATATCAATCCGACATATTTTCCCTACTGAAAAAAATCCCTTATCTTGTGACTCTAGGAAACACTGGATACAGATGGATATTGAATTCATCTTCTCAGTCAACTGGCTCAGTCACAGGAAAAACAAGACTTATTTTTAGCATCATAGTTTGCTCCCTTATTTTTTTTTTCTTTGTTGCATAGTGTTTGTTGAGCATAAGTGTTCTGTTCTAAAATTAGATTCTTACACTGTATATAGCTGCTTGGATGTTCTAAAAGAAATGTGATTATGTGCACTTATTGTCAGAAAATGTAAATTTCAGATGGATTGGAACACAACTGCAGTGTTCAAACAGAATACGAGAAAATCTGAATAAAACAGAATGGATGGATGACAGAACTTTATAAAAATAATCTTTTAAAAAAGATTTTATTTATTTATTTACTTGTTTGAGAGAAAGAAGGAGAAGAGGGAAAGGGAGAAGCAGACTTCCCTGCTGAGCAGGGAGTGGGACACGGGACTTGAGCCCAGAAGTCCATGATTATGACCTGAATTGAAGGGAGATGCTTAACTGACTGAGCCACCCTGGTGCCCCTAAAAATATCCTTAAAAATGTTTTAGTGAGACACAATTTAGGATTCCTTTTCTGTGTTAGTTCTGTGGCAATGGCTTTCATGGCAACAAAATGTTCAGGTAATTTATTTAAGAGACTCTAGACCAGCTGAGGGTCTTGTAGTTCTGCTAATGGTGCTCAGTTGCCCCCAAACTGAACATGTTTAGCCAGCTATAAAGTGGTAACTGAATTTTTAGCCAGCTATAAAGTGGTAACTGAATTAAATTCATGACTTTGCTAAAAAATACTTAGCTAAGAAAGTAGGAACCTCTATATTTCAAATCAAAGTTGGCCAAAGACATGTATTTATTACCAACATGTGCTTAGTTTCATTCAAATAAAAGGAGAAGCAATTAGATCATAATGAATATGTGTAAAGTTTGTAAGCAATTAGACCATACTGACAAAGTGGTTTTATGACTATTCAACAAAACAGACAATTTTTAGCAATTAGACCATACTGACAAAGTGGTTTTATGACTATTCAACTAAGTAGACAATGTTTATTGCAGAACATCTTTCCAGTTATTAAGGAGAAATTCTATGTGAATAAAATTTGGTACCACAAATAACTGATAATATTTAATCACTCCTTTCATTTATTATAGTAATACATTTAGCTTATCAGGTCAGCATCATTTAAAATGCCTAATTGTTTCTAGTTTCTCAATGACCTCAAGAGGCAAGGTAGCATTGTAGAAACACGGCTAAATTCCGTGCCAGAAACCTGGGGTCTAAAACTTAGAGAAGCTATTTAAACACTCTTATATTTAATAATATAAAGAATAAAAATAAAAATATAAAATATAATCTTACAGGCCTATTGTTAGAATTGCTTGAGAAAACAGATGAAATTACAGACAATAAATTTCATTCCCTTTCTTTAACCCCACCCCTCACCTAAGAAGAGGCTTTATGAATCGGTTTCAGTTTTTCTTTGCATATTCCAATAATTCTGCTGCTATTTATGACTTGCTTTTCTAAAACTGAAAGTACTATGGGTGACAAAGTGTTGGAATATTTGAGCTGTTCACACCGAGTTTCGCATTGTCCTGGTAACTAGCTTTCTTTGATTACTTCCTTAGAAGTGAACTCCGGTCCCTGCTGCTGATGGTGTGATCTTTGTGCTTACTTTCCTCCAGATAAAGGCTGAAAGAAGAGAACTTTAGGAAAAGTTTCAGCTCTTGTAATTCTGTGACCTCCACCAAGTTTTATTCTGCTTTGATAGTGCACCACCTCAGAGGTTTCTCAAAGAAAAATAATTTTGCCTTTGACAGCAGCAGATAAAGGACTGAATTTAAAAAGTAGCAGGCAGCACTTCCTACTTCCCACAGGGTGGATGCCAGACGACCAGCCCGACGTGGTGATGACTCTTCTTTCCCATCTCAGCATCTCTCACCCTTGGGCCCCTTATGTCTCCCCCATCTCTCCTGGAGGCCTGTCGTTTTCCACAGCGTATTTATGCCTTTTTCCTAACTTTGCAATAATTCCAACAGTGTATAAAAAGACTAAGAAAGCTAAGTAGATGTTTGGCCACTGTCTAGATCTACCCTTCTCAGACTTTAATATGTATGTAAATGACCTGAGGATTTGTTAAAAGGCAGACTCTGATACAGGGTTCTCCAGTTCCTAAATTCTAAAAAGTTCCCAGGTGATGTTACTAGTCCTAGAATCACACTTTAGGTGGCGAGGGTTGGGACTATTCTATAGACTAAAATGACCCCGTGTATTATATTTTCATTTCTTTAAAAAAAAATGTCTCTTTCTGACATTTTCCACAAATAAAATCAGTCTTATTTCAAAGCTGAAATTTCCAAAAAGGCAATTCATTGTTCCTATAATTATTCAATTCTTTTGTGACTTCTCTCCATCATGATTTATACATTCATAAAATTGGCAAAAAAATCTATGCTATGATGTAAAATATTGAATTTTGGCAGGCTGAACATCACAATTTAACTTTTTTAAAGATTTTATTTGTCAGAGAGAAGGCACAAGCAGGGGGGAGCGGCAGGCTTATGGAGAAGCAGGCTCCCTACTTAACAAGGAGCCTGATGCAGGACTCGATCCCAGGACCCTGGGATCATGACCTGAGCTGAAGGCAGATGCTTAACTGACTGAGCCACCCAGGCATCCCCACAATTTAATTTTGAAAACATAAACATATAGGAGAATAGAGTAAGCTATGTTACATAGTCATCACAATGATCAGATTATTTAAAAACCATTTCTCCATATTTATAGCATATAATAAGCTTTTTTCGTGTGTGTTCTAGAAACAAAGTTTACATGATCTAAAATATCGCAATGCTTGAAAAATCCTACAACAGATAACTACTAGTTATCAAAATTAGTAAATTTACAAAAACCATTTCTCAGTCCTAGGTGAAGCAACCTTTATTTTTTTTTTCCTCTTTTAAGACTGTCAAGATCCCTTAGTATTCAAAAATCTTTCTACTGGCTATAAAAATGTAAAATATACACCTATATACTAACAATATGGTTAGTTCAGAAATTAAAGAATCTGACTTATGACTATAGCAGCCATCATCTACTCAAAGATTAAAGAAAATTTTGAAGATTTAAAGTGGTATCCTGAAATTCAACATTGCTTCATCTTATAAAAAGTATATACACTCATCCCCCTTCCCTTAGAAATATATGCTAGATTTCTTTTTCATGCAAGCCCAACAAAGTCCTGAGCTCCTGGTGAAAACTAAAGGGCAACAGCAACAACAAAAAATTTTATTTAAAAAAATAGTACTTTCAGGATTTCTCTTTTATCTGAACATTTATCGTACTTTTCCTAATAGAAGAGGGAGGGAGCGAAAGTTCCCGGTTTACCTCCGTGTATTATTGAAGGAAATATCTTCTGCAGTCTTAATATTAAGGGTGGTATGATGAGAGCTCAAGAGGAAAAAATATGGGGGTCAGACTGAGGTAAACAAGGTACCGGGGAGACAAGAGTCTGAAGAGAACACACTGGTCTATTATAGGAAAGATTCGAGATGTTTGCCCTTCCTTATGTCCCAGAAGAGCATTGTAAGTCCAAAGAGCTCAGTTCTATTATATAAATTTTAAGGTCAAATTTTAACCCTACACAATCAGTTTCAAATTATGTAAAACTTCAATAAGTTTTCCTATTAAGAAACTACAACATCATGCAATTTGAAATGACATTCGAATAAGAAGGCCTTATTGCAATATCAGTAATACCAAGGACTCTGTAGATTGGTTTTTTTAAATGTTACACTGGCTGAGTATCTTGGGCTGAGGTAGAACACTGCATTTGGGAAATTCATTTGCCTCTAGTGCATTATTTATCTTGCAAGAGTAGTTTATTTCTTATCTTAAATAAGTCACCAACCGTTTAATAATGTGGAAAATATAACACAGATGACCCAATTCATTTTGCTAAGCCAAGGAAACTGAAAGAAATGAAGCTGTTACAAGGCAACTTCTTTATGGAGAAGAAGATATTTCTTTTTTATTAGCTCCATCTGATGGTTGATCTGGTTTTTACACACTGCCCGGCTATAAATTCCCAACTGTAATTTTATTGTTTTCTCTCCCACTCTTCTATCAGAAAGATGTGCTATATTGAGAAAATGCTGTTTAGTTGATTATGGGCCTAATTACTTTATTGAATTTCGCAGAGTATTTACTATTATAAAAAGCATTCATGCTTCCCCCCCCTTCTTTTTTTCCCCTTAAATTGAGAAGGACAAATTTCACCGATTAAAACAGTATAAAATTTGAAAAATGGAAATATTGTTGATATTGTCCTATAATGTGCATCTTCATACACACCTCTCAGATAACCATAGCTGGCGCCTTTGCCTAATTTATGTTAAGCATGTACACATGCTAACACATTTTAAACACATAAAAATGACTATTTTCCTTATTCATTTTTTATACTAATGAATGCATTTGAAAAAACCCTATTTATATACTATACCATCTTAATGCTATCAGAGGAATGCATGCTTGAAAATACAGTTTTTCTAGTGCAGAAAAAAGAGCTCAGAATTGAAATGTCTTTGAAATATATAACTGGATTTAATCACTAAATAGTAAGTAAGTTGAGGAAAAGACTATACCTCAGGATCATATTCCCATAATTGATTTCCTCTCATGTGGTGGCATTTTAGCATGATTACAGGTCCACTGAGTCTAGACACGTCCAAGCATAAGTCATCGGTTCGGATTTCTTTGTCAGCAGTATAAGAAAATACCTGAAAATATAAAATTCAACTGATGAAATAATCCCCTAAAAACAAAAAAGTCACAGTATAGCAGAGTTCTCTGTGGAAACATTCATATCAACTTGTGTTTTCAAACGGTCTCTGCTGTGTGATCTTGAGAAACTGAGTTCGCATCTCTCAGTCCCTTTCCTCAACTGGAAAATAGGGACAGTGTTATCTGTGTTAAAGGTTTTTGTGAAGCCTCAATTTAACAAATTATTAAACACATTATTTGCCGGCACCGTATTTCCTGCCCTGTACTTGGCTTATATATCTCACAACAGACTCAGTAAAATAAAGTTAACTATAGGGATATAGTTATATATATGTATATATATATGTATAGATATAACTATACAGCCCTTGTTCTCACCACATGACCAATTCCCTAATTCTATAGAGAGAACGGTGTTTTTCATGAAGACATTTAAATCTTTCTCTCCATAAGAACATCATGTAAATTTTATTAAATACTGTCAGTGTGTTTCCAAACATTGTAGAATGAGCTTCTCTAGAGACCTCATTAAAAAAAGGTAGGCTCTATACTTATCTTTATCATATGATTATAGCTGGTTTTGGCTACAGTACTTCTCAAAATAGCCCAGAAATGTTACGGTGGATTGTAGATTCATTGTTAGCTAACTTGAACTGATACTATAATAATCTCTATTTTTTAAACTCCTGGTATGAATATTTTATTTATAACATTGACTATTAAAGGGTCACAAGAGCTATTAAGTTAATAATTATGGAAGTTATTTTCTTCTGTTTGCTCTGATAAGCATGCTTCAGTATTCTGTGGGTATTTTTTTCCTTATAATGTCAAGAGGTAGTGTAATGAGGAAGGTTATTTGAGGATCTTTTAGTTTTCCAAAACAGACTGGTAAAATTAGAGGAAGTCAGCTCAATATTACCCTATAAACTCTGGAGCCCTAGTGTGTAAGCTGAACGAGTTAGTCTTGAAAGGGTTGGCTCTCCAGAACTGACTAAGGGCTTCCCTGAAAATCATAGGTGGTAGGAGAAAAACGCAAAAGAACTTCTTCACAAAGATGTAAAAACTTGAGAATATATGAAGTTCATTTAATTAAACTATATAAAATATAGATCTCATGTATGGCATTCAGGAAAAAAATTCCTATCTTTAGTACTTTTTAATAAAGATTTTATTTATTTATTTGACAGACAGAGATCACAAGTAGGCAGAGAGACAGGCAGAGAGAAGGCGGGGGTGGGAAGCAGGCTCCCTGCTAAGCAGACAGCCCGATGTGGGGCTCGATCCCAGGCCCCTGAGATCATGACCTGAGCTGAAGGCAGAGGCTTAACCCACTGAGCCACCCAGGTGCCCTTAATATTCACACTTTTAATGGAAATTATGATTAAATTAAGAGAATAAAAGAAACACCTATCAGATAATTAGTACTATATCCTTTCCAAACATGGTCTTCATTAATACAATATTTAATTTCATATAAACATATTTAAGTAAATGAATCTAGTAATAAACCTTAATTTGAAGGAGGGAAATTTCTAGAGAAATTTCTTTAATCTTTTGTTTTAATGTGAAGTGTAATTTTCCACATAGAAATTATACTTTTAGTTGTATACAGATGCCAATGTAAATGGAAACACCAAAGTATCCATATTTGCCACTAATTTTGTACACATTTGCCACTAATTTTGTATAATTATGGCCTGAACAATGATTTCTCCTCAGATCTCTTATGATAGTTTGGAGACTTTACCTGTTGAGAGAAGTCAACCACATTCTTTGCTCCTTAATTCCTAACTTTAATTCATTTATGGTCAATCAGTAGCTATTTTAAGTGATTTATATTCAAGAAAGATATATTTGTAGAATATTTTCTGAGCTTATATATATCTGAAGTTATCTTTCTTTGGCCTTTGCACTTGAAAAAAAAATACTTGGCTCACAAATAATTTTTCTTTAAAAAAATCTGTATAGGGATGGCTGAGTGGCTCAGTTGGTTAAGTGGCTATCTTCGGCTCAGGTCATGATCCCGGGGTCCTGGGATTGAGCCCTGTGCTGGGGGGAGTCCCTGCTCAGCAGGGAGCCTGCTTCTCCCTCTCCGTCTCCGTCTCCCAGCTTGTGCTCTCACTCTCTCTCTTCAAATAAATAAATAAAATCTTAAAAAAAATCTGTATATAATGCTTTCATTATTTTCTGGCATTAATTAATTGGTTAACAAATCCTAATGAATAATTAACAGGATTAATTTATTTTTCATACCTGAGAATCTCATTTTTATGCAGAGGTGTTCCTAAGATTGTTTATATTCTGTATAATAATAAAATGTGCAGCAGTATACATATGTCTTTCTTGATTTTTACCTGGAAATTATTAGGCTTGATCTCAATTATTTACCCTTTATATCTATTATCTTTTTACCCATAATTGTCATCTTCATGCTTTTTATATCTCCTACTGCAGGAGGTTCATGGGACTCACTTTGGGACAAATGAAAATTTTACATGCAAAGTACTTTGTAGAGATCCAGGTACACAGATAGCAGTGGCTGACAGCTAGCGTTATCACGCCAGGCCTAGAGGTGCTCCCAGGATATGGCCTTGTATATGGATTCCTGCCTTGATAGTAGGTCCAGTTCCCAAAGAATTTTAGAACAGGAGCCCACCAGGTTCGGCTCTTGCCTAGGGATCAGCACACAGTCTTGAGGAGGGGCTCTCATACCAGTGACAGACTGTCCTGACCCTTGCAGCCTATATAGTCAGCCTCTACTGAGTTTCTTACGACTTTGGGGACAACCTCACATCTCATTTTAGATTCTCCAGGAAGTGAGGACTCCCTACGGCTGTTACCTGTGTCAGTACCCCCACATCTCAGTTTGGTACGTGTAGTTCCTGGCAGAGTATCTGGCTGACCTGCTCTCCTGTTGCAGTTAAAACACCGAGGCCTGATTATAAGGTAAGATTTTCAATTCTGAACACATATGAAGCACATTAACTTAAGCATCACACATGGTGATGGCTTTACAAGATCGAGTCCCTCATTAGTGAAGTCTACTTGTACGTTCCTTTACAAAAATTGGACACTATTCCCCCCTTTCTAGTTACCACTCAAATTGCTTTATCACTGGTTATCAATACTGATTTCTCATGAAAACCAGAAGTGAGTTAACACAAATACTAGATTTAGCACGTACTGCAGTTGCTGCAATGCCAGGATGATTCTAGTAACAATGCATTAAATCAAAGTCTCATCACTTTAAATGAAGGGGACTAGAAGCAGAGTAAAATAATCAATCTCAGTGTCCTTCCATCCACTATAAAAGAGGAATATGGAGAAAGTTAACATTAACTGAGCACCTATATGTGTTAGAAACGGTGTGTGACACAGTTCATACATATTATATTAAATAAGTTTGTCCTGTTCCATTGTACAATTACATTCATATTCCTATGTGTATCAACTTAACATTATTGCAAAGCGTAGTAAGCAGAGCTTCTTACATGAACTGTATAGATGCAATAATTTATGGTGCTTTGAATATTCCGTTTTGCACTAATCTTCACATTTGTTCTAACACATAAAATTATCAGCCATCTAGCACTACACATCTTCTGTAGTCTGCTGGTCACACTTGCTCTAGAAACAACCACCACAGAGGCCAATTTTACTCAATTGTTCTAGGTTCAGCTATCTTATAAGAAGTGATAGATCCTTTGTTCCGTTTTTGTGGGCCCTTCTAAAACTACTCTGATGACTACAACAATGCAGTTTTTATTGTCTTCTATTACATTAGTTTGCTATGGCTTCCAGGACAAAGTACCATAAACTAGATGGCTTTTAATCTCCTCAGAGAACTGGAGGCCACAAGTTCTAGATCAGGTTATCAGTGCAATTGGTTTCTCCTGTGGACCTCTCTCTTTTGCTTGTGAATGACCATTTTTTCCCTGTGTCCTCCATGGTCTTACTTTGATGCCTGTGTCCTGATCAATTCTTCTTATAAAAACAACATCCATATTAGGTTAGGGACCACTTTAATTATCTCAATCACATCTTTAGAGCTCCTGTATCTCCAAATGTCACGATCTCAGATACTGGGATTAGAGCTTCAACATACGAATGGGGAGGGGGACACAACTCAGCCCCTAACACCGTTACATTGAAGGAAATAATGCATCTTTCCCTACTCCTAGATGGAAACTATAAGTTTTTTTGCTTACTTGTCCAGGACCCCTAGGAATTCAGTTCAGAAATTAGAATGATCTGTTTAACATTAGTAATCGAAATTCTGAAAGGAATGTAATCCCAAATCTCCTTTGCTTGAAATTGGATGTGCTTTAGGCTGGAAGCCTGCAGTGGGATAGGGCTTGGTGAACTTCTCTATTTTACCATCTTGAGAACTTCTTTTCTTTCTTATCTGTTTTGCCCACTCCCATATTCCTGAAGGCTGCTAACTGGGTTTTGATTCCCCCAGGGTCATAAAAGCCTCTGTAAGACTAAACTGTCTCTTGATAACTCCTTCCCGATCTCTGGCATGGCAGAGATTTCAAGCTCCTTCTCCTGGGAGCATTTATGGTTCTTGGGAGATTCTCATTACTAAGCACCTCTCACTGCATGCTATGAAGATGACAATGCGTGTTTTGTAAGTGGGCCACTTCTTACGACTTGAGCAACTTGGGGAGGCGAGCTGACTCAGGCGGTAGAGTCACTTCAGTTGTCACAGGCCAGCTTTACGATGTGTGAGTCAAGTTACAGCCTGCCACATTCCCCAAGAGCACCAAGCACACAGCAAACAAGTGCTTAAAATGGTGTTCTGTGTAATTTGCAGGGCCTAGTGCCAAATGCAAATGCAGGATTTACTGTTCAAAAATTAAGGCTTTCCAATTGTAGGGCTCTGCTTGAGGGCATGGGTTGCACAGCCAGGAAGGTACCCCTGCCTTGAGTCCTCCTCAGTAAGGTTTGTCCTTGGAAACTAGAATCCCACCCCCTCTTCTCTAGAGGGAGGGCAACTGCTCTTTTCATAGAAAACCCGAATCTCGTGATACCTCCTGTTATGGGTTGAATTGTGTCCCCCAAAAGAAATGCTGAAGTCCTTCACCTCTAAGCACCTCAGAATGTGAATGTATTTGGAAGTAAGGTCATTGCAGATGGGATTAGGTAAGTGATGAGGAGATCATACTGGAGAGGGTGGAGGCCTAACCCGAAATGGCTGGTGTCCTTAGGAGAAGACAGAGATGGAGACATACACAGAAAAAAAATGCCTCCGTCAGAGCAATGCATCATCACAGGCCATGGGGATTGCAGGCGAACACCACAAGTTAAAGGCAGCAACAAATGCTTCTCCCTTACAGGTTTTGGAAGAAATAAGCCCCTCCTGACACTGTGATTTCTGACTGTAGCCTCAAGTACTGAGACACAATGAACTTCTATTGCTCACGCCAAATGGTTTGTGCAAGTTTGTTATGACGCCCTAAGGAACTTACATGCCTCCTTTGATTCTGTATGATGGTTGAAGGGTCTAAAAGTCATGGAAGTAGTTTCCAAAGTGTCTGCAAATTCTGCATAGAGAAGTCTGATTTTAGATTTCACATCTATTTTATCTTGCTGTCTGGGCTGAAATTTTAACATTCAGTTATGATTTCCAAAAGCATCAATCATTTTTACAACCATTTTTCTATTGAAATGTATCCTCATAAGGTGGTTCTTGACTTTGATGAAGTGAATTACCTGCTTTTTTTTTTTAAGATTTTATTTATTTATTTGACAGAGATCACAAGTAGGCAGAGAAGCAGGAAGAGAAAGAGAGAGGGGGAAGCAGGCTCCCCGCTGAGCAGAGAGCCCGATGCGGGGCTCGATTCCAGGACCCTGAGATCATGACCTGAGCCAAAGGCAGAGGCTTTAACCCACTGAGCCACCCAGGCGCCCCGAATTACCTGCTTTTATTGTAGACTTTACAGGGACCAGATTAATTTCTGTCTCTGAACTGATGTACTCAAATGAGTTTACGAACAATTCCTAACATATAAAAGGTGACAGCCAATTTCAGTCTCAGTTCTTTACAATCTTAACATTTTTTTCAGAGAATGTAAGCATTTTCATTACTTCACATACGCATGTGGTTTGTTCTGGATTTTTCACTTTGGGGAGTATGTTCAAAGGCATTTATGTTCACCCCTTTGAAAAATCTGAAATTTGAAAAACTGCAAGCAAATTTTGCTCAGATTTGTAGCATAAGCAGCTGCTGGCAAAACTGTCGAAGCAAAGCAAGATGCAGAGCTGGTTCACTTGTTCTGTGAAGAGGCTCAGGAACCAAACGCCCTCTGCTGGCTCTGCATTGCTATAGGGGTTCTTCCATCTTAACAGGAAGAAATACCTTGCAATACACACTAATTTTCATATATTTACATTACGCTCATATATATCCTATGTGTGTTTAAAAGGCTCGTAAGTGCGTTTGATTCAGCTTTATTATAGAGGTGGTGATTTTTCTAGATGAATTTATGAATTTATAAAGCACTTCTGTTGAGTTCTTCCTATTTAGTGTAAAAGTTCAGTTTGAAGGGGCTCTGTCACTATATGTCAACTGCTTCGCTTTCTCTTTGAAGAATCTTAAACCAATGGAGTTACAGGATTCACATACTTGGCCAGAGCCACTTAGTGACTAAAGTTTCTCTGGACCCCAAACTCATTGGTTATTTTTCTTTCACTTGACTACACTGCCTCTTACATCCTATCACTTCGTTGCTTTGGAACTTTGGGCCCTCTAGCAGATTGCTTTAGGTAACTGAAGTGCAGTCAGTTTGAGAACTCTGTTAACAAGAATCCAGAAGGATAAATTATTTTAAAAAGCTCTCACATACATTCTAATAGTTTTCTCCCTCCCTCATTCTGTAAAAATGGCCCAGGTAAATTTATATTGAAAAAATAAGAAAAATTGTTTAACAACAAAAATTAGACCTTCAGCAATGTGATTTTTATCTCAGAATGTTCTGACTGTATGTCATCCCATCGTGAAATTAGTATGAGGAATGCGTAGATGGAGCTGAGTTCATCAATGGAGCTGCCAAGGAAAGAGACTTCTGCTCCCATGTAGGATGTTTTTCTGCCTTAACTGATTTCAGGCTTCACCTCTGGCCTGTCAGCTCAGTGGTCTAGGTAGAAGCAGGTAAGTAGGTAGCTTCTATGTGGTCTTGATTTATGTGCCTAGATGGTATCTATGGTCTTTTACAGATTTAATGCTCTCAAACTCTATTGCTAAAAGTAGGATGTGGGGGGTGCCTGGGTGGCCTACTCAGTTGGGCATCTGCCTTGGCTCAGGTCATAGTCTCAGGGTCCTGGGATGGAGCCCCGTCTGCTTCTCCCTCTCTCTCTGCGCCTCCTTCCTGCTTGTGCTCTCTTTCTCTCTTTCATATAAATAAACAAAATCTCAAAAAAAAAAAAAAAAGGGATGTGGGTGTGCATCTCATGTTTAGTATTTTCATCCTGTCCTCAACATCGTCCAGGATGCATTAACTCTTTCTCTTTTTACTTTGATATAACTGTATATTACAACTTTACATTTCTGAATTGGTGATCAGCAAGTTACCTCATCTTTCCATCCCTGACTGGGTATGTTCTGCTCTCATCACAAGAACTATCCTAATTCCACTTTGCCCAGAAAAAGACTACTACCCAACCTGAAGTTCTAGTACATTTTTCACTTTCTTCTTGTATCACTTTAACTACTCTCACCTACTTATTTGCATTGTATTGCAGGCATGGCATCAGTTGTGCATATCTTTTTAAATTTAATTAAATTTAATTAATTTATTTATTTTTAAAGATTTGTTTATTTATTTGATGGGGGGATGGGGAAGTGAGAGCGTACAAGCACGGGAAAGGGCAGAGGGAGAGGGAGAAGGGACTCCCCACTGAGCAGGAAGACTGATGTGGGGCTTGATCCCAGGACCCTGAGATCATGACCTGAGCTGAAGGCAGACACTTAAGGCTGAGCCACCAGGCATCCTACTTTACTCTGTCTTGAAGGGTTTTCAAGGGAGTCTATAATTCAAGATATCTAATACATAAACATTATGTTCCAGCTATTCACATTTAACTATTGTAGTACTAAAGAATATAAATTGCAAATTTAAGCCCAATTGTATATCTCACTGGATACACTTGAACGTGAAGATGTTGTTCTTTATGTGACTGTGGCAGAATTCTCAGATGGCCCCAAGATTCCTATCCAATATACATGCCCTTCATAAACACCCTCCCCTTGAGTGTGGGTGAGACTACCACAACAGGAAAGTCACTCCATAATTACTTTATGTTACATAAGACCTAGAATTAGCCAACTTAAAGTGTGAGATTTTCCTACTGGCCTTGAAGACACACACAGTCTTGTTTTAGAGGGGGCCAGCATAGGAAGGGAACTAATAGCTTCCCCACTGGTGGGAGGAGGAACTGGCAGAGAGCCAGAAAAACAAAACAAAACAAAACAAAAAAAACACAAAAAGCCATGCACCATAACACAAAATTATTGGAGCTCAGTCCTCCAACTGCAAGATACTAAAATCTGCTGATAACCAGGAACCTCGGACTCTGACCCTCCAGTGAGGTCTCAACTCTGGCCAACACCTTGATTTTAATTCTGTGAGATCCCAAGCAGAGAACCAGCCATGCTTTGCCTGAATTAGACCCACAGAACTGTGAGATTAGTAATTTTGTGTTGTCATAAGCCACTAAAGTTGTAGTATCTTGCTATACAACGGCAGAAAACGGATACAGTGAGTGACCATCAGGAAAAAGGAAATACATACAAAAATTACAATTATTCTTACCATGTGGAGTATCTTCTCCCGTGCTATGACCCTATCATTTATTCATTCAATCGATCATCCATCTATTTATTCAACACATACTTTTGAGCATGTTAAATGCTTCAGACCTTATCTGAACCATACAGGCTCTTCATGAAACTGAATTCAAGACACCAACACCTAATAGGGTGCCAACATTTTTCTAAAAGTTTCCTCCACTCTTCCAAACCGCCTTGAACTTTGTTCTCCATGTTCTCATTGTAATGATTTTCTGGATTATTTTCCTCTTGATGGTATTCTCTGCTATATTTCCTCTGATCATATCATTCCTTAAATATTTATTTTCTGAAGAATTTGCCCTCACACGTATTGACTGTAAGGAAAGTCAAAGGGATTATTGGATGGGATAATTTCCTTCAGTCATAGGCAATTTAATATCTACTTTCCCTCGATCACTACCTCATTGGTTGGTACCATGGAGCACCAAGATAATTGGTCTTTGAGGTTCTTATTGATTTATGCCTGCAAATGTAAAGTAGACATAGCAGCAATAACATATATCATTCATGTGACATCTATATAAGCTAGTATATTTGTTTTAGTGTTTTATCAGCCACAAATTCATGGTGAAAGAATTTGTGCCATCCTTTATGAATATAATTTTACTGGTATTTTGGTAAAATTTCCTCTTTTTTTTTTTTTTCCTAAATATTTATTTGTCAGAAAGAGAGCAAGAGTGACAGAGTGAGAGAGCACAAGCAGGGGGAGCAGCAGGCAGTAGGAGAAGCAGGCTACCCACTAAGCAGGGAGCCTGATGCGGGACTCAATCCCAGGACTCTGGATCATGACCTGAGCCTAAGGCAGACGCTTCACTGACTGAGCCACCCAGGCATCCCGTAAAATTTCCTGTCTTAAAAGGTATTCCTTATATCATTAGATACTTCTAGGAAGTCTGGTATATGGCATATATAACTAGATAAAAATTATTAAATATATAAAAAAACCTCTAAAGGCGAATTATAATGTCCTGGATGGCACAAAGATATACTTACTGTGAATCAGTTACAACTGCCTCTGATCTGTAAAGGTAAACTACTCTTTAGGTTATATTAGACATAATTAAAAAAAATTAAACTCCAGATTATTATAACATTTGCACTGGATGCAAATAAAACTAAACTTTTCTAGGTGGCTTCAAGCTTAAAGTAGTCCTTTTATTTTAAGATTTTATTTATTTATTTGACAGATAGATCACAAGTAGGCAGAGAGGCAGGCGGAGAGAAGAAGGGAAGCAGGCTCCCTGCTGAGCAGAGAGCCAGATGCGGGGCTCAATCCCAGGACCCTGGGATCATGACCTGAGCCAAAGGCAGAGGCTTTAACCCACTGAGCCATGCAGGCGCCCCTTAAAGTAGTCCTTTTGATTTATGGCATTCATCATGGCTGCAAACAAAGGCCAGGCTCTACTGAGTTTGCAACTGAAACAAAGATTCAAGTGCAAGTAGTCTGGCCATTCGATGATCTCAGAAAAGACTAGTAGGTGAACAGGGAAGGAAAAAGAACTAACAGAGGGTACATTACAGATTAATTATGCTGTGGGTAACTGGAGTTTAAACCTTTAGGGATCTCTGGTGGAGAACAAGCAGTCCCATGGAAAAGTGAAGAAGCTGGGATAACATATGCCATATGCCCTCCATTGGCTTGAGGTGTGTTTCCAGGTAGAATTAACTCCCCAGGAATAACTAGGTGGGCAAAGTGGCCTCTGGCAGTGAAAGACTACTCTGACAGATGCTCAGGCAAAGGGACAGAGGTTCTGTCTGGATTTGGATGCTATGATGCAAGCAAATGGAAGGAGAGAAAGTACACACCATTTGGGGAGTACCTGCTGTGAGGATGGAAGTCATTTTAAGTATATTGTTTATGGAGATATGATAGACCACATATCATATGTTATAGATTTTTTAGTGATCTTTCAAGCTAAGCATTGTATTTCCTCCTCTACAAACGAGGAACAGGGTGCATGAAAAGATCAAACAGATTCCCCCACTTCACTCAGTTTATGGGAACCTGTCTTTGAAATACAGTCTATCAGCCCCCAAATCCCATGCTCTTCCACACACTTAACATCTGCTTCTTGGATATTTAAAGAATTAAACTCTGGACTATTCAGATTTCACTGTTTTTCCCTAAAGTGTCCATCTGATCCCATGTTCATATTTTTCCAGGATCTCATCTGATACCACATTACATTTAGCCATCAGGTCTCCTTAGCTTACTCTGACCAATGCTCAGACTGTCATCTTTTTGATGACTTTGATAGTTCTGAGGAACACTGTTTAGGTATTTTACAGACTGTCCCTCTGTGTGGGATTGTCTAATGTTTATCTTGTGGTTAGAATGTTTTTGAGACAATGACCATGAAGGTGAAGGACCATTCTCATCACATCATATCAGAAGTGTAGGGTGCCAACATGACTCACGATGCAGAGCCCTGGTCACTTACCCAAGGGAGAATCGGCCCTGTTTCTCCACCATGAAGTTATAACCCCACCACCAGCTTTCATGTTTTACTGTTTGAAAGCAAGTCAATAAGCAGAGTCCACATGCAAGGTGGGCAACAGAGTTAAATTCTACTTTCTGAAAGGGGGATTATCGACCTAAATTACTTGGAATTCTTCTTTACAGGAGATCTTAGAAATCAATTTTAACATGTCTCTAAAAACTTGAGTCTAAAATTGGGACCATATCTTTATATTAGATTGGTCTGTAACACACTAAGACTTGTGTAATAAATCTCGTTTGGGCCATTTGTTTCACTGGCAAGATGAAGACAAGTTCTCTTTAATAGATGGAATTATAATGTGACCACTTTTGCCACATAGAAGTGGCATTTGCTCTTAGCCATGTGTAAGACATGGATTGAACACTGGCCCCTGAGAGCTTTAAAGACCACTTTGATCATTCCTTGATGTTGCAATGAGCATAAAATGTGCTTCTGAATTTGTCAGGTTTATTTTATTTTATATTTTTGCAGAAGGAGTGTCTCTTAAAAAAATTCTGCATTTCCCCACCAGATGCACATGTTTTACTTCTTTTAAATATAAAGAGCATCCCCATATCTATTTAGAGAGTTAGCAGCTAGAAAGTTGGAGTAGGAATATACCTATCTGGTAGGTTTTCATTAGAAGACTAAGGTCTTTTATTAAAAACTGGAATGGACGCTAGGCTGTTTCTATGGTAACTTACTGAAGCCTTTTTTTTTTTCTTTAATGGAAAGGTATCAGTTCTGTATATACTACATGTGGCTCCTTGCTCTCTATTGGATCAAGTCCTTTGATAAAAGAATAAAAGAAATGAACTGAAAGAAAGTTATATAGTCTGTCCCTGCTTGTGGTGAAATTATACTTGGGTAATAAATAACAAGAATAAAAAGCCCTTTTCATTTTTGCCTGTATTCACCATGTCATTTTTAATAACAGAAGTTCACGTCCAAGTATTTTCATGAGGTTGTATTAGGAATAGGCTACAAGCTTTCTTTTGACCACCTTTGCAGTCTGAAAGCTCTTTGCTTCTTTTGTCCCTTCAAATCAAAATTCCCTTGCTTGACATTTACATTCTATTATAATCTTAGCTCTTCTACTTATAAAACTTAATGTTCCACTCTCCTCAGTCCAGGCCTTCTCTTCAGTTTGGACCAGTATCCCCGCTGTCCTTGCAGACACGCCATTCTCTGTGCTTACTGACAGCTCTGTGAAGCCTTTCAGACCCACTCCTATTCTTATCAGAGGTTTCGCTGAATGCCTCCTAAGGCATAGCAGTACACAGACTTTTTGTTTCAACAATGACTGTTTTGTATTCTCATTTGGATTGAGTATAGGGATTGTGTGCCTATTTGTTTATTTAGATTTCATCTTGTAAAAAAGTAGAAGTAGATTTAAACAGAATTTTACATATATATGTAACATACACACAGAGAGAAATAAGAGAGAAAAAATTCATCTGCATAAAAATGGTAATGTTTAAAAGAACAAAAGAATTCAAATAAGGCCAATATAAATATTTTGCCATAAGATATTATTAATTTTCTCTGGATAAACCAAAATATTATTAATTTTCTCTGGATAAACCATGTGTCTGGCAGCAAAAAAGAAAAGGAAAAATCTGTTTCTCAGGAGACAACTCTTCCTAATAATGCAGTATTAAATTCTCTTTGGGACACTCATGGAAGAATTCCATGTTATGTAACAAATAGCATCTTTACCAACTTCCCTATACACAAAAAAAGAATTTGAGTTCTGGGTATATTTTCATATTCCTCTTGGTGCCCATACATTGCTGGGTATACGTATGGTGTTCAAGGAATTCTTGATTAACAGAGTTTTTCTTTAAATCATTAGGTTTTGGTGTCTGACAGATTGCCTAAAATGTTCACATTGTTCTAAGACATTTTATATAAACAATTATATTATATATAATATGTATTATATATAATAAAACAATTATATATATAATTATATATAATATATATAATAAAATTTTATACATATATATATGTATTTATTTATTTATCCCCCCCTTAATTCTAGCTTTCTAAATTCATGTGTCTGCCCTTGGAACAAAGATTTCACAAATCATGTGGACTTGCTGCTCTTGCTTATCTAACAATAGGGATAAAGAATACTAGAACTGCTGAACATCTAGTTCAGCCATATCAATTACAGTATTAGAAACTAAAGGCCGAAAGGATAATGAACTTCTGTACAGCCACTGCTAAGAGCTGGATGTTTGTTTTTCCCCCTCTCCCTAATTGTTATGCTGACCCTAAAGGTCATGGCATTTGCAGGTAAGGTTTGTGGGAATTAATTAGTTTTAGATGAGGTCACGAGGGTGGAGTCCCAATGATGGGATTGGTGCCTTACAGGGAAAGGAAAAGAAAGGAGAGACCAGAGCTAGCTCTCTTTCTGTCACATGAAGACACAGCCAGAATGTGGCAGCATACCAGCCAGGCAAGTGTCCCTGCCAGAACCTGACCATGCTGGCACCCTGATCTGGAACTTTCAGCCTCCAGAACTGAGAGAGACATGTCCATCTGTTGTTGAAACCACCCAGTCTACGATCTTGTGTTATGGAAGCCTGAGCAGACTAAGATACGCAGAGAGCAATTTTGACACTCAGGTCTTCGGCCGTTATGTTAACTTCTTACCAAAACTGACTCAGATCAAGTATGATGTAGTATAATAAGGTATATGAAAAACGAAACCCATTTATGATACCTACTAGGGTTACTCTGAGAATCAAATTCTAATACATTTAAAGCATCTGATAAAGGTGTACTAGGGGAATAGTGTTCAATATAGAACAGATTCACCCCACTCACTGTCACAGGCTACTGGGACCAAAAATTCATGCTCTATTCTTAAAAGCTTTAAAAACAGAAATAACTAAACCAACTCATGCTGCTGATCTGTGCTTTAATTTAGTGTAGAATGCAATTAATCTTAGAAAAATATTTTACGCAAAGAAGGAATTATTGGTATATTTCTGTTTAAATAAAAATGATAGTTTTTAATGGTGAGAATAGATTATTAACTAGGACTGCCTACTAAAATGAGAGAGAACTGTTCATGGTTTATACAGAAAACCAATGACATTCCCATGATATCTGAGACACAATTCTTATTTATTTGACACAAAGAATATAGAATTCGGACCATTAAAATATAAAAGGCATTTTGTTGATATTTTGTCACTGCTGTTACACCTACATTTCTAACCATGCAAAATATTTATGGAATATATACTTACTCTAAAACATTTTGTTTTCTGTCACACAGATATGTAAGCTTGCCTTTAGTTGGTTTATCTTCATAATATCTTATATATGATAACTCTTTTCCTTTCTTTCTTTTTTTTCTTTGAGAGAAACAGAGATCAAGTGGAGGGGGTGGGGGGAGCAGAAGGTTAGGGAGAGAGAAAATCTTAAGCAGTCTCCACAGTCAGCCTGGAGCCCAGTGCAGGGCTTGATCTCACAACCCTGAGCTCATAACCTGAGTAGAAACCAAGACACTTACCTGACTGACTTACCCAGGTGCCCTTGATAACTCCTTTCAAAAACTGGTGAGTATTAACTAAGGACCACTTTAAGAATCTTGGTGCTACAAAAATATTATACTTGGCATTTTATCTGGCCATAATATTTACAGATTTTATAGATTTTTCCTTTTCCCAAACTTTATGTTTCCTTCCCTGGCACTGGTTAGTCAAGCAGCTGAATATGAATTTCTTCATATTCTTACCGATGCTTTATTGTGCTACCTTTTCTTTCCTGGAAAAATCAAGCTTTCATAGTTGAAAGAAAAACAGAAACCTAGAAATACCCTTACCTGTTACTTCTCTTCTATAGAATTTAATAACTATGATAGAACTAAGAACTCTAAGAAAAGGAGTTTCTTAGGTACAGCTTTGCTGTACCTAAGAAAAATCAAGCTTTCATGGTTGAAAGAAAAACAGAAACCTAGAAATACCCTTACCTGTTACTTCTCTTCTATAGAATTTAATAACTATGATAGAACTAAGAACTCTAAGAAAAGGAGTTTCTTAGGTACAGCAAAGCAAGTAATTTTAAGGATGGATTCTGCTTCACTTCCGGTGAATATAAAAATAGGCTAGCCCACACTATTAATTTAGAAATCATAGACATTATTTACCTTACTTAGAAGCTAATAAAATGGCTTTTACTACTAGATTGAGCCAAGATGAAATTATTACATCACTTGCTATAAACAGCTTTACATGATAAATTAAAATAATTATTTACATCCTCAGTGAAATTTAGGTACACATGTGGTCTTAGTGGGGATAAACAGGAGATCATTTCAAAGGACCTTAATGTTCTTTATATATAGTAGATTCCTGCATTCACATTATTATTTCTTTTAATATTAAATATAGAAATGTCAGGAGGAAGATTACTTGAACAAGGAAGCAGCTCAGAGTAATGATAAGACTAAGGTGTTGAGTCAAGAAGAATTATGCATAAATCAGGAGAAAAGCACTTAAAGATAAAACGGAGAGAGGAATGAGGTTCTGAAGATTGAAACAGCGCAGAGGGGAAAAAACTCTGCTGGGACTGAATGGTTGAATGCAGACAAGCTTATGTTAGTAATGTTAGCAGAAAGCTTGGAGTGTGTCTACTTCACATGGGCTGCAGGGGAGATAAACGGGAACTGCGGGAACAGACTGGTGCTGCTAACATTTTTCTTCTGCTAGAGTTTTGTGCTAATGGCTTACCCTTCTCCATAAGAAAAGCTCTACTGATGGTGTGAGATAACAGAAGGGGGTGGGTAGGTGTGTGTGTGGGGGTGTGTGTATTGGGATTTTATTAAACTAGTATTAAACTTTCTCCTTTATGAGAATTGTGATATTTAACTTTTTAAGGGAGGTTTTAAAAAAAAAAATCTGGGAAACTCATTAGTAAAATGTATATACATTTACATGAATTTCCCAAAGACCTTAAAGTATTTTAACATTTAAGCCCTATAGAAATTTAATTTTAAGCTCTTTAGAGCATAGGCTAATATGATACACTATAATTAATCAATTAATCAACAGGATAAATATTTCTTTTGTCCTGCTATGTGCAGTGACATACTTTGATATCATTGTTGTTTCCTAAGATGACTTATTTTTTAAGCTTTTATTTATTTATTTGAGAGACAGCGAGAGAGAAAGCAGGAGCAAGAGGGAGAAGCAGATTCCCCACTGAGCAGGGAACCTGACTGACCTAGAGCTTGATCCCAGAACCCTGAGATCATGACCTGAGCCCAAGACAGATGCTTAAGGGACTGAACCACTCAGGTGCCCCCTAGATGACTTCTCAGAGACTGGTGTCCCTTTAAGTTTAGTCTAGTGTCCCTCCTTGTTGCTATCTTTACCAGGAATCAGAGTAGAAATTTTTATCATTTCAACACTAGGAAGGTGGCTTGTTTTTATATTATTTACACAATGAATCATATAACCAATTTTGTACTTATTAGCTAGAAAGCTCAAAGCCAAAGGTTTGGCTTATTTAAATGAAGGTGGGATTTCAGGGCATTAATTTTAAGTACTTTACAGTAAAATAGTAAAAGTGCTTTCTAGGTTAACTTGCACTGCCAATTCTTCCAGAGCTTTTGAAAAAAATGTCAGATGATAGATATTAATGATCATTATGTAGAGTTATATAAGATTACACCCAGAAGAAAAGATAAATCTAAGAAATGGCCAATATTAGTGCTCATTTTATAGGAAACCTTAAGAAAAAAAAATTTCACAATCTCTGAGTAACTCCTACCAGGAAAAGAAAGGGGTTGAACACAACAGATTTGCTCTTTGTTTTTATGCCAGAAAACACTCCAACCAGGAAAACTAAGCAGAATCACATCCTACGTTTAAGTTTAAGTTCCTGCAAATTTCAATCATTTCCAGGCTTACCAGATATTCCTTTAACATAAATAATACTGCTCTCCTCCAGCTTGCATGTATCCAGCTCATTTAAACATTTAATGAATGGGACATGCTCCTTCTTTCCTCTTAGGCCATTTCATTTCACTTGCAAATTTACCCTGGTGATTTTAATTCTATTGTGCAAACTTTACTAAAAGGGGACCAAATTAATGTAGAAAGGGCTTCTAAGTAATTATAATATTGATAAAAATGCAAACTGTAAAGTCAATTCATTTTTGTTGAATGAATGTATTCATTACAATCTGTGAGTACATCAGAATGCATTACTAAAATAATAAAACTCTTTCTAGGAGAAGGTCTGTAATAAGGCCAGGAAGTATTTTTTTTACCCTCAAAATTTGTTTACTATCATAAGGTTAGATTCTTCTTAAATATAAGTCGTCACATTTTAGAGGAGGAGACATTTGTTTGAAAGTATTGATAAAACTTAATGATCTCTTCTTTACCTTGGCAGAACACACAGTTTTAATAAATGGCTAGCGTAAGCTTCCCTAAAGGCTTCCTACCTTGAAAAATGGCTGTGAATCATTTACTACAATAAATTACATGGAATGTTTCCATATGCTTTCTAGCTGTCTCCAAATGAGTGGCTCCAGGGATAAAGAGAACATTATAAATGCATTTGCTAAAATATTAGTATTTTTCCATCATTTGATATATTTTTTTGTCTTTAGAAATAATGAGTACAATACGCATGCTTTTTCCCCCTTTTGACTAAAAAGATATTGCAATTCAAAGGGAAACACTCACCACTGGATTTTTAAAAATTTTATACTGATATTTGTTATTAAAGTAAAATCGTTATTTTATAAATATATTAATCTTATATCTAATTACAGGTATATTTTATATAAATTTTAAATAAAAAATAGTGTCAGATATATGACCAATAAGACTAAGACCTATTTGCCAATTTTGATATTGGCTCCTTAAAGCAGATGTAAATGCCATTTAAAAAATTAGCAAGACAGGAAACAACATGTGTTGGAGGGGATGTGGAGAAAGGGGAACCCTCTTACACTGTTGGTGGGCATGCAAGTTGGTGCAGCCACTTTGGAGAACAGTGTGGAGATTCCTCAAGAAATTAAAAATAGAGCTTCCCTATGACCCTGCCATTGCACTACTGGGTATTTACCCCAAAGATACAGATGTAGTGAAAAGAAGGGCCATCTGTACCCCAATGTTTATAGCAGCAATGGCCACGGTCGCCAAACTGTGGAAAGAACCAAGATGCCCTTCAACGGACGAATGGATAAGGAAGATGTGGTCCATATACACTATGGAGTATTATGCCTCCATCAGAAAGGATGAATACCCAGCTTTTGTAGCAACATGGATGGGACTGGAAGAGATTATGCCGAGTGAAATAAGTCAAGCAGAGAGAGTCAATTATCAAATGGTTTCATTTATTTGTGGAGTATAACAAATAGCATGGAGGACAAGGGGAGTTAGAGAGAAGGGAGTTGAGGGAAATTGGAAGGGGAGGTGAACCATGAGAGACTATGGACTCTGAAAAACAATCTGACGGTTTTGAAGGGGCGGGGGGGTGGGAGGTTGGGGGAACCAGGTCGTGGGTATTGGGGAGGGCACGTATTGCATGGAGCACTGGGTGTGGTGCAAAAACAATGAATACTGTTACACTGAAAAAAAAAAAAGTACCTCATTAAAAAAGAATGGTACTTCTGCAACAAAAAGAGAAAGCATAAAAGCAAGCAATGATTGAAATATATAAACTCTTTAAAAGTCTGTACTTGAAAACACACCAGAAACAAAATATCAAATCTGAAAAAAAAATCTGGAACACGTATCATGGAAGGTAATAATCTCAATAAAGTATTTTTATAAGTGGAGAAGAGAAACAAGAGCTCCCTCAACCACCAATGAAAATGTAAGCAAAGATAAAGGCAAAAAGCTGACTAGAAAATCTAAAAAGTATGGATGTCAATTTTTAAATTGCTTAAATGCATTAGCATTAGAGATATGATTTTAAAAAGATAAAATGTTTCTTCCATACTAAATTGGCAAAGATGAAAACAGAATAAAGCAAAAATACAATGACTGTTTAGGGTTGTTCAGTCTGATCACAATCCTGGGGAGCAGGATTAGAAATCAATATAAATGCAATGAACATATATGTGGTGGAGAATCAGCCAGATTTAGATTCAAACAGGCTTTACCTCCTAATCATATTACCAGTCTCTCAGGGTTCCCATTAGACTCATGAGTAAAATCAGGATAGTAATAGTACGTACTTCATAGATTGTTGTGGGAATGAAAGGCAGATATATATGTAAAATATTTACCATAGTGCCTCTTCATAGCTTAGCAATTAGTCCCATTAAACTAGTAAAACCTTAAAAGGGACAACTTGTCACAATGTATTAAAAGCCTTATAATGTTGCAAAAGTTTTGACTTGTCCGATTTACTTCCAGTTTTTTTTTTTTATAAAGATTTTATTTATTTATCTGACAGAGATCAAGTAGGCAGAGAGGCAGGCAGAGAGAGAGGAGGAAGCAGGCTCCCTGCTGCGCAGAGAGCCTGATGCAGGGGATCATGACCTGAGCCAAACGCAGAGGCTTTAACTCACTTAGCCACCCAGGTGCCCCCAGACAGTATTTCTAAAGAAGTAAATAGAGATGCTTACAAGATTTTAGCTACAAGGTTATTGAGGAGCCTCACCTGTAACAGTAAAAATTCTGTAATGGAACTGTGTATTAAATAATAGGGATTAATTAAATAAGTTATAGTGTATCCATTCAAATATGACCTGTTCAGGTTAAGAAGTTGTTAGCCAATGGATAGCCAAGAAGTTAAATTATTTGGGTTTTAAACAGCATGTCTTAGGTTTGTGAATGGAGTGGTATGTGGTCAACAGTGCAAGTACACAGAACAATGTCAGTGAACTGCAGAGATATGAAAATGCACAGAGCCTACAGGGAATGGAAAAGTATCAGACATATGTCTACAGGACAAAAAAAAAAAAAAACAACAACACAAACTATTAGAACATCAAACGAGACTGTGCTGGGAAGTCAGATGAGGATGAAACTATGTGGGGTTTTGTATATATACATAACTAAGGAATACATAACTACACATAACTAAGGAATGTTTATGTAATTCATAGGGCAGTGGAGAATTGCTGGAGATTTTCATCAAATTTAATTATAAAGTGGTATATGTAGAATGTAAGCATGGAATTCCATATGATGTGTGGTAATAAGGAGGTTTTCTGATCACATAGGTCAAAGAAGTTAGAGGCCCTAGTTATAAACGGTCTTAGACATCAGAGTCAAGGTATATTATTTTCATGTTAATATGAGGATTGGGTGACCAACCAAACTTCAGAAATGTCTATGTTGGATTTAAATTTTGGATGCTTATGTGAAAGAGAAGAAAATGAGCACATTCTGAAAACAGCTAAGTTTGAGATGCCTGCAGAGATTCCCAGTAATTAACTGGCAAGAGATTCCAGTGTTTAGAAGAGAGGTTGGAGATAAAGATATAAATCTGAGGTATTAGCATCATAGGAGACATGGAACTGCTTCCAGGAATCAATTTCATCTTTTCAGAAGTAAAGAGAAGACAATCCCATAACTTCCAGTAATACACATTCTACACGGAAACTCTAAGTTCTTCTTTCCCATATACACATACACACACATATGTATATAAATATATATTCAAGTTTTAATCAAATTCCTATTTATTTTCATTCTTTTGAAAGTGTTTAATGTTCATCACATTATTTGTGAATGAAAGCATTTCAAGAACAGATAGGAATGGACTTTCTAATTATGTCATTATTGTTTGAAACAGAAGATTTTTATTACTAAGGTTCTAAAAGAATACCTCAAAAAAAAAAAAAGAGTACCTCAAGATGATCAAATGTTGAATGTAATAATGATTCTACACTTGGTATCTTATTTTTACAGTATTCTTGCTACAGAAACTTCCAAGCATTCTTTCATTTTCTTGACTAGTTTTTACTAGGTGCCTACCATATCCCAAGCCCTGGGTGGGGTGGAGGGAGAGCATGTTGAGTATTTGAGTGTTTAAGTGTTTAAGAAAAGTATTTCTGGCAACTACTGAAAAGTAAGTTTCTTCCTGATATCTCCAAGAACATTAAAAAAATAATAATAACAAAACTCCCATGCAAGGGGAAATGGTTAAGGGATAGTTGTCAACAAACACAAAACACCTTCATTTAGAAATGAAACCAAGTGGAAATGCTAAAAACAAAACAAAACAAAACAAAAAAACAGTGTTAACATCTCATGAATTTTGTGCAAAAGCAAGAGTGAGAAACTTGAATATTTTATATGGGTTGGGGCTACTTTTAAAAATTTTAAACAAAATAACCATAAAAATAGATACTGCTTCCATAGTAACATAAAAGAGTAACAATAAAACACAGGGAAGGTAGCTCTGAGAATAAAGTCCCAAAATTGTTCTTTTCTAAAGTAAGTAAAAAATGTAAACATCTCCTTAATGAGGGACGAACTAGGATCAATCATCCAAGAAATATTGAATTCCATCAAAGTATAAATCATAGTAGGCTTTTATGTGAAGGTTTAATTTTTTCATAATATATATTAAAACAACAGGAGAAGCAGTTCATTTTATTAAACTTAACAATACCATAGGAAGTGTGTGCATTTACCTTGCCTCTGGCATTAGCTATGGAATGAACACTTCTATTTTCTTACAGAGAAAAGAGAAACAATTGAGAATAGAAACCGAAATACGTAAAGAGAGTAATTAATGTCAATAGAGCAGTGTATGTCCCGAGTGTCCAGTATATGCCAAGCTAGTGTTAGTAGTTATATAAATTTCACTAAATCTTTAGAGGAAAAAAAGAAAATTGGGGGAAAGTCTTTAACCCACTTTATAAGTAGAATAGTAAACCTAAAAAATATTAAGTAATTTACCATAAATGACACAATTAATCAAGTCAGAGCAATGCTCTAAAATAATACTCTTTTGGGACACTGGGATGGCTCAGGTGGTTAACGTCTTTGGCTGAGGTCATGATTGAAGGGTCCTGGGAAGGAGCCCCATGTCAGCGGGGAGCCTGCTTCTCCCCCTCCCAATGCTACTCTCCCTGCTCATGTTCTCTCTCCCTCTCAAATAAATAAATAAATAAATAAACAAATAAATAAAATCTTAGAAAAATAAAATGCTACTCTTTTATTCTCAATAGTTTAATTTTCTCTATTTTTATTTGTTTAACTCTGAAAGTAATACGTATATACAGAAAAATGTGGGGTAAAAAGTAAAGTTTCCCATTCCAACTCCTTCTTCTCACCAGAGATAATTATACTGCAGAGAAATTTGTATGCATTTCTAACAGATTATATTGCATCTATACAAATATAGATATTATAGATTATAGAGAAAAACATTCACATACATTGTTCATAAATGAGGTAATTCAAAGTAAGTTTTATTATGGATTTTCCCCCTCTTTTTCAGTTTTCCATGACAATACTTATAGACCTCTTTCACTCAATTTGGTGACTGGAGTTTTCAATACTATGGATGAGCCACAATTTATTTAAACATTCCTGTCTTGGTAAATATTTAGCTGTGTCCATTGCTCTGTTACAGCAAAAAGGGGTCCTATAAACTTTCTTCTATGCTTATCTGTAGACATCGATAACTAATCATGTAGATGTAAAAACTCTGGTTTTAATTTCTACCTTGTATTAAGTTGACAGTGTAGAAACATCAGAATATACGTAGGTATGGGTTTTTACTTATTGTTTGTTCCCTTTATTTATGAATCCCTAAGACTGGTGTCTTTATATACTTCCAGTTACCATGACAATAACACTATTCTATGGCAATGTCTACGTAGTACTATGGTATAAGTCTATTGTTTTTTTGTTTTTTTTTAAAGATTTTATTTTTTATCTGAAAGAGAAAGAGAGAGATCACAAGTAAGCAGAGAGGCAGGCAGAGGGAGATGGGGAAGCAGGCTCCTAGTTCAGCAGGAAGCCCAATGCAGGGCTTGATCCCAGGACCCTGAGATCAGGACCTGAGCCGAAGGCAGAGGCTTAACCCACTGAGCCAACCAGGTGCCCCAAGTCTATTGTTCTGACTGTGAATACTTTCATCTATTTACCTACTGTTAGTTATTAGTTACCTACCATATCCCAGGCCCTTGGCCAAGTATTAAAGATGAAGAGAAGAATAAGACATAGTCCCTGATAATAAGAAGGTTATGGTAGAGTGGCATAACTTCTTTCTAGGTATTTGAACACTTGTAAATGAGTAATGTTGTTTTTCACATTTATGATCCAGGTGTTTTATGTCATTTAGACAAATACAGGTATGCCTGGCTGTATTTTTTAATATTAATTATGGCAACTTAAAAATCAATGAGCATAATTCATCTAGATTATCTTCCTTTTCATTTCCTATCTTCATTTTCATCTGCCTTAGAATTAGGATGAAATCATAAATACTGTGTTTTTTTGGAATTCTGTAGGTCATCATGGTGCAGATAATCAGTTGACTTTTTTCATCAGCTGATGAAACACATTCTGGAGACAGTTCTACATGTCCACCCAGTATCCATGGTAAATGAACGGTAAGGACATTTACACATGTAAGGGTAGTAAAATATTCTGTGTTTTTGTGCTACAGGTATTCAAGTAACATATTTATGGCCAAAGAGACTTACAGGGAGGGGGGTAAAAAGCCTTTAGGAAGTTTTGTTTTTCCCAGTAAAAGGTCAGTCATGACTACTGCAGTTCTCTACCCCAACTTCTTCCTGCCCTGAATGTGGATATGATGTCTGGAGTTTCAGCAGCCCTCATGTGACCAGCTGATGATAAAAGTTAATTTTAAGGACTGAAGAATGGAAAGTTAGAAAGTTTTTGATTTCTTGACAAAGTCACTGAAGACCTGAACAAATGTCAAGAGTTGACTACGTTCAGATCTCTTACTTCCATTTGTGAAAAAATTAAACTCTGCATAGTTAGACCACAAACAGTTAAGCTGTTGGCCATTTCCAAATGAATTCACTGGAATTCTATTGGTTTTGGTAGTAGAGGTCTCTCACATTCATTGTGAATCAATATAAAAGCTGGACCATTTGTGAATGCTCTGCCATTGTTCTGTCTGTATTGTTTTTTCCTATTATTCTCTTCATGAAGTTATTTTTCCATGCTGTAATTTAGAAAGTTTGATTTAAATATTTTTCTGCTTAAGTTGAAATTTTAGAACACTAATTAGGATTTTAATAATTTTTTTTTTTTAAAGAGGAAAATTTAATTTTTGAATGTTCTCCATTTAATCACACAGGTCCTATTTGAAGTATGGGGTCAAAATGCAACAGGGCTACTGCTTTTTCCCTGGAGATTTTTTTTTTTAAACATACAATGTATTATTTGTTTCAGGGGTACAGGTCTGTGATTCATCAGTCTTACACAATTCACAGTGCTCACCACAACAAATGCCCTCCCCAGTGTCCATCCCCCAGCCACACCATCTCTCCCAACACCCTCCCTCCAACAACCCTCGGTTTGTTTCCTGAGATTATGAGTCTCTTATGTTTGTCTCCTTCTCTGGTTTCATCTTGTTTCATCTTTCCCCTCCTTTCCCCTATGATCCCCTGTCTTGTTTCTCAAATTCCTCATATCAGTGAGATCATATGATAATTGTCTTTCTCTGACTGACTTATTTTGCTTAGCATAATACCCTCTAGTTCCATTCACATCCTTGCAAATGGCAAGATTTCAGGTTTTTTTTGATGGCTACATAGTACTCCATTGTATTCAGCCGCATTACCAATATAACCATGATGTTGTGCTGCATAGAATAACTTTTACTTCCTAATTTCACTCTAATACACTAGATGAAGAACTCACTGATGTGTTTCTCCTCAATTTTTTGGACAACTTGTCTATAAAGGATTAGCTACCTCAAACTCTGTTATGAATTCCTACAAACTCTAAATTCTGCCTCTCAAAATGGCCACGACAGTAGGGCTGCTCTACCCGAAGGTTCAGGGCTAGGCAGCCTCCACATAACCCACCTTGCCAAGCCACTGTCAAACATTTTATTAAAGAGAGTACAAGGATCCCTGTTATAGTCCGACAGATCTCTGATAACTGGACAGCAACACACAAAAAGGTTGGCCTAGACTTTTAATCAACCATCAGTTTTGTTTAAACACTTCATTTTTACTTGGTTCAAAGGGCATCTTCAGAGAGCCAAAGTGCAAATCTAACAGATGTGCTTATCACGCATTTTCAACTTTACTGAACCTCAGAAATTTATAGAAAACATGATATATATAAACACTTAAAAAAGAAATTTAGAATAATCACTGTTGGAAAACATCACTGTT